>NC_030809.1:135172259-135499699 GCF_001704415.2 Capra hircus
TCAAAGTACTGCCATTGACAGAGGAGAGGTCTGAAATAAAGTACAGACATCTGCCAGGGTCAGTCCCAAGAGACAGTTGGTACGAACTCTTAGTTGCATCATGTAGGATCTAATTCCCTAGCCACGGATTGAATCTAGGTCCCCTGCATTGGAAGTGTGGAGTCTTGGCCACTGGACAACCAGAGAAGTCCTCACAGTATTTCCTTTCTCAATAGAACTTGCCAATGAGTTCATTCTTTTTCCCTTAGTGAGTCTTCCAGTGACCAAAATACTAGCCTAGGTATCAGAAAACTAGCATTCTGATACTTTCACTGAATGAGTCACTGGATTACACACTGTGCCAGAAGCTGGCCAGGAAATAAAATCTTGTCATTTATGGATGAGAAAAATTGCATCACAAAGAGTACAGATGACTGCCAGAGGGTGTTGAGAAAGCAGTCTGAGCAAACTGGCCAGCACTGGGTCCAGGACTTCTCTAGCCTGCTCTCTGCTTATGGAAACAGAACTTGTGCCAGAAGCCCAACTTTCCATGTGTGGCAGCCTCCACACTCTGACCGCTGTCCGCAGAGGGTAGATGCAAGCCCACATGCAAACATTGCCGCGCCTTTGTCCTGAGACCTACTGCTATGCCTCTGACTGACTCTACCCAGATCCGTACCTGCCGAAGGCCAGCTTCCAGAGCAGGGCTTCTGGCCACGATGGAATGTTCTGGACATGCACTCAACAGGCCACCACAAACCACAGATGCTTACTGAGCACTTGAAATGTGACTACTACAACTGACAGACTAGGTTTTTATTATATTTCATTTAATAAACATACATTTAAATAGTCACGCATGGTTACCTGCTACTGTGTTGGGTAAATGACACTCTAAAGATACAGCCTTTGCTTTAAGAACTCTGACATATCTGACTACAACATGTTGGATTGTGGTTAGCTGGACCATGTAAAACTACTTATGGGGAATTTTATGTGCAATACAAGAAGGAAGAATAGAAAACAAAGAAAGCAGGAGAAATAGAAGAGAGGAATGAGTGCCTGTTTTTGAAGTGTGGCAAAATGATAGGGCCGCCAGGGTCTGTGGTTGCATCTGAATGGCTGTGGTCAGTGCCCCCGGCATGTGTGAAGTCTGGCTTTGCGGCCACTAAGAGGGGGATTTGCTGCTTCCAGCTTCTCAGTACAACCTGCCACAAGTGGAAGCTCATTCCCGTGCTCTGCTATGGGCCCAGCCTAACCAACACTCCCTGTACCTACATGTACACCCAAAATGTTATTGGATATGATGGCTTACAAATCTTGATGTACATAGAATGGGTTGGCACAAAAAGAAGCAAGCTTAGATTCTCCATGATCTAGCATAGAGTGGGGTTGAGGTTTGCAATAACAATAGGCTGACCTGCTCTGCTGGTCAACTCTCATTTCTCCCTTGGGTTCTTCTACCATCTGTGGTATGCATCAATATATCCCAAAATGAGCAACAAAACAGACCATTTTCAAGGCAAGTACTCTCAAAAACACCTACAAATTCATGTGGGGGACCCCATTTGGGATTAGATTTCTCTAATTTCTTAGAGCATACAATTGTAAGTCAATTTCAGTTTACATATTTTTTTTACCTTTAAAAAATACATCCATTCTTTTTCATTTGTTTTAGTCACATATGAAACTTACAAATATAGTCATAAAATAGATGATAGGTATTATAGATAGCCATTTTCTACCACAAAGGTATGTAATATTCCCCTATATTTTCTAATGTACCTTTATAATTTTTTGAATGTTTAATTTTTTAATATTTGTGAAATTTAAATTTGCTAATAATGAGAAAAAGAGCTGCCAAATTTTTTATCAGTTCTTTAAATATTAATATATTTCTTTTTTTCCACCCATGTAAAACACTTTGTTCAATATTTACCATATTCCTAGATGTACATCAGCTTTTTCTAGATCTGAGATTTTTGTTTCTTGTTCCATCTATCTCTATCAATTTAATTAATACAGTTTTCAAAATTCCTAAAATTCTTCTTATCTGTTGCTGTACATTTTCTCTTCAAGATGAATATTAGTATCAGTTTGTCAAGTTTAATTCTAAAATCCTTCAGGTAATTTGATTGCTTATTTTCTAAGCCTGTCACTCAGTCATGTCTGACTCTTTGCGACTCCATGGATTGTAGCCCACCAGGCTCCTCTGTCCATGGCAAGAATACTGGAGTGGATTAGTAAAGATCCTCCTCCAGGGGATCTTCCTAACCCAGGGATTGAACCCAGGTCCCACATTGCAGGCAGATTCTTTACCAACTGAGCCACCAGAGAAGCCCAAGAATACTGGAGTGGGCAGCCTAACCGTTCTCCAGGGGATCTTCTCAACCCAGGAATCTAACCAGAGTTTCCCACATTGCAGGCAGATTCTCTTCCAGCTCAGCTACCAGGGAAGCCCAAGCCTAAACAATATAGTGGGAAGTTAAATGTTACCCACTGTGAATCTTGCTTCTCCCTGCCCTTACCAACCACATTTCCATACCACACATTGCTGGCAGAAAATAGCACTCCTCACACAAACATATCCTATTTCCACTCATCCTGTGTTCTGCCATGATGCCAGGCCAATCCCTACATGTTATGGCTGCTGTGGTCTTCCTTGTTGCCTTTTAACCCAAGGAGTCCACTTTGGAGGATCAGTCCAAAGCAAATAGATATGTATTCAAGTGAAAATGTATGTATACCTCAGCATTATTATTAATAGAGAAAATATCCCTAAATATAGGCACAGAAAAGATCTGTGAAGCAAATACATGCCACTAGCCATGCCAAGCAGACCAAGTCTCGACTAGCTGGTAGAGTGCTCAGCCATAAGTGGCCACTGTCAGCTTGGTGCTACCCTCATAGCGATGTCTACAAAGACTTCAGGTGACCCAGAGACACTTCAAGAAAAATGTTAAATAGAAAAGTGAAGCATATAGCTACAGGTATAAATATATATAATCTTAACAGCAATGTAAAAGGAACTTATATATTCATTCAATGAATATCTCTTGAGCATTGACCCTCTAGGGGAGATATCCACTCTTACTCCATCTTTTTCTCCATGACTTATGGTGATGTTAAAGGGGGATGGCATAGAATATCCTTAAGGAGAGGCTAGCTAAGCCCCTGGACAAGGCTTCGAAAGGTGTTACCACACATGTTCAGGTCCAGAGACTGGATTTTTCCCCCAGATACCCAAAATTGACGAGGCTTATGAGGATCAAATAATGATGATAATTTATGAGTCAATTGCCAAGATGCCTGTGTACCACTTTCTTCAATGCCAATAAGGATAGAATTCTCCAATAAGTGGAGAATTCAGTGATCCCTCAGGAGCTTTCTGATCCCAGAAGAACCTAACTCAGCCTTGAAAAAGCACTGGCTGACCCAGAATTGGAGCCAGATGTGTGTCTTGGAGAAAAGCCAGCCAGATCCCAGTGAGAGAGCCATGGCAAGGCTAAAGGGTTCACTTTGAGGGGTTTCCAAACGGGCCATATCCTCTCAGCTAACATTTTGTGTTTTATCTCTACTGTATAAAGCATACCCAAACTTAAAAGCTTAAACAATAACTTCTTATCTCAGTTTCCCCGAGTCAGGAACCTGGCTGTCGCTGGGCCAGGACAGAGTGGCTCCAGTGGCTCAGGCCATACATGGGTCTGTGTGCATACATCCCCTACAATGTGTATTTTATACTTTGCATACTTATTTCCAGCAAAGCCTTTCTATGACTAGACATCTAAGCACAGGAACTTTCAATGCTAGCTTTTAAAGTCTGAGTATTCAAATAACTCCTGACCTGACCACTGGATTTGATGAGATTAGGCCACACAGGAGGCAGGTGAGCAGTGGGGCCACAGTCTGTCCAGTGGGGTCTGTGTGGGTGTGCTGAAGTGGGCTTCCCCAGCCCTCTGCACAGCACTATCTTCCAAGCTTCTCTGAGACAGTAGAACT
The DNA here is from genome assembly GCF_001704415.2 of Capra hircus. Classification (NCBI taxonomy): domain Eukaryota; kingdom Metazoa; phylum Chordata; class Mammalia; order Artiodactyla; family Bovidae; genus Capra; species Capra hircus. The sequence continues at coordinate 135,176,238 of NC_030809.1, forward strand.
TGCTCCTGAAGTGTGCCTCTTGCTTGAGGCCTTCTTTCTTTTATGCCAACATACCCACCCCCCGCCCCACCCCACCCCCACCTCCCCAAGCCCCCACCCCCATCTTACAGATCAGAGGCCAGATTGGTGCAGGGGCTGAGCACAGTGCCCTGCCCCACAGTTTCACCGCACATGTGAGAACCCCACCTCCAGCCCTCCGGGTGCCACCTCCTAGTGCCTGGCACTCTTCCTTTCACATGACTGAGGCACTGGCGCTGTGCGTGTGAATGTGGGGACAAGACTCAGCGTGGTCAAAGCCCCTGAAGCCAATTCTATTCCTTAACCTAGAGTACACCCCATGGAACCAGATACAAGGCTGGCGACTCTGACACTGCAAGCCCCCTGTGACTGCTCTGCCGTCCCTCCGCTGGGACTCAGGCGCAGCCTTACTGGGCATACTACAAGAGGCCACCAAGGATGTGGGCTTCTCGCCTATCATGTGCTGGGAACATCTTCCCTGGTCATCCTCAAAACACACACAAATGGCAGCTCTATAAATAAGACTGCATTAATCAGTCAGACCTGCTAGTCCTAGACCCACAGGACCATACTGCCTGCTCTTTCCGCCAGAGGGACAAAGATGGTCTCTTGATAAACACATCCTGCCTCTATCAATGTCAGTTGCCAGGAACTCGACTGGAACCTGTCTGCCTACAAGTGACCTGGTAAAGCAGCCAGGAACCAGGTTCCTTTCCAGACTGCATCTGCACTCCTGCGGCTGTACCTTCATCTTTGTTCACATTGATTGATGCCTGTCTCCCAAATGACGTGTTTGTCACCTCTACCTGCCTCCTTCCCTCCTTTTCTTCTTCTAGAAAATATGGTGCTTGCTATTGATAGTTCTAACATACCATGATTTTTTATCTTTTCCTTCCCCAAACACCATGCCTTCAATTCCACATTAGAGCTAAAAATTATCTCTTTGTCTTAGAATCACAAAACTCAGTTGCTTAAAAGAAAACATAACATGGGTCTCTTTGAAAAAACTGAACATATGAAGAAATTCAGAATATGGGGAAAATGCAGAAATAGCTAATATTGGGAAAAGTGTGTGTATGTGTGTGTGTGTAGGTGGGGGGAGTAGGGGAAAGAACCAAAAATTGGTAGGGAAAAGCCATGAGACATATTTTATCTTCTTCCAGCAAATAGTAAAGGCATTCTACGAATGTACTCATTGTTCTCCAAGAGGACACTCAGTTCTGGGGAATCTAGACTTCTTTTAATGCACCCTCAAATGAAGCATTTTGTATACGTGAAATTGTCTAGACATCTAAACTTATCTTTTCCAAAAAAAGGAACAATTATATAATTGAATGCTAATCTTATATAGAAAAACGGGTGCTAATGATGAGAGCTGGGTGTTAATTTTAAATTTCATAAGGTCTGGTTATATTAGTGCAATCAAAATTTTCCTCAACTCAAACATCAGTTGTTCAGGTCCCCACCAATCATTAAACTATCTGAAAAGCAGGGAAGTTCAGAGCCACTTAAAGACTGTTTCTTAGATATTTTATTCTATGGCTGACATGTGTACTGTGTGAAAGGCACATAGTTTGATCAAATAAGTGTGCTTATGTGGTTAAGATCATCTATGTGAAACAAACAAATAAATAAAAGACTAGAAGAAATAGTTGCCAGAGGCCTACTCTTCCCACCCAACTTCTCCTGCTGCCCACCCAGCACCATGGACTGTGCTCCTGTACAGCAAGGTTGGGGTGGGTTCTGCCCAGTCTCAGTGTCCCAAGTTCAAGGAGGAGAGCATGAGATGCCCCCATTTTCCAAATATACATGCTGGGTATGGTGCATGTGCAGTGGGCACATCTGGGGGGAAGTCAGGTATCCCAGGAAGAAGCCTTGAAGTTTCTGGATGGAAAAGCACTCAGTGTAAATAAATGAGGGAACATAACCGTGTTTCAAATGCCACTTCCTGGCCATTCATTCTTACCAGTCCCTGTGGTGTCCTTTCCATGCTCACAACTTTGCCCATAAAAGTAGAGCATAGTCACAGAAGGACACCTGTGTAGGAGCCCCTTAGGTTTTAGCTCCTCATCTGAAATAGGAGAGAAAAGTGGGAAACAAGTGATGGCTGATTCAATGCACACTGAGTCTCCCCAGTGGGCCGCCAGCTCAGACAGACAAGCATGCCTTTCATGATCCTCCCAGGAGAGCTTTATTTGATTGATCTTAATAATCACACAGCACTATCCCCAGAGGGTGATAGCCATCTTCACAGACAGACCACCCCCCTCAAGTCCAGAGAAAACCATGTTTAGTGAACTTTTGAGAATATATCTGGAGAGTAGCCTCCTAATGAACTGGTTTGCTAAAGGGCAGCCATTATCAAATAATGATGAAAACTTACTTCAATATATTTTCCCATTGGCAATACATGAAAGGACCAATTTGCACATTATGGGGTCTCTGTGGCTCTGTTTCAATGACCCCAGGAGAACATAAATGTCAACTCTCACTGGTAATTAACAGCCACAAGAACCTGAACTCAGTGAGTACAGCTCTGTCAAGGTGTGAGTTCCTCGAGAGGCCCCTGCTGACCCCTCCTTCCTCATTTGTCACTGGACCAAGACACACCCACCCTCGCTCCCCCCTGCATGGTTTATGGCACTTTTCACCTAGACAGGAAAGTGCTTCCTGCTCTTTCTGCTCCCCTCCTTCCTCTGTGCTGTGCATACTATAGAGGTTTCCCCAGTATACCACCCATGTTGGTGTCCTTTTGCTCATATCTAAACACACCTGCCAAATTTGAGAGAAACAGAAATATGACTGAGTCTTCTCTCCTAAGCTCAGATGTCTTGATCACGAACATTTCTCCCACCACCAAAACAAACCCAAATTAAGGAACACGAAGCCCACTAGAGTATTCAAAGCAACTGTTTCCAATGTGTTTTTTCCAACCCCACCAAATGATTCTGCAGTTCTCAGTAGACAGTGATTCCGTGAGTGTTAAGTCACTTCAGTCATGTCAGACTCTTTGCAACCCCATGGACTGTAGCCTGCCAGGCTCCTCTGTCTATGGGATACTCCCAGCAAGTATACTGAAGTGGGGTTGCCATGCCCTCCTCCGGAGGATCTTCTGACCCCAGGAATAGAACCTGAGTCTGTCTCCTGCATTGGCAGGTGGGTTCTTTACCACTAGCACCACCTGGGAAATCTCAGACACTGAATAGGTGTTTCACAAATTGAGCTCAATTTTGACATCTACCGCAGAAGGCATCAGATCCCACAGGTTGCTGCTAAGTCGCTTCAGTTGCGTCCGACTCTGTGCAACCTCATGACGGCAGCCCACCAGGCTCCCAACATCCCTGGGAATCTCCAGGCAAGAAAACTGGAGTGGGTTGCCATTTCCTTCTTCAATGCATGAAAGTGAAACGTGAAAGTGAAGTTGCTCAGTCATGTCCGACTCATAGTGACCCTATGGACTGCAGCCCATCAGGCTCCTCTGTCCATGGGATTTTCCAGGTAAGAGTGCTAGAGTGGGGTGCCACTGCCTTCTCCATCCCACAGGTTAAGTCCTACTTAATCAGTCCTACTTTGTGTTCTCCTGGGGTCATAACTTGGCTCAGTCCTACCAAGACTACCCCACTTTAAATGTCAGGGCAAGGCTGGATCATTACCTGTGCTTCTGACCAACTAGCTATCAGTTGAAGGTCCCCCAAACACCTATGATTAATTTGCTGCAGTGCCTTACAGAACTCAGGAAAACAGTTTACTTAATTAGGTTACTGATTTATTACAAAGGACAGGAATGAACAGCCATACAAAGAGATACACAGGGTGAGATCTGAAAAGGTCCTGAGCGCAGGAGCTTCTGTGCCTGAGGAGTTTAAGGTGTGTCACGCTCTCAGCATGATGGTGCATTCTGGTTAACCAATCTGGAAGCTCTACAAAGTCAGAAGTTCAGGGATATTTATGGAGGCTTCATTACATGGGCATGACCAATTGAATCTTTGGCCATTGATGACTGAACTCAATTTCTAGCCATCACCCATGACCCCACATTCCCAGGTGGGAGGTTGGTGCTGAGTGTTCCAACCCTCTAATCATCTTAGTGGTTTCCCAGACAACCAGCGTCCAACCTCGGTGCATGCAAAGTTGCTTCAGTCATGTCCGACTCTTTGCAATCCCACGGACTATAGCCCATCAGGCTCCTCTGTCCAAGGTATTCTCCAGACAAGAATACTAGAGTGGTTGGCACTTGCTACTCCAGGGGAATCTTTCTGATCCAGAGACTGAACCCACGTCTCCTGTGTCTCCTACACTGGTAGGCAGGTCCTTTACCACTAATGCCACCTGGAAAGACCTCAGGGGTTTTCCAAAAGTCACCTTATTAATGTAAATTCAGGTATGGTAGAAATGGGTTTGTTACAAATAACATGACACTTATTTCACCTTTATGGCTCTGAAGCACTTTCAAGAACTGAGGACAAAAGATCATATCTTATAACAAAAGCACTCCCCTTGCTCTTACTACTTAGGAAATTCCAAGGGTTTGGGGAGCTGGGAGCCAGGAACAATAGATGAAGTCAAAAATAAATATTTGTTACAAATCACAATATCCCATTGTTGATATTTTTGATGTTGCTTGATTTTAAAGCATCTACTGTATACATAATGCAAATTTGAACCAGATCCTGGTAGCTGTAGAGCTACTGATCCCACACTCTCATGGGGGCTTTGACCTATTTAAAGGTCAGGGTGGAAAAAGTTCAACTTTAGGCTTTTAGGCATGATCACACTGTAGTGCTCTTTCTCACCAACAGTTTCCATTCTTTTTAAATTCAATAAATATTTATTTACTAACCCCAAACTCTGCTGAACCCGTGGAAGAAAACAAAAATTTTTGAAACTGGCGTCTTGCTTACCACGGTAAGTTTAACAAGATAAGGCAAAAATTCCTACTCCTTTGGATTTCCCTGGTGGTCCAGTGGCTAAGACTCCATGCGTCAATGCAGAGGGCCTGGATTCAACCCCAGATCAGGGAACTAGATCCCACACGCCACAGCTAAGAGTTTTCATGCTGCAACTAAGAGTCCACAGGCCACAACTATGGCAAGACTCAATGCAGCCAAATAAATATTTTTAAAAATTTCCTACTCTTGGCACTTGAAAAAAAGTCATGGTAGTCACCCTGTTGACCTTATCAGTCATCAATCCCCAGATAGCCAATCAGATACATAGACTTCTTAGGGAAGTCATCCTCAAAGAGAAGGCTGAGGCCATATGTTTATTTGAGACCTGTGGAATCCATTAAAATCACTTCTCAAGCGAATTTTGTGTTTATGTTTGGACCATCTTAGCTGTCAAAGCCTCTGAAACTGATTAGAATGCTGATGTGGCTTTTACAAACCCTTGTCTTTCTCATATTTTCTTAAGGATTCATATCCTCTGGAGCAATTTATATATTCTACAAGAAATATGCCATAAAATAAGTGAACAAAATAATTCCCACTTACTAGATAATTTATTCATATGTTGACCTTATATTTGGACTAAATTTAGCTGTTATCAAACTTTGACCAATGAACAATAGCTGCTTAGTGATTTCTTTCATGACTTTCACTGAGGCCGCAATTGGCATCTGCAGGCTTTCCAACAAGACCATTTTGCAGGAGTCTCCAAAATTTACAAACAGCTTTGACAACCCACTTAAAAACTGGGAAGAAGACCTGAATAGACATTTCTCTAAAGAGGACATACAGATGGCCAATAGGCACATGAAAAAATGCTCAATATCGCTGGAACTGCAAATCAAAACTACAATGAGATATCACCTCACACCAATCAGAATGGTTATTATCAAAAAATCCGCAAACAACAAATGCTGGAGAGGGCATGAAGTGAAGGGAACCCTCCTGCACACTTGGTGGGAATGTAAATTGGTACAGCCACTATGGAGAACAGTACAGAGGTTCCTTAAAAAACTAAAAATAGAACTACCATATGACCCCTACAATCCCACTCCTGGGCAGAGAAAAACATGGCTGAAAAAGATACATGCACCCCCCCATCTTCATCGCAGCACTGTTTACAATAGCCAAGACATGGAAACAACCTAAATATCCATCAACAGTGAGTGAAAGTGAAAATCACTCAGTCATGTCCGACTCTCTGTGACCTTATGGACTATACAGTCCATGGAATCTCCAGGCCAGAATACTGGAGTGGGCAGCCTTTTCCTTCTCCAGGGGGTCTTCCCAACCCAGGGATTAAACCCAGGTCTCCTGCATCGCAGGCAGATTCTCTACCAGCTGAGAAAGATGTGGCATATATATACAGTGGAATATTACTCTGTCATTAAAAAAGAGTAAATAAGGCCATTTGCAGCAACACGGATGGACCTGGAGAATGGAATACTTAGTGAAGTAAGTCAGGGAAAGAGAAATAGCATATGACGTGCCTTCTATGTGGAATCTAAAAAGAGATTATACAAATGAACTTGCAAAACAGAGAAGACTCACAGACTTAGAAAACGAACTCATGGTTGCTGGTGGGGGAAGGGATAGTTAAGACTTTGGGAAGGTCATATCAGCTCAGTTCAGTTCAGTTCAGTTCAGTCGCTCAGTCGTGTCCGACTCTTTGTGACCCCATGAATCGCAGCACACCAGGCCTCCCTGTCCATCACCAACTCCCAGAGTTCACTCAGACTCATGGCCATCGAGTCAGTGATGTCATCCAGCCATCTCATCCTCTGTCGTCCCCTTCTCCTCCTGTCCCCAATTCCTCCCAGCATCAGAGTCTTTTCCAATGAGTCAACTCTTCACATGAGGTGGCCAAAGTACTGAAGTTTCAGCTTTAGCATCATTCCTTCCAAAGAAATCCCAAGGCTGATCTCCTTCAGAATGGACTGGAAGGTCGTATATATACTGTTATATTCAAAATGGATAACCAACAAAAATCTATTGTATAGCACATGGAACTCTGTTCAATGTCATGTGGCAGACTGGATGGAAGGGGCTTTCAGGGGAGAATGGATACATGTATATACATGGCTAAGTCTTGTCCTTTCACTGTTCACCTGAAACTCACAATATTGTTAATTGCCTATACACCAATGCAAAATGTTTTTGGTGTTAAAAAATTAAATTAAAATTTTAAGAAAAGACCAATTTGAAGGACATGACTGAGCAATTCCACTTGCTGAACTGAAATCCACATGTACTGAGCACTGCTGTGTACAGGGTATGCTCCAAGCATATAGGCAGCAAAGAAGAGCAATACGCATCCCTGACCCACAGAATTACCCTGCAGTCCCAGAATCATGCCAGCCAGGGAGGGATATTACAAGAGCTAACACCAGGTTTTCTGGGAAATAAAGGCCAAAGGGTAGGGCAGGTGAGAGAATGTTCCATCCTTTCCCTGAGCAGATGAGATAGGAGCTGGGTCCTGTGGGATGAGGGAAGCTGTAACTGAAGGAGAATAGGGAGCTTTGGGGAAGGCAGTGCATTTCGCTGGGACCACTGGCTTTGTGTGTGAGAGAAAGTAGAAGGTGGGAAAAATAAGTGGGATGGGGCCAGGCAGCCCAGATGCCAAAAGCCATTAGATTCTTAGCAGCCCTAGACCTCAGAGACTCCCTTCTGTGTAAGATTTGAGAAGTTCACTGCGGACCTGAGACCTAAAGGGAAATTCTTCACCTCTTCTGGCTGCATGAGATCAGCTACCCATTGCCCAATGTCCAGCAGCATCTTTCAGTACCACATTTTGGTGGCGGGCAGTGCAGAGGGAGGTGAGCAATAAGAGCATTGAATTAAGAGTTAAGAAACTGGGACTTCGCAGGCAGTCCAGTGGTTAAGACTGTGCTGGCAAGGCAGGGGACATGGGTTCAATTCCCGGTCAGGGAACTGAAATCCCACATGCCGTGTGATGTGGCCAAAAGATAGAGTTAGGAAACGAAAACAAAGTTTCCATCACTGTGTAAAACACCTCTACACCACTGGGGTTAAAAATAACACATGTGACAAATGGATAAGAAAGCTGTGGTACATATACACAATGAAATATTACTCAGCTATTGAAAATAGTGCATTTGAATCAGTTCTAAAGAGGTGGATGAAACTATTATACAGAGTAGAACAGGATGTAGTATAGTATAGTATGTAGGATAGTAATAGGATGGAGCCTGTTATACAGAGTGAAGTAAGTCAGAAAGGAAAACACCAATACAGTATATTAATGCATATATATGGAATTTAAAAAGATGATAATGATGACCCTATATGTAAGACAGCAAAAGAGACACAGATGTAAAGAACAGACTTTTGGACTCTGGGAGAAGGTGAGGGTGGGATGACCTGAGAGAATAGCATTGAAACATGTATGTTACCATATGTGAACTAGATCACCAGTCCAGGTTCGATGCATGAGACAGGGTGCTCAGGGCTGGTGCACTGGGATGACCCTGAGGGATGGGATGGGGAGGGAGGTGGGAGGGGGGTTCAGGATGGGGAGACGCATGTACACCCATGGCTGTTTCATGTCAATGTATGGCAAAAACCACCACAATATTGTAAAGTAATTAGCCTCCAATTAAAATAAATTAATTAACTTAAAAAAAATTTTTTAATAAAACATATGGCCACAGATAGGGCCTTATATTTTCCCAGAGACATCACAATCTAAACCAATAACAAATACTATACATAGAGGAGGAGTAAAGTCAGATGTGGAACTCAGAAAGGAAAGAGGCTTCACCCAGGGGAGAGCAGAGGAGGTGTCACCTGATACCACCCTGCCTAAACACGGACCACAGCTTGTCCCTGTTTCACTGGTGCTGGCAGAAGGCATGAGATTGCTGCATCAGCGACCACGGGGCACCCATCATTCTTGCATGTCCTGCCATGACATCCCACTGGAGAGGGATGTGTGAGAGACAGGCACCACTCACACAAAGGGCTGAGTCACAGCTGAGGAACACTGAGTGCAGGGAACATTCCAGAGGGAGCCGTCGCCCCTCTGAAAATTTCCCTCTGCAAACACAACTCTGAGGATGGCCTGGGGGAAGAACGGTCCAGTCTCACATTCTCGGTACACCCAGTATTTGAGTTTCTGGTGGCTGCCATAACAAATGATCATAAACTGGTGGTTTAAATCAACAGGCCTGGGATCCAAAGGTTTTAAACAGAGGGGTTCGCAAGGCTGGTTTCTTCTGGAGGCTCCATGGGAAAATCCACTCCAGGTCTCTCCGCCAGCTCCTAGTGGTTTTCTTTGGTGTCGCTCAGCTTGTAGATGCATCAGTTCAATCTCTGCCTCCATCTTCAATGACCTTCTCTCTGTCTCTCTGTCACGAATCTCCTTTCTTTTATAAGAACATCAGCCAATCCTAAATCCAGGATGATCTCAGGGTGCTTAACTTAATTATACTAGCAAAGATCCTTTTCCCAAAAATGTCAATTTCACAGGTTCCCAGAGCTAGGAATTAGACATTTGGGGAAGGAGGAGCAATATTCCACTCAGACTCAGCAAAGATATTCAGGAAAGGAAGAGGCCCACAGAGGATAGCTCTCTCAATGCTGAGAAACTTCTCAATAAGAGGAGGGCTGTGTGTCAACCTGAGGCAATCACTAACATGGAAAGACTTAAGGCACATTTGAGATAAAGCATCATATTTTACTAAAAATTGGGAAGCTATTAGTTTGGTACAAAAGTAATTTTGGTTTTCCAGTTGTTGAAATTTGCAATTTGACATTGGAATACATCCTTATAATTCTTATATAAATGTATCTATGTTATACATCATTTTAATGCACATTTCTCACTATATTTTCTTGCTAATGACTTACTATTTGCTGTTTCTTTTATATACATTTTGGACCATGGAAATGATATTAGACAAAAAGCAAATTCAAGTGATTTTCTTATTCAAGTTCAACATGGGTCACGAAGCAGCAGAGATATCTCTCAACATCAACAACACACTTGGCCTAGGAACTGCTAATGAACGTACAGTGCAGTGGTGGTTCGAGAAGTTTTGCAAAGGAAGTGAGACTTTTGAAGGTGAGGAGCATAGTGGCCAGCTATTGGAAGTTGACAATGACCAGTTGAGAGAAATCATCAAAGTTGATCACCTTACAATTACACAAGAAGTTGCCAAAGAACTCAATGTCCACCATTCTATGGTTGTTCAGCATTTGAAGCAAATTGGAAAGGTGAAAAAGCTCAATAAGTGGGTGAAAAAAATTATCGTTTTGAACAATGAACCATGTCTCGATTGGATTGTGACATTCTACGAAAAGTGGATTGTATACACCAACCGGTGACCACCAGCTCAGTGAGTGGTTAGACTGAGAAGAAGCTCCATAGCACTTCCCAAAGCCAAACTTGCACCAAAAAAAGGTCCTGGTCACTGTTTCGTGGTCTGCTACTGGTCTGATCCACTACAGCTTTCTTACTCCTGCCTGATGAAACCATTACATCTGAGAGGTAAGCTCAGCAAATCGATGAGCTACACCAAAAGATGCAACACCTGCATCCACCATTGGTCAACAGAGTGGGTCCAGTTCTTCTCCATGACAGTGTCCAATAGCACATCACACAACCAATGCTTCAAAAGTTGAATGAATTAGACCACAAAGTTTTGCCTTATCCACCATATTCACCTGACCTCTCATCAACTGACTACCACTTCTTCAAGCATCTCAACAACTTTTTGCAGGGAAAACATTTCAACAACCAGCAGGAAGCAGAAAATGCTTTCCAAGAGTTCACTGAATCTTGAAACATGGATTTTTACACTACAGGAATAAACTTGTTTCTCATTGGCAAAAATATGTTGATTGTAATGGTTCCTATTTTGACTAATAAAGATGTGTTTGAGCCTAGTTATAATGATTTAAAATTCACAGTCCGAAACCACAATTATGTTTGCACCAACCTTAATAGGAATAGACAATGGTTCAAAATTGGGAAATGAGTATGTCAAGGCTGTGTATTGTCACCCTGCTTATTTAACTTAAATGCAGAGTACATCATGCAAAATGCTGTGCTGGATCGCGCTGAAATGAGACTCCCAGGGGAAATACCAACAACCTCAGATATGCAGAAGATACCACCTTAATGGCAGAAAGCAAAGAGGAACTAAAGAGCATCTTGATGAAGGTGAAAGAGGAGAGTGAAAAAGCTGCTTTGAAATGCAACATACAAAACACTAACATCATGGCATCTGGTCGCATCACTTCAAGGCAAATAGATGGGGGGAAAAAAATGGAAACAGTGACAGACTTTATTTTCTTGGGCAGATAGTAACTGTAGCCATAAAAACATATCTATACATGTTCATGTTCATATAAAAAAACTTTTCCTCTTTTTAATATAAATTAAATCGCATGCTCTTTTTTTTTTCCATTTTACAATGTGATTTGGAGATTGCAACACACCAGGGCATAGAGGCGCTTTCACTCCCTTTTTCAAATAGCTGCATAAAAGTCCATCACAGCGTTTACTTAACCACGATCCCACGGAGAACAAATGTTTCTCGTCTTCTAGCCTACTACTACAGCGAACAACACGCTGTGACAGTCATTGTGGGATTCTGTGACTACCTACGTAAGATGAACGCCTAGAAAAGAAATTTCTCGTTCAAATTGCACGCGCATTTTAAATTTTAATAGCTATTGTTACAGTGCTCTCCATAGAGGCTGGATGAATTTATACACTTTCTGGCCTTGTATGAGAACATCTGTTTTCTCATATCTTAGTCTACATACTTCATTAAACTTTTTGATCTTTGCTAACATAAATGAAGACAGTGATCTCAGTACAAGTCTAATTTTCATGGTTTTTATTACACATGAAATAGGGAATCTCTGCACATTTTTGAGTCTGGGGGCTTTATTTACTGATTCATAGAAACGTTTTACATCTCAGAAATTCAGCCGTTTGATCTCAAGTGTAATTTTTTTCAAGTTTGTCATTAATTTTCTGACTATGCTTATGGTAATTTTTGTGAGGTTGAAATCTGCATTAAAATTTATCAGTATTTCTGGGCTTCTGATTTACATTTCCATAGCTAGCAAGGAGTGCTGCAGTCCAAAATTTAAAAGAAATCTTCCCATAATTTATTCTAAGATTTTTATGGGTTAATATTTTACACTTAAACCTTTGATGCATTTGGAATTTATCTTGCCGTGAAGCATATGGCTCAATCTTGTTTTTCCTAAATGGCTCACTGCACCCTGCTCACTCTGCTCCAATTGTCTTGCTGTATCTAACTGTTCGCTGAACCCAGGGTTCAGTTCAGTTCAGTTCAGTCACCCAGTCATGTCCAACTCTTTGTGACCCCATGAATCGCAGCACACCAGGCCTCCCTGTCCATCACCAACCCCCAGAGTTCACTCAGACTCACGTCCATCGAGTCCGTGATGCCATCCAGCCATCTCATCCTCTGTCAGCCCCTTTTCCTCCTGCCCCTAATCCCTCCCAGCATCAGAGTCTTTTCCAATGAGTCAGCTCTTCGCATGCGATGGCCAAAGTACTGGAGTTTCAGCTTTAGCATCATTCCTTCCAAAGAAATCCCAGGGCTGATCTCCTTCAGAATGGACTGGTTGGATCTCCTTGCAGTCCAAGGGACTCTCAAGAGTCTTCTCCAACACCACAGTTCAAAATAGGCAAGCACAAGTGGGGAAGCTGGAAGAAAACTCAAAGAGTTGTAGAACTGCAGACAAGTTTATTCTCTCTGGGCTGGACAACAGCCCGAGTAAAGTAGACATTGCTAGGCAGTCAGTATAGAACACTGAGACCTCTGTCTTATTTTCAGTAAACATCTCACTCCATTAGCATAAAACTACATCCTTTGTCTAGAATTCCTGGAATGTGTCTTTGGTCTGATAAATTATCAGCACTCAGATCCAGGGAAAGGCAGTAATTAGCTTCTATTCCATATGCTTGAGGGGAAAACAACTGTGATCATTAATCTTAAACCCATACATCTGATCCAGCAAAATGGCCAGGAGGCAAGAAAAAGGGTGAGGAGAGAAGCAATAAAGATGTTAAGCATCTTGACCTTTAAACTGATTGGTTAGAAATAACATGATTTAAGAACAGGAGCCAACTGAAAAAGGAAGAGATTAATACTGGTAAAGATACAAAACTGCTGTAATCCCCACCTTTTGGGGGACTCTCTACCCCCCTCAGAATATAAAGCTCAGAGCTTTATACTTTCCTCCTCTCTAATAAATCGTATTCACTTGCTACCATGAGTGTTTATGTGTTCCTCCAGTCCATACTTTGGCTTCATGAACAAGAGCTCAGATTCCCGTTTCAGTAGCAGCAGACACAACACAACTCACAATCTCCAGGGCTTTCCAGGTAGAACTTAAATATGCTTACAGAACAAGAGTAGCCCTTGGCCAAGTACCTCCTCAAGCACATGCACAGTGCTCTAAGTGGTCTCAGCTGTTACATAATCATTATTAACAGGAGAGGGAGGGTGTGGGGTGAGAGAGCCTGACCTGCCATCTTGGCTAATTTGCTCTATCCCCACAGCTACTTAATTATATCAATAACCTATATTGAATAAATGATTTTTCTGCCTACTGATTTAGAATGCAACAGTTATTGAAGACTAGAGCCACTAGATGTTAAGCAGGAGAATATATAATTAAATTTACTTTCATTTATTTTTGTTTTAGGTACATGTTTTTGGTTTTGCTTTTGTTTTTGAGGATTATAGTTTCCTGACTAGTGATCAAATCAGTGCCCCCCTGCAGTGGAATTCTAACCACTGGACCACCAGGGAATTCCCATGACTCAAGTAGAGCTTTTGATATTATCATCTCAACTATATGGAATTCTGTTTGATTCTAGGGATAATCAAAAAAAATTTAAGAAATTTTTTTTCTTAAAAAATTTTCTGTGTCTATTGTAAAAATCTAGATTCACAGTGTAGGAGCAAAGTAGCCAAGATGGCATGGCCAGGCTCTCTCACCCCATTATTTTGTAGATAATGATTACAGAACAGCTGAGATCACTAACAGCACTGTGTGTGCGCATCACTGTGAGGAACATGCGGGGTACTGTCTTGGCCACGGGCTACTTTGTTCTGTAAGCATATGTAAGATCCACCTGAAAAAGCCCTTCTGGCTGCATTATGGTGGTGAAGATGCATTATGGCTGTGTCCACTGGGTCAACCACGAGAGGAGAGAATATAGCATGTCTGCTGCTACCGTTGCTGTGCCAGTCAGGGAGAATAAACGTATCTGCAGTTCCTAGAACTCCTTGAGTTTTCTTCCAGCCTCTTAGTCCGTGCCTTACCTACCGTGGGTTCAATAAACAGTGCACACAGTGAGGAAGGGTGAGACACACATTTATATATGTAGCAGCAATATGATAAATATAATTTTACAGTCCTCATTTTATAGACTGGAAAACTGAAGCATTGAGGAATTAAGAAGCTTGCTCAAGATCACACTAGTAAGTGACTGACTCCAAGCTATTCATCACTATGATATAGCCCAGCTTAAAGAAACAATCAAATGATGGAAAGACACCTCTTCCTTCTGCCATAGGCCCCCTCTCCCCTGAGACACTACGTTTATCCCCTTCTGGTCTCCAGAGCACAATGACAATGTTTCTGGCTTTGAGGTTGGTTTACACTCTAAACACCACCTTTAGCCTTCTTTACTTTAGCAGTTCCAGGGCCTCCTTTCTGCCTATCTCAATCAAGATTAGCTCCAATTTTCTCCTGTGGCCCAATAAGCGAGGGACTCCCTCGTTTCTCCGCAGTTCATAGTTTCTGCTGGTTGAACTGCTTCTTGTGCATAGCCTATACACACTTGAAAAGCTGAGTCACTCTCAACAAGCACTGCTGTGGTGAAGGAAGGCAAATTTCATGCTCCTTCCACCGACACTCAAAGGGCAAATGACTTGTCTCAGTGCCTATAGTGAATGCAGGGGCCTGGAGTTAATCATGGTTGTACATTTCTTGAGCAGAGGCTAGGCTCTTTACATTATCTTTCACTGAATTCTCATAGTTACTGTGTGAGGGATGTGGCCTGGTTAGGCAGGTGGAAGGTGGTGGTCCGCGCTCATCACAGACACAGGGTAGCCTTCCAACAGCTTGGGGGACATACTGCATTAGGGAGGAATAGCTGGCCATCCACCTAGATAAACCTAACATTGTTGGGCAGACACTGCCGGAAGGAAGATCATGTCAGGAAAGAGGCTCACAGAGCAGGATCAGGGTTTTGGAGCATCAGGTGTAAATTTACTCATCTTTTTTTCTACCATGTGTTCTGTCTGGTTTGACAGTTTTATATATCTGGCTGGATAACCCATCTGTCTGTCCAGCTAGAGCTTTGTGTGGCTCACCCAGTGTCTGCTGTCTTTCTGGCTGGAGGTCTGCGTGTCTGTGCTATGGGTTTGTCCAAGGATCTTTTCAAGCTGGCAGTCGGTCTGTCTGGGGTTTGTTTTTCCAGCTGAGTCTACTTGGAGGTTCACCAGTCTATCAGTCTGAGGTGAGTACATCTATGAGGCTAGCGCGCTGTCTTGCTGACTGCAGATTTGTTTGCCACGCTGGTGATCTGTGTGCATCTGCTGTCCAGCTCAAGGGCTGGGGCTTGTGTGGCTAGCAGCCTGTGCGAACAGCTAGGGGTCTGACTTGTTGGCATCCTTTCATCTGTCCAGATGGGAGTCTACCTGTTCGTCTGGTTCTGGGGTCTCTTCATCTAACTTGGGATATAGCTGGCCAGGTGCTTTGGGATCCATCTATTTCTCTGGTTGAGGATGGTGTCTCACTGTGGCTGAGAATCTTATCTGTCCAACTAGGGGTCCATCCAACCAAAGGGATCCTATGTATCTGAGGGCTAGGAGCCCATCTGGCTAGCAGGAAGTCCATCTACCTGAGGGATTTGCAGTGTGTGTCCCACTGGCAGATGGTCTGTGTAGTTGGGAGGGGTCCATCTGACTCCTGTTGCTTTTTCTGTCTGCTTATCTGACCAGCTGATCACCTGGGAGTCCACCTGGCTGTCTTCCCAGCAGGAGATATATCGATTTGTCTGCCAAAATACGGATTCTGTATAGTTGGTGAGCTGGTAAAGTCTGTCCACTTGTCCGCCTAGTTGGAAGTCTGCCTGGCTAGGTGAAGTGTCTGTGCAGTCAAAGGTCTGTGTGGCTGGTATCTGTCTGACTGAAGTACATTTGGCTACCTGGGAGTCCATGTGATTAGGCCTATCAGTCTGTCTGCCCACATGGTAGGTCTATGTAGCTGAAGGCCTGTCTAACTCAGAGGACATCTGTGTCTGTTCAGCTGGGGATCTGTTTATGGCTGTCTGGGAGTCTGTCCAGCCAAGGGTCTGTCTGTCTGGTGTCTGTCTAGCAACCTAGCCGGAGGAGAGGGTCTGTCTGTCTGGTGATGTCTTTTGCATGGGGTGGTCTGTTAAGACTGTTGGTGTGTCACTCTCCCTGACTGGAGGTCTACCCAGGGAATGGACTATCCCTCTGAAGCTCTGGCTGTCAAGGGGATTGGCCTGCCTCTCCAGGTTGGAATTCTATTTGCTTACCCATCTGGGGATCTCTTTACTTGTCTGTCTGAAATCAGTCTGCTTGGCTGTTGTTACGCATGGCTTCCATCTGTCTGAATGGTAGTGGGGGATGAGGGTCCATCCATCTCTTTGTGTTGTAAGCTGAATGTCTGAGTGAGGGAGTCTCAGATACTGAAATGAACCAATCTTTCAGGTGGTCTCCAGAAGCCTATCTATCCATCATCCCCTTCACAATGGGGGCCCCTACCAGACCCTTAGGGTTGAGTTTATTCTTGAGTATGCTCAGTGTGACCTCACTAGCCATCATCACCCAACTACCTCCCCAAGTCTCATGGTGTTGCTAACTTGGCCTCTGTTTACTGGTGCCAAACAGAAATGCAGAGACAGTTTTGGGTGAAGTAGAAAAGAGTAGCTTTTATTTTTTTGCCAGGCAAAGGGGGCCACAGTGGGCTAATGCCATGAATACCATGTGACCCACCCTAGAGGGAGTAGTGAGGGGTTTTATAGTGTTCAAGGAGCAGGGGGTGATCATGGACCAAGCTCATGGACAATCCTTGGTTGGCATCAAGGTGAAGTTTCAGCATCTTCAGCCTCTGCTTGCAACCAGTCTAGGGTCGATGTTCTTGTTCTCAGAAGTTTTTATCTTGTGGGGGTCTGCTTCCTATAAAAACAGCTTAGGAGTGTGTGTGTGTCAGGTCTTTATCCCTTTCAGGAAACTGGGAGTTCAGTGATTCTACTATGTGGTAGAATTATAGTCTAAATTGTTACCAGTTCCCTAGCTCAACAACTATTCTTTGTTTCTGCATCTTCACATTTCCAAATCATTAACTCTTGAGTCAGCATTTTACTTCAAAAGATAAGGACACAGGGACTTGAACATGGTTTCAGTGCCTTGAATGCTATAATAACTAAGGCAGAGCCCCACATCTTCCACTCTAAGAAACGTTCATTTTTATTCAGCCCAGCATCCCCATTCCCAACACTTCATAAAGCAGAGCATGACCCTCAGCAGTCCAGGCACCCATGTGGAGCAACAGACAGGCAGGGGTGCAGCGCTCACACCCGGGTCCATTCAGCAGGCGGATCTCGGGGTCCTTTAGGCCTCCCAATGCGCAGGTTAAAGCCTGGAAGAGGAAGGGCACCATAAGGCTCATAAAAGAAGCTGAGGTGTGGATAGGAAGGCAACCGGTGGAAAATCATTCTCAGGCCTCCAGGCCCTCCTGGTTTGCTGCAGCCACGTCCACAGGGCTCTGAGGATGTGAGTCCCCTGCCACCATACCCGCCCCATCCCCGTCGCAATTGCAAACGGCCCCAGCAACCGAGTTTATCTGACTTACCTAGCCCACCAGTCTGAGCTCCATCCGCCACGTCCTCATAGGCGCCAGGCCCAGCCACGCTTTCGTCAACAGGAACTGCGGGCAGAAAACCACCCGAACAGGTCAACTCAGACGGCCCTTCAAATTCCGGCATCCCTGCCCAAGCAGGCTGGCTGGGGGCTGCAGGTCCGGGCCCAGGGGCCAGGGGCGTGGCCAGGGACGTAACCAAGACGGAGCCCTCTGCCCAGACCAGGTGACCGGGTCAGAGACTGCGGCGGGGCCAGAGACCACAGCGTGGCCCGAGACGCTTCCGGGCGTGACCTGAGGACAGGCAACAGTCCTAGCGGCATGGCCGGGGAAGCCCGAACCTCAGCCCTCCAGGGCGTGCCCCGGCCAGGCTCGAGCTGGCGGGAGGGGAGGTCATCGCGGCCTCCAGGCTCTCCAGAACCTGGCCAGAGAGGATCTGCAGGAACAGGTGGGGGACGATCCAACCCAGCCCCGCCCCCGGCCTCCTAGACTTACCGCGGCCCGGCTGCGCGCCGCGCGCGTCCTCAGCTTGCGCCTGCTGCCGCCAGGCGCGCGGCGTCACCTGGCTGTAGAGCGGCGTGTCCTCCGTGCTGCGCGCCCGCGCGCCCGCGCCTGCCCCGGTGCCCACGGGGGCCGCACGCTTCTGTACCACCGCGTAAGTGTCGGCCATGGAGAGGGCCGGAGGCCCGGGCACCGAGATGCTCCTGCGGGTGGGGAGGGCGGGGAGGAAGTGAAACTGCAGCGCCTAGGCGGGGGAGGGAGGGAGCTCGCTGGGCGAGCAAACCGCCGGCTTCCTTCCCGCCTGAGGCGGCTCGCAGTGAAGGAGCACTGAGATGCAGGCGGTTGGTCTCTGGAGAAGGGGGTCTCGTTTTGTGTCCCTAGGGCCCAGCAGGTTGGATGGATGAAGGAAGGAAGGGCCCAGCTGGCAGGTGATTGGGACGAGGTGTTATTGAGGAGTGGTCATTTCTGTGTAGTTGTTTATTGAATAAATGAATGAGGAAGTGACATCTAAAGGGAAGGAAGCTGCTAAGTCACTTCAGTCATGTCCGACTGTGTGCAACCCCGTAGACGGCAGCCCACTAGGCTCCGCCGTCCCTGGGATTCTCCAGGCAAGAACACTGGAGTGGATTGCCGTTTCCTTCTCCAATGCATGAAAGTGAAAAGTGAAAGTGAAGTGGCTCAGTCGTGTCCGACTCTTTGAGACTCATGGACTGCAGCCTACCAGGCTCCTCTGTCCATGGGATTTTCCAGGCAAGAGTACTGGAGTGGGGTGCCATTGCCTTCTCCAAAGGGAAGGAAGGGAAGGTGTCAAAATGGAGAGCTGGTCTCAGACCAAGGGTTGCAGTCTGCCGCACCAGATATGACGCCTGACAGATGGGCAGCATCAAGAAATATCAGCTGAATTAATAACTTGGGGGGAATGAAGAAAGTACTGACACCGGAATGTAGGGGTAGGGCAGAGACGGTGTCATCTCTGGTATTAAAGAATCATCTTCGGAAAGGTTCCCAGAGCTCAGTTCAAAGAAAGGGCTGGTGAACATTTGGTGAACTGAACGACAAGGATGGTGCCAGTGTTTCAAGGGTGAGGAAAGGGCTAGCCACCAAGAAGAAGAAACTGGAAAGGGAAGCCTCCAGGGATGGGGCTAGGTACCTAAGGACTCCGCTGGATGGGCGAGTGATGGCATTCAGGGTCTGGGAAGTCCAGAGGGAGAGGGCGTCATCGCAGAGTGGGACACAATTCTGGAGGAAAGACAGGAGGGGAAGGGCATGAGGCTTCAGAGGACACTGTCCAGGCTCCTAGTGGAGATCCCTGTGGTCTCTGTGGGGGCAGCTTAAGAGGAGACACTCTGATAAGGAAGCAAGGAGGATCACAAAGGTAGATGTCAGAGTCAGTCCCTGCTACTGGAAGGAGTCCAAGGGCTAGATGCTGCCATAGTGGTGGCCATAGACCTCTGCTCTGGGTCCTGGTCTCTGAGGGTTGGAAGGGGGCCTTCATACCTCCTTGAGGTTCTGGTAATGAGGGCTGGCATTCTGTATCGCTGAGAGAAACATCTGAGCCACTGTGTGGTACAGGAACCTGTACTGCTCCTGGGGTAGTGGGTAGAGGGGAAGATAGGTCATTGAGAAGGGAAGAGTAAGAGGGATGTGTCCCTGGAATGGGGAGACCCTGCTCACACCTCTGTCTGTATGGCCATAGGCCGCTGCTTCCGAATCTCGAGGACCACACTGAAGAGGCTGAAGTTACGTGGGATCATCTAGGGCAGAGAGATGGGCACATGAGAAGGAGCTGTGGGCCGAGGATGCACACTTCACGCGCATGCCCTCTTCATACCTGGGTCAGAAGCAACTGTCTCACATAATCCACAGTGCACAGGACACCTGTTCGCCCGCAGCCAGCACTGACAAGCAAGAATCAGAATGAGCTCGACCAGGGCCTTCCTGCAGCCCATTTTAAAGGGGACATTTGGGGTGGGAGGTGAAGGACTTAATTAATGGAGGGGCCCCTGCAGCACTTTTTGGTTCCCAGTATCCCAGGTTATAATTTGAAAGGAAAAACTTTTTAATTGCTGATATTTGTTTAGCATCAGCTGTGTATTTATTCCCCAGCAGACAGTCTGTGTTCAATTAATACTGACAATTTCAGTTGCAACTTTAACGAGTGTGACCTCAGGTTTCTTAAAATAGGCATTCGAGAAACTGCAAGACTGGCTCCAAGTCCTGCACTATTCTTCCCTGCCTCCCTCCCCAACTACCATCCCCTCTGTCTCACCAGATCCCCATAAAGCCCATTTATTAAACCTGCAGTGGACACAGAGGGGGTTGGAACCAGATCCCTGGAGGTGCCGAGCTTCCTCAACCATGGCAAGCACATGGTCAGGACTGCTGGGGACCCCTCTGTCTGGCCAGGACATATACTGCAGCTGGGACACTGAGCGGGATTCCTGAAACACAGAAAATGAGAGGCAAAGAATAAAAACAACAAAGAAAAGCATATATTGAGCAACTACTTCATGTCAGCCCTATTCTCCACATCTTCTATTTAAATGAAACAGATAATAACTAAAGAGAAGGGTACTATTGTTAATGCCCATTTTACAGATAAGAAAGCAGAGACAGGACGCTCTCACTATGTGGAAGTCTCCTCCTCCCCTTTCAGTACCTTCTGGAAGGTGACCTGCAGGATCCTGAGTATGATGTCTGGATTCAGCCACATCTCCCTTATCTGTGGATATGGGGCATGTGGGAAGAGGGCAGAGAAAAATGATCACAGGTGCCAGTTCAGTTCAGTTCAGTTCAGTCGCTCAGTCGTGTCCAACTCTTTGCGACCAAAAGACACATTTTCAGGAAACTGCATTTCTGATTTAAAATTTTAAAAAAGTCATTCCCTGGTGGCCTAGCGGTTAGGATTCTGGGCTTTTACTGCCATGGCCTGGTTCAGTGCCTGGTCATGGAACTGAGATCCTGCAAGTCGTACAACACAGTCCTCCCCAACACCCCCCCCCCCCCGCCACCGCCAAAAAAAAACCACCTATTTCTAAAAATTCATTTAGTCTAAATATCCCCCATGACCTCTGTGAAGGAAACATTTTACATAAGCGATAAAGAGAAACTATGAGCTAGTTCCAACAAGCTC
Source organism: Capra hircus (assembly GCF_001704415.2). Classification (NCBI taxonomy): domain Eukaryota; kingdom Metazoa; phylum Chordata; class Mammalia; order Artiodactyla; family Bovidae; genus Capra; species Capra hircus. Next base: position 135,197,745 of record NC_030809.1, read on the forward strand.
ATTTACAATGAAAGAAAGAAATGTCTTTTGTTTTAAAACAAAAGTTTGCTTGTATTTATCAGTACCAATTGTTTTTATAACCTATGAGACATTTTTCTGAGTTCTTTTGAAATGGTAAGAGAAATAAGAATTTTAAGAACCTAACCAGGTACATTTATATTTACAGAGATAACCATGATAGTAGTTAAAATGCAAAATCAGTGTATAATGAGTTCTGACTATTTGCATGCTAATACCAGAGAGCTCCCTGCAGTGTGAGGGGGACTGTGGGGAAATTGTTCATTCTTTCAAGCCCAGCCCCAAAGCTTTCCACTCAGAATCTTCTGTGAAAGACAAAATCCAAGATTTCCGTAAAGTGCTGTTCCCACCTCTGCCCCAACTCACCAGAGTGATGCAGAAAGGCCCAATCTGCAGTGGTTCCTGTTGTAGGGCCCAATAACGCTCACACTTTTTCTGCAAAAAACAAGGGGAAAAGGGCAGGGACTGAAGAGGGGGAGTCTGCCTCAAGAGTTCATATTAACATGTGTACAACCCCTTGGAACAGCCCAGCTTGCTGGTGGAAGCACAGAGAGCAGCAGCATCTCATCAGATTAAACACAGACTCAGTGGAGATGTGAGCTTCTGACTGTGCAGGAGCAAGACAGTCCAGAATATTTTACTGTAAGCAACTAAAACCCTGGAAAGAAATGTATGAACCACTATTTTCAGACACTGGTCCACATGCATTTGCAGGACTGTGATCACTGAACAAAGGGAAACACAGGAGTGAAACCCTATGAGTTCCCAAGGTTACTGCCTCAGTAACCAGGCTGCAGACCATGAAGGGTCTGATGATCCCACTAGTTGAGAAACCAGAAATCTTGGCTCAGGGAGGCCAAGACAGAGTTCTTGAAAGAACAGTACTATGCAAACAGAAGCAAAGAACACCAGAAGTCTGCATGAGGTCCCCTTGAGTCTTCAGCTGATAATAATCTGGGCACATATGATATGAAACCCCATGAAGCTAGGAAAGAATAACTTTCCATGAAAGCATAATAGCTATGGAACTATAAGATGAACATTTCCTAGAGCTCACAATGGAACAAATAATTTACATTTCCTCCAGCCAGAGTGGAGACCTGATTGATTAAAAAGGGCATTCAGTAAGGAACAAGACACCACACATTAGTAAGTAGAATGAACTCAGTTCTAGAATAAAGGCTTCTTTAGACATACCCTTAAAAAGCTTAAAAATAAACCCTAAAATGATCAAATATCCAAAAATAACTGCCTTCCAAAAAAAGTTCCAACACTCTTTTAAAAAAATTACATTTTAAAGGAAAATAACAAGATCTAAAATTTATCAATACTTGTGTAAAATTTGGGCTTCCCATGTGGCACTAATGGCAAATAACCCACCTGGCAATGCAGGATACATAAGAGATGTGGGAAGATCCCCTGGAGGACGAAATGGCAACCCACTCCAGTATTGCCTGGAGAATCCCCATGGACAGAGGAGCTTGGCAGGCTACAGTCCATAGGGTCATAAAGAGTCAGACATGACCCAAGCAACTTAGCAAGTGTAAAATTTAAAATATTAAGCATCCAATAAAAATTTACTAGACATACAAAGCAGCAAAAAATATGACCTACACCCAGGAGATAAGTCAGTCAATAGAAAAAGACCTAAAACAGATGAGGAAAAAGGCAGACAAAGACTTTAAGACGGCTTTTATAAATATGTTCAAAGATGAGAAGGAAAAACATGAATGTGATAGAAAAAAAAAGATATAAAAAAGACCTAAATGGAACTTCTAGAGAGGAAAAATAAAATATATGAAATAAAAAATTCACTAAGGTAAATGAAAAGATGTTCAAATTGGTAATTATTAGAGAAATGCAAATTAAAATTACAATGAGGTACCACCTCACACTAGTCAGAATGGCCATCAGTAAAAAGTCTACAAATAACAAATGCTGATGAGGGTGTGGAGAAAAGAGAACCCCCATACATTGCTGGTGGGAATGTAAATTGGTGCAGCCACTATGGAAAACAGTATGGAGGTTCTTTAAAAACTAAGAGGAGTGGCTATATGATCCAAAAATCCTACTCCTGGGCATATATTTGGACTAAACTATTATCTGAAAAGATACATGCACACTGTGTTCATAGTAGTAGTACTCACAATAGCCAAGACATGGAAACAACCTAAATGTCAATTGACAGATGAATGGGTAAAGGAGATGTATGTCTATATACACACACACAATATACTCATCCATAAAAAAAGAATGAAATAATGCCATTTTCAGTATGATCGAGATTATTATACTAAGTCAGAAAGAGAAGACAAATACCATATGATATCACTTATATGTGAAATCTAAAATCTGACACAAATGAACTTATCTACAAAAGAGAAACGGACTCACAAACACAAAGAACAGACTTGTAGTTACTGGGGGAAACAGGGATGTGGAGGGAACAATCGGGAGTGTGGGATTAGCAAATGCAAACTATTGCATATAGAATGGATAAACAAGGTCCTACTATATACGCAGGGAACTATATTCAGTATCCTGTGATAAACCATAATGGAAAAGAATATGGAAAAACTCACTGTCTAATCATAGATTAGGGGCGTCCCTGGTGGTCCAGTGACTAAAACTCTATCTCCCAACACAGGGGTCCTGGGTCAGGGAAATAGACCCAGCTGAAGATCCTGAGTACTGCAGGTAAGATCTGGCATAGCCAAATAAATAAATAATTTTTTAAAATAGCAGATTAGATACCGGATCAGTGAACACAAAGACATAGCAATAGAAACTATTAAAAGTGAAAAAGAGAGAGGAAAAAGTGGAGGAAAAAAACTAACAGAATCATATATCTGTGGAAATATATCAAGTGGCCCAATGTACGTATACCTGGAGTTCAGAAGGAGAGGAGAGGGGAGAATGGAAACTATTTTTGAAGAAATAATAGCTGGAAATTTTTCCAAATTTCATGAAACTATGAACCCACAGAGCCAGAAAGATCAATGAACCATAAGGAGAATAATCCAAGGATTATTAACACCAAGTTAGATCATGATCAAATTGCTGAAAAATCACAATAAAGAAAAAAAAATCTTAAATCTTTTAATGTGTTTAAAACCATTATACACAAAAAGACATTAAATTTGAGAAATAAGAATGACAGCAGAATTTTGTCAGAAGCTTGCAAGCCAGAGGTCAACGGTGTTATGCCCTAAAAATGCTAAAATTAAAAATTCAGACAAAAGCTGAAAGACTTTATCATAAGCAAAACTGCACTATGAGAAATATTAAAGTAAGCTTTTCAGGAATTTCCCTAGTGGTCCAGTGGTTAAAACTCTGCACTTCCACTGAAGGGGGTATGGGTTTGATCACTGGTTGGGAATTAATATCCCACATGCTGCATGGTGAGGCCAAAATAAATAAATAAAATTCTGATTTCTTCTTTAACAAAAAAAAAAAAAAAGTAAGCTTTCTATACAAAAGAAACATGATATCAGGTGGGATAATGACCTACACAAAGGGATGAAGAATAAAGAAAAAAAGTAAACAGGTAGCTAAGCACAAAAGGTATTTCTCATTTTTAACATCTTTAAAAGATAATCTAGTGAATTTTACCAAAAAAGAAGGAATAGCAATCCTTCACAAATTTTTCCAAAAATTTGAAAAAGGAATATTTTATAAGACCAGTATTACTCTGGTATCAAAACCAGACAGATATAACAAGAAAACTATTCAACAACTCAAGAATATAGACAGAAGAATTATTAACAAAAGATTATACACAGTACACAAGATTGGTTCAAGATATGAAAGCCAATCAATGTCATATACCATAATAACAGAAAATAAAACAGAAACACATGATCATCTCAATAGATGCAGAAAAATGAACAAAATCCAGTACCTCTTCATACATAATAAAAACATGAAAGGCACTAGACATAGAAAAGAAATTCCTCATTTTAAATTAAAAAGCAAAACCAACAACAAGTATCTGAAAAAACCCTACAGGTAACTTAACACTTAATGTTGAAAGACCGAATGGTTTGTGCTTAAGATCAGGAACAAGACAAAGATGTTTGCACTTTCTGCTTCTGAACAATTTCGTATTGGAAGTTGTAACCAGTGCAATTAGAAGCAAAGAAAGGAGAGGAGGTGGGAGGGAGGAAGAAAGAAAAGGACAGGAAAGAAAAAAGATGGGAAGAAGAAGAAACAAAGGGAAGTTACCCAGATTGGAAGAGACAAAACTATCTCAACTTGCAGGCAGCATGATGTTATATATAAAAGTGATATTAGATAAAGTGTTAATCGCTCAGTTGTGTCCGACTCTTTGTGACCCCGTGGAACGTAGCCCGCCAGACTCCTCTGTCCACAGATTTTTCCAGACAAGAATACTGGAGCAGGTAGCCATTCCCTTCTCCAGGGCATCTTTCTGAGCCAGGAATCGAACCTGGGTCTCCTACATTGCACGCAGATTCTAGCCACTGGGAAAGCTCTATAGAAATCATATATAAAAAACCCTGAAGAATACACACACACATACACTATATTAGAGGTAAAAAGTGAATTCAGCAAGGTTCAGAATACAAAATCAATACAGAAAAATCAATTGTATTTTCATGTAAAGAAAACTGTTGTTTGCAATATCTACCCTGAATTGACAGATTCAGTGCAATCCTTATCAAAATCCTAGGCTTTTTGATGATATTGGCAAGCTGATCTTAAAATTAATATGTTAACATTAATAAATGTGTTGTGGATACCCAAGGCTGCCCTCAGGTTTGATGATTCAATAGGAAGACTCACAGCACTCTGTACAGAGTTGTACTCATGGCTACAATTTATCACAATGAAAGGATACAGAATAAATTGGCAAAGGGAAAAGGCACACAGGGTGAAGTCTGCAGAAAACAAGTTGCCAGCTTCCAAGGGTCTTCACCCAGTAGAGTCACTTAGGATGTGCTTAACTCCTCCAGCTATGAGTTGTGACCACACATGTGAAATGTCCACAGGGAAGCTCCTTAGGAATTCAGTGCCCAAGATTTTTACTGGGGGACTCTATGTGGTATGTAGGCACCTCTGACTAGCATGGGCCAAAACTTCAGAAGGAAAGCAGGTATCATATAAACCTGCTGTCACTTAGACACATTGCTTATATAAATACTTCAGCAAAGTCAGCCACTCTTATTGGAAATCGGATTTCCAGTTAAGAACCAACATTGCAGGAAGGCCTTTCTAAGCATAAGCACTTAGGCTTGCTATGTTAACTCTTCTGTACAGCAAGTGACCAAGAATAGACAAAACAATCTTGAAAATAGAAAAAATTTGGAAGACTCACCCTTATTGATTTCAACACTTAACTACAGACCCACAATATATTGTAGTACTGGTATAGTACTACAATCAATGGAATAGAATTGACAGTCCAGAAATAAACCTTTACATGTATGGCTGGTCAACTGATTTTCAACAAAAGACCAAGACCATCCAGTGGAGAGAGCAGTCTTTTAACAAGTAGTACTGGAACAACTGGATATCTATATGAATTTGGATCCCCTATCTTACACCATATACAAAAATTAAGTCAAAATGAAAATGAATCAGACACCTAAGCATAAACACTTAGAAGAAAACATAGGAGTAAATCTTTTTGACCTCTGGTTAGACAATGACGTGTTAGAAACAGCACCAAAAGTACATCAAAACAATAGATTGGAAGGATTCAAACTTACAGAAGGTTTGTGCTTCAAAGGACACTGTAAAGAAAATGAAAAGACACCTACACAATGAGACAAATATTTGTAGATCATATACTGATAAGGGACTTGTATTCAGAAGAATTCTCCAATAATAAAAAGACAAATAATCCAATTAAAAAATGGTAAAGGACCTAAACAAATACTTGTCCAAAGAAGACATACAAATGAAAAAATAAGCACATGAAAAGATATTTGGTAAATCCACATGATTAGGCAAATGCAAACCAAAACCATGCGACACCACTTCCCACCCATTAGGATGGCTAAAAAACAAAAACAAAAAGTAACGTATATCTTGGTGAGTGTATTGAAAAAAATAGAACCCTTGTGCATTGTTGGTGAGAATATAAAGTGGTGCAGCCACTGTGGAAAACAAAACAAATCAATACAACATTGCCACATGATCCAGTAATTAATTCTACTACCCCAAAAAATTGAAAACAAGGACTCAAAACAGATACTTATATATTAATATTTATAGCAGCATTATCACAATAACCAAAAGGTAGAAACAACCCAAATGTCCATCAACAAATGAATGGATAAACAAAATGTGATACAAAAATAAAACAAAATGTTATTCAGCCTTAAAGAGAATGAAATTTTGATATGCTCTGCAACATGGATGAACCTTGCAAACATGATAAATGAAATGTCAGACACAAAAGGACAGGTATTATATGATTCCACTGAGATGAGGTACCTAAAATAGGCAAATTAATAAAGCCAGAAAGTAAAATAAAGGCTACCAAGAGCTACAGGAAGAGTAAATGGGAAGTAATTATTAAATGGATAGAGTTTCTGTTTTGTATGATGAACAAGTTCTGGAATTGGATATTGATAGTGGTTTGAAACATTGTGAATGTACTTAATGTTTCTAAATTGTACATTTGAAATCATTAAAATGGCAACATTTATGTTATGTATATTTTACCACAACTGAAAAAAGAAAGACACGATGAATACTACTTCACATCCAACAGGATGGCTATAATGAAAAAGGCAAAAATAACAAATTTTGCTAAAAATGTAGAGAAATTGGAAGACTCATATATTGCTGGTTGAAAATGTAAACTGGAAAACAGTTTGGCAGGTGCACAAAAGGTTAAAAATAAAGCTTACCATATGACCCAACAATTCCACTTCTAGGTATATACTGAAAAGAAATGAAAACATGCTTCTATACAGAAACTTGCACATGAATGTTTATAGCAGCAATATTCATAATCACCAAAAAGTGGAAATAGCTCAAAGTTTATAAAGTGATTGTGCTGTGTGTGCTTAGTCACGCAGTTATGTCCAACTCTTAGCAGCCCCATGGACTGCAGCCCGGCGGGCTCTTCTGTCCTTGCAGATTCTCCAGGCAAGAATACTGGAGTGGGTTGCCATGCCCTCCTCTAGGGGATCTTCCCAACCCAGAGATCAAAGTCAGGTCTCCCACTTTGCAGGCGGATCCTTTGCTGACCAAGCCATGGAAATATAAAACGGAATGTTATCCAGCAACAAGAAAGACTGAAGTATTGACATGGGCTTCCCTGGTGGCTCAGCCAATACATGCTACACTATGCATGAATCTGAAAAACACTACCTTAGTGTCTGAAGCCACTCACCAAAGGCAATGTGTCATATGATTGCAGCTATATGAAAAGTCCAGAGTGGGCAAATCTAACAGAGTAGATAGATTAGTAGTTGCTTAGGATGGAGTTTGGTCGGAAATGGAGTATGACTGCTAATGGATATAGGGTTTCTTTATGGGGTGATGAAAATATTCTAAAATTTATTGTGGTGATGGTTGTGTGATTCAGGAGTATACTAAAAACAACTGAATTGCACACTTTAGATGGAGGAATTATATCTCAATAAAGTTTTTTTTAATCTATATGAAAATAATAGCAGTATGTCGTGTAGTATATTTTAAGTTTAGAACAAAACCTGTGGCAACAATAGCCTGAAGCATAGAAAGAGAAAATTGAAATATGCTGTTGTAAAGTTCTCACATTTTACCTGAAATGGTATCATAATAGTATTTGACCATACACTGTGATAAGTACATATTTCACTAAACACATAAGCACATAATACAGAGGTAAAACTAATAAGGTAATAATGACTATTATTTTCATTACACGGGACTGGAATGCAAAAGTAGGAAGTCAAGAAACACCTGGAGTAACAGGCAAATTTGGCCTTGGAATGCAGAATGAAGCAGGGCAAAGACTAATAGAGTTTTGCCAAGAAAATGCACTGGTCATAGCAAACACCCTCTTCCAACAACACAAGAGAAGACTCTACACATGGACATCACCAGATGGTCAACACTGAAATCAGATTTATTATATCATATGCAGCCAAAGATGGAGAAGCTCTATAGAGTCAACAAAAACAAGACCAGGAGCTGACTGTGGCTCAGATCATGAACCCGTTATTACCAAATTCAGACTGAAATTGAAGAAAGTAGGGAAAACTGCTAGACCATTCAGGTATGACCTAAATCAAATCCCTTATGATTATACAGTGGAAGTGAGAAATAGATTTAAGGGACTATATCTGATAGATAGAGTGCCTGATGAACTATGGAATGAGGTTCGTGACATTGTACAGGAGACAGGGATCAAGACCATCCCCATGGAAAAGAAATGCAAAAAAGCAAAATGGCTGTCTGGGGAGGCCTTACAAATAGCTGTGAAAAGAAGAGAGGCGAAAAGCAAAGGAGAAAAGGAAAGATAAGCATCTGAATGCAGAGTTCCAAAGAATAGCAAGAAGAGATAAGAAAGCCTTTTTCAATGATCAATGCAAAGAAATAGAGGAAAACAACAGAATGGGAAAGACTAGAGATCTCTTCAAGAAAATTAGAGATACCAAGGGAACATTTCATGCAAAGATGGGCTCGATAAAGGACAGAAATGGTACGGAACTAACAGAAGCAGAAGATATTAAGAAGAGATGGCAAGAATACACAGAAGAACTGTACAAAAAAGATCTTCATGACCCAGATAATCATGATGATGTGATCACTAATCTAGAGCCACACATCTTGGAATGTGAAGTCAAGTGGGCCTTAGAAAGCATCACTATGAACAAAGCTAGTGGAGGTGATGGAATTCCAGTTGAGCTATTTCAAATCCTGAAAGATGATGCTGTGAAAGTGCTGCACTCAATATGCCAGCAAATTTGGAAAACTCAGCAGTGGCCAGAGGACTGGAAAAGGTCAGTTTGCATTCCAATTCCAAAGAAAGGCAATGCCAAAGAATGCTCAAACTACCACACAATTGCACGCATCTCACATGCTAGTCAAGTAATGCTCAAAACTCTCCAAGCCAGGCTTCAGCAGTACATGAATCGTGAAATCCCTGATGTTCAAGCTGGTTTTAGAAAAGGCAGAGGAACCAGAGATCAAATTACCAACATCCGCTGGATCATGGAAAAAGCAAGAGAGTTCCAGAAAAAAATCTATTTCTGCTTTATGGACTATGCCAAAGCCTTTGACTGTATGGATCACAATAAACTGTGAAAAATTCTGGAACAGATGAGAATACCAGACCACCTGACCTGCCTCTTGAGAAATCTGTATGCAGGTCAGGAAGCAACAGTTAGAACTGGACATGGAACAACAGACTGGTTCCAAATAGGAAAAGGAGGACGTCAAGGCGGTATATTGTCACCGTGCTTATTTAATTTCTATGCAGAGTACGTCATGAGAAACAGTGGACTGGAAGAAACACAAGCTGGAATCAAGATTGCCGGGAGAAAAATCAATAACCTCAGATATGCAGATGACACCACCCTCATGGCAGAAAGTGAAGAGGAGCTAAAAAGCCTCTTGATGAAAGTGAAAGAGGAGAGTGAAAAAGTTGGCTTAAAGCTCAACATTCAGAAAATGAAGATCATGGCATCCGGTCCCATCACTTCATGGGAAATAGATGGGGAAACAGTGGAAACAGTGTCAGACTTTATTTTTTTTGCAGATGGTGATTGCAGCCATGAGATTAAAAGACACTTACTCCTTGGAAGAAACGTTATGACCAACCTAGATAAAACATTCAAAAGCAGAGACATTACTTTGCCGACTAAAGTCCATCTAGTCAGGGCTATGGTTTTTCCAGTGGTCATGTATGGATGTGAGAGTTGGACTGTGAAGAAGGCTGTGCGCCAAAGAAGTGATGCTTTTGAACTGTGGTGTTGGAGAAGACTCTTGAGAGTCCCTTGGACTGCAAGGAGATCCAACCAATCCATTCTGAAGGAGATCAGCCCTGGGATTTCTTTGGAAGGAATGATGCTAAAGCTGAAACTCCAGTACTTTGGCCACCTCATGAGAAGAGTTGACTCATTGGAAAAGACTCTGATGCTGGGAGGGATTGAGGGCAGGAGGAGAAGGGGACGACAGAGGATGAGATGGCTGGATGGCATCACAGACTCGATGGACGTGAGTCTGAGTGTACTCCTGGAGATGGTGATGGACAGGAAGGCCTGGTGTGCTGCGATTCACGGGGTCACAGAGAGTCGGACACAACTGAGTGACTGAGCTGAACTGAATGATTATGAAATAGAGTCATAAAAATTCTCAGGAAAAAAGACAGAAAAGAAGAAAGGAACAAGAACAGATGGAACAAATAGAAAACAAATAGCAAAATCATGGATTTATACGCATAATTGACACATTAAAGGTGGTGGTGGTTTAGTCACTAAGTCTTGTCCGATTCTTGAGGCCCCATAGACTGTGACCTGTCAGGCTCCTCTGTCCATGAGATTTTCCAGGCAAGAATACTGGAGAGGGTTACCATTTCCTTCTCCAGGGATCTTCCTAACCCAGGGATCAAACTCCTGCACTGCAGGTGTATCTTTACTGCTGAGCCACCAGGGAATCCCCCAACACATTGTTAGCTACTCAGTCATGTCCGACTCTTTGCGGCCCCATGGACTGTAACCCGCCAGGCTCCTCTGTCCATGGAATTCTCCAGGCAAGAATACTAGAGTGAGTAGCCATTCCATTTTTCCAGGGGATCTTCCCCACCCAGGGATCAAACCCAGGTCTCCTGCATTACAGGCAGATTCTTAACCTTCTGAGCCACCAGGGAAGGCCAACACATTAAATACTATGCCAATTAAAGGCAGAGATTGTCAGATTGGATTTTATAAGTACGTATCCACAATATGACAGCTATAAGAAACAATAAAAATAAAAATGAGGAATTCCCTGATGGTCCAAGGGTTAGGACTCCATGCTTCCATTGCAGGGGGCACAGGTTCAATCCCTGACTGGAGAACTAAGATCCCTCAAGCCTCGCAGCATGGACAAAAAATGAAATTAAACACAGATTTTAAAAAGTAAAAGAATAAGAAAGATAATCACACACACTCTAATCTAAGGAAGTTTAAATAGCTAAATTAATACCAAAGTACACTTCAGAGAAAGGGTCATAAAAGAGACATTACATATTGAAAGCAGGCTTGATTCATCAGGAGACATAATCCTAACTGTATAAGCACTCAATTATAGTTTTAAAGTAACTTAAGCCAAAATTGACAGAACTGAAAGAAAAAATAGATAAATGAAAAATTACAGAAATCTCAACACTCCTCTTTCAGCAAATAACAGGACAAGTAGACCAAAAGACATTTATTTCTGCTTTATTGACTATGCCAAGTCTTTGACTGCGTGGATCACAATAAACTGAAAATTCTGAAAGAGATGGGAATACCAGACCACCTGACCTGCCTCTTGAGAAACCTGTATGCAGGTCAGGAAGCAACAGTTAGAACTGGACATGGAACAACAGACTGGTTCCAAATAGGAAAAGGAGTATGTCAAGGCTGTATATTGTCACCCTGCTTATTTAACTTATATGCAGAGTACATCATGAGAAACGCTGGGCTGGATGAAGCACAAGCTTGAATCAAGATTTCTGGGAGAAATATCAATAACCTCAGATATGCAGATGACACCACCCTTATGGCAGAAAGTGAAAAAGAACTAAAGAGCCTCTTGATGAAAGTGAAAAAGGAGAGAGAAAAAGTTGGCTTAAAGCTCAACATTCAGAAAACAAAGATCATGGCATCCAGTCCCATCACTTCATGGCAAATAGATGGGGAAACAGTGGAAACAGTGGCTGACTTTATTTTGGGGGGCTCCAAAATCACTGCAGATGGTGATTGCAGCCATAAAATTAAAAGATGCTTACTTCTTGGAAGAAAAGTTACGACCAACTTAGACAGCATATTAAAAAACAGAGACATTACTTTGTCAACGAAGTTCCATCTAGTCAAGGATATGGTTTTTCCAGTAGTCAGGTATGGATGTGAGAGTTGGACTGTGAAGAAGGCTGAGCACCGAAGAATTGATGCTTTTGAACTGTGGTGTTGGAGAAGACTCTTGAGAGTCCCTTGAACTGCAAGAAGATCCAACCACTCCATCCTAAAGGAAATCAGTCCTGAATGTCCATTGGAAGGACTGATGTTGAAGCTAAAACTCCAATACTTTGGCCACCTGATACAAAGAGCTGACTCATTTGAAAAGACCCTGATGCTGAGAAAGATTGAAGGCAGGAGGAGAAGGGGACGACAGAGGATGAGATGGTTAGATGACTGAACTGAGACAAAAAAATATGAATAATACAATTTGAGTAATACTATTCACAAGCGTGTACTAATTGACAGTTATAAAACAGTTGAAGGTTTCAACACTCCTGCTGGGAACTGACAGAACATTTAGAGAAAAGAAATCAGTAAAGATCTATCAGTTCAATTCAGTTCAGCTCAGTCACTCAGTCGTGTCCGACTCTTTGTGACCCCATGAATCGCAGCACTCCAGGCCTCCCTGTCCATCACCATGTCCCGGAGTTCACTCAGACTCACATCCATCGAGTCCATGATGCCATCCAGCCATCTCATCCTTAGTCGGCCCCTTCTCCTCCTGCCCCCAATCCCTCCCAGCATCAGAGTCTTTTCCAATGAAGATACAATAAAGATATAAAATATTAAAGTGTCTTTCAAAAAGACACAATCAATTTGACCTGATATTTATAGAATACTCAACCAAGCAGAATACACATTCTTTTCAAGTGCACACAAAACATTTACCAAGATAAATCGTATTCATGGCCACAAAACAAGTTTCAATACATCTGGAAAAATATAAAATTGTTCTTTGACCACAATGGAACTGAAATTTAATAACAGGAAGATATATGGAAAAGTCCCCAATATTTGGAAATTAAGCGCAGCTATAGTCAAATACCATGTCGAAGAAATCACAAGGGCAACTAGAACACATGTTGAATTAACTGGAAAAAAAAAGACAACATAGTTTATGAAATGTAGCTAGAGCAGTGTACGGAGAAAAATGAATGGCGTTACTTACACGTGATAAAAATCACAAATCTATTATCTAAGCTTAAAGAACTAGAAAAAAGCAAGTTAAACCTAAACCAGAAGGAAGGAAATGATAAAGATAAAAGAAATTAATGAAATAAAAATTTAAAATTAGAGAAAATGAATAAAATTCAAAGCAGCTTCTTTGAAAAAAATAAAACTAATAATCCTCTAGCCCAGAGATTGGCTAACTTTCTATAAGTGGCCAGATAATAAATCTTTTAGACTTTGGGAGCCATACAGTCTACTTAACTTGCAACTACTGAACCTGACAATTGTGGCATGTATACACTATGTAAACCAATGAGCATGACTATGTTCTAATACATTTTTATTTACAAAAACAGGCAGCAGGACAGATTTAGTACAACAGTTAAAAGTTTGATTCTTTATTCTAGCCAGACCCAATAGCCAGGAGAGAAGATATCACAACTGCCAAAATTAGAGATGAAAAATGTACATCACTATAGATTGCATAGACTCCATGATCAGCCAGCTTTCCCAGCCGGCCAGGATGCAGAAACCATGTGCCTTCAGTGATGATACACATTTATTGAGTAACTAATTTATACTTATGGGCAAAGCAAAGATCCCTGCTCTCCTGGAACTTTGCTTCTACTCAGGGAGACAGAATAAACAATATACATAATGCATTTGTAGATTATCTTATATTTCATTCAGAAGTTGGTAAGAACTGTGAACGAAAAGGAAAGTAGGACCAGGGAAGGAGAGTGGGAGTTTCAAAGGGGGTGAGGTCCAGGAAGATCTCATTGAGGAAGGAGCATTTGAGCCAAGACCTGAGGGTGGTGATGCAGCAGCCCAAGGGGAAAAATGTCCCAGGCAGAGGGAACAGACGAAGCATAGGACTCGAGGCAGAACAAAGGCCCCAGTGGTCGGAGCATAGTGATTAAGTGGGAGAAACATGGGGAAAGACATCAGACTTGTACTGGGGAAGCCACAGTTATAGGGTCTTATGGTCTATGGGACAAGAAGTCCAGCAGGAGAGGGTTGCCAACATTGGAAGGATGAACCACACGAATAAAAGGAAAAAGGTCATTTAAAAAATTAAAGCCAGTAATAGTGGGCTTGGCAGAGCTACAGTGGGGTCACTCCAAGAACCCGTCCCTTGAGTCATGGGATCAGGGGAGAGCTAGTGAGATTTCTCCTGTCTCCTGCAAAAGGACATGCACTCCAGAGGCTGAGCACACCTACCCGGCCGTTCTCCATCTCCTGACAGGCCATCAGGATGACCTAGACATAGGGGTAAGGGAGGAGAATCAGTTTAGGGGGTGCAGTTATCAGGGCCAAGGGAGGACCCAGAATACTGGCCACACCTCCCCCTCCCCCAATGCTGACCTTGACCCCAAATTCCCAGATGAGGCGCCAGAAGTCTAGCAAGGTGTGAGGCAGGGGTCCTTGCGTGGCGATGTAGGCCTGGCTTCCGTCTGCACCCTGGTAAAGTCTAAGTTCACTATCGAGGTTCTGCTGTCACCTCCACCACCTCTGCCCCTTCCTGACTCCCAGCCTGACCCTGATGAAGTTGCCATTGATGTAGTCGCCATGTCCCTCTTCCTGGAGCAGGGAAAGGATCACTCGTGTCTGATCGTCTGCCAGCAGAAGTGAGAAACATGGACTTTGTGGGTGACAGCCCTGATGGCCTCCCAGATGAAAGCCAGCAGGGGACGGCACACCTGGGGGGATCCCATCAGGGTGCACTGGTGGGATGCTGGGGATAAATGCAGCCAGAGCAAGGCTCCTGGAGGGAGAGTTCTGGAAAGCCAGTAGGACACAGGGACCCTGGCTAGCACCTGGGTCCCACAGCGTGGGGGCACCGACTCCTCCGGAGGCCCCACCCCACCCCCGACTTACAAGGCAGCACATCCTTATAACGGTTCTTCCTCAGGTTCTCGCGGCGACTGCCGGCCTCCGTTGAGCACACGCTTTCCGTCTTCCAGGCGGCTGAGTGGGCCCGGATGTCCTGGTGGGAGGACCGCAAGAAGACCCGGGGGTGGGAAGAGAAGAGAGAGTAAGAGAGGAGCCAGATCAGACGCCTGGGACACTGAGGCTCTCAAAGGGATATGCGGCACGTGCCCTATGAAAGGTGAGTGCTGCGTCCAGATAGTGTTGCTGCTGCTAAGTCGCTTGAGTCGTGTCCGACTCTGTGCGACCCCATAGACGGCAGCCCACCAGGTTCCCCCGCCCCTGGGATTCTCCAGGCAAGAACACTGGAGTGGGTTGCCATTTCTTCTCCAACGCATGAAAGTGAAAAGCGAAAGTGAAAGCCCTCAGTCGTGTCCGACTCTTAGCAACCCCATGGACTGCAGCCTACCAGGCCCCTGCGTCCATGGGATTTTCCAGGCAAGAGTACTGGAGTGAGTTGCCATTCCCTTCTCCAATATTGATTCAATAACAGTAGCCATTCAGAGTGCCCTCTCTATGCTAAGCCCTGTGTAAGGGCATTGAACTATCTGCAAGGTGCCTCCGAAGTTGGTATTATTGACTCCCCGTTGTGCAGTAAGAAAGCTGAGGCACCACATGTGTCAGTGACTTTCTGAAAGTGCCACCCAGGAAGTGGGTGAGTGTTGAACTCAGACCTCTGAGCATCTGTCCCCATACCCTCAGTGTGTATTTACATCTTATCATGAACAATAATTGTAATATATTATGTACTTAACATAACAAACATGATACACAAGAGGATAATATACAATGTATATGAATTAAATGTATAACATTACTTATGTAGATACTATTAGGTGCTTTAATACTGTTAGATTATTATGATCAGTGAATAGTATTGCCATCATCACCAGGCATTCATAATCATGACAATAATAAATAACACCTACCAAGCCACCGTGACTGCAAGCCACCATTCTAAGTGTTCTTACACCCATCAGGTAGGTTATTTAAGTCTTCATGGACACATTTCTGCAGTAGATACCACTATGGATATTTCTACTATGTAGATAAGGAAACCAAGGCCCAGAGAGGCCTTGGAAGATTCTTTTGTGAGTGCAGGAGATTGCAGGAGGCTGGCCTCCAGCAACTGGCACTGCTCACCACCCAGCTTCTGCATAGGGATCGTCAGCACTGCTCACTGTCCCAAACTGGACCCAGACTTGGATGGATATGATGTCATGTACTACCTGGGTATTATATGTTTACATTTATTATGCACATTTTCATATTGCATAAATTATATATTCTGCATTTATTACACAGTTCTTATACATAATATTTATTTTATATTTGTATAAAGATTTATACTTTTATTATTGTTTCTTAGAAACTTGAATAACTGCTCATTTTGAGTTTTCATGTTTATTCTGTTCTATGAAATTAATGTATAAGTTATAGTTTATGACATATTTATACATATACACTATATATTTTATATTAATACAATTATTTCATAAATCTGTTCTCTATTTCTATTGTTCTTAATGAATATATAGTCATTTATTACTTACATATATTTATCAGACATTTCTAAATTTAAGATGTCACCATATATGATTCTAACACGTTTCTATGTTATTATATTTAAAATATCTCAGTACTTGTACAGTGCGATGCCTACGACGCTGCTGCATTAGCACTCCTTACGTATAGCTTGCACTACCCCACTGTAAAGTTTAGGATTATTTATAACTAGTGACAAAGCCGCCTATAAAGTAAGCGCTCAAGATGTGCTAAGCGTGGTTTACCCACACTGGCTATTTTAATCCTCAGGTCAGTTTCGTCACATTTCACCCTAGGAGAAACAGAGGCCACAGAGACCGGATAAAGAGGCTCAGGCCACATCGCCTGTAAGAACTGGCCTCCATATCCTCACTGCAGCGGGGCCTCTTGGTTCCTCTTTTCCCAGCCCCTTCCTCCCCAGGACCACAGTGGGGACAGTGACCACCCCGTCGCCTGGAGCGGCCGAGCATCGCGTGAGCGCTCGCCTTCTCCGCTCAGCAACCCGACGATACCGGGAGCGCAGCTAGGGCGCAGGGACCCGAGGGCGTGTGCGGCCCCGTCCGGGCCGGCAGTGGACTTCGCCCTCTGGGGCTCTGCAGGCAGAGGGTGAAGACGGGCAGGCAGAGAGAGAGTGCGACAGAGAGGTGCTGGGGAGAGAAAAACAGAGAGATCTCGAAGTGAGAAGACGACCCTGGACGCCGAGAGAGAAGCAAAGTGCAGCAGGGTGCACAGAACAGACAGAGGTCCGAACTGTCCAGGGCGAGGAGCAGGAGCTCGGCAGTCCACACTCGCCCACTCACGCTGAACTCGCCGGCGAAGACCACCTCATCCCTGCCGTCTAGTGCTTCCAGCTGCTCCAAGAAGCTCCGCGCCGCATCCAAACTGCGGCTCATGGTGCCGCCTGGCAGTGAGGTGCAGTCCACCTGCACCTCCGCTCTCCGCTGGGGTAGACTCCGCTGAAGGCAGCCCAGGCCCCGCCTCAGATCTCGCCGGCCAATGGGAGTGCTCAGCGGCAGACAGGGCGCGCCCCTCAGCCAATGACACTCAGAGCCCGCCCCAGCCCCGCCCACAGGCTGCCGGACTGAGGGCGCTAGGTTCCCCTGGCTGCGCGTGGGGCTAGAAAACTGCGCCGGCACTTCAATTTTTTTGTCTCCGCGCGGGCTGGATGAGTCCCTATGGTCCTATGGACACCGCCTCTAGCTTGGGCCCGGGGTCCACGCCCTGGCATGGCGGATGGCTACATGCCCTCGCCCGGCCTCCAGGGAGCTGGACGTATCCGGATCCCAACCAGGGTGGCGTGTCAGCTGTGAGTAAAGACGGCTGCCTAGATGAAGCTGAAATTCCTGACTGGGAAACCCTATGTGGAGACCTTACCCCGCTCTGCGCTCCGGCGGAGTCCAAGGGAGGTTGGGAGAGGTTGCCGCGGGGGGAAATGACAGCCGGGCACCTGAGCTGTGAGAAAGACGAAATTTCTTGAGGTTCCTTCTTTTTCTGGGTCGGGCCAGGAGGAGCCGAGGGAGCCAGGATCATCCTAATTTGAGAATCTCAAGCTGTATAAAACTTCCAGGAAACTGAGAATTGAGGTTTTGGGAGTGGGTTCCAGGGATCTAGATGTTCTCAACGCTTTTAAGGATTTTTTTTTTTTTTTCATTCTCATACTGTCGTCTTCAGAAAATGGGGAGAAGGCCAGAGGACAGCTGCTGCCCTAGGGCCACAAAGGGGAAGGCTGGAGAGAGTAGGTAGGAGCCAGGGGCCCCTGCCAAGGGCCGTTCAGTGTAGGTGAGCTACCCCATCCTTCACTTTGGAGGTAAGGAGTGTGAACCTAATTCATTAGGGAATTATCAGAATGTTGTCACAGACAGGCAAACTGTTTCTTAAAGGACTGAGGTCTCTGGTTCTTGTCCCAGCCACTCAACTTCGACAGGCAGGATGAAAGCAACCATAGGTCATATGTAAAGGGATAAGCATGGCTGTATTCCAAACTTTATTTGTGGACTTTAAATTTTAATTTCATGTGTCAGTCTTTTTTCTTTGGTGGGCTGCAGGCTGTAGGTTGCCAATCCCGGTTTAAGTGACTGAGAAGGCAAAAAGCAGGTCAGTAGGGATGTTTCACTTATTGAGGGATTGGGTCACTGCTGACTCACTGTCATCTTTGAAAGTTCAGAGGTCAGTAGTGGCCACCAAGGATTGACGTTATCAGTGAGTTCATTGCAGGCCAGTGAGAGGTCCTTCAACGTTCATGAGACTGTCGGTAGATGTCAGTGGCAGTTACTGGGAGGTCAGTGATAAACTGAAAGTAACCAGGGAGCCATTGGGACTTGGAGTGTTAGTTTACCAAGTAATTGAGGGGTCAAAAGGGTCAGGCAAGTTCATTGAGGACCCCTAACCAGGGCTCGATAGTGAATGTCAGTGTAATCACTGAGATTTCTTGGATGGTCTCAGGACTCAGTTGTTGCACTCAGGGTGGTGGGATAAAGAAGCATCACTGAACTTTGAGAAAATATGGAGGTCCATTGGAGGAGTCACAGAGACACTTGAGCCCCTGAGTAATCATGGACACTAATAGCAATCATTTGGAGATAGTGGACACCAGGGTGAAGGAGGAATATCCACTGCAGATCACAAAAGGGCTTTCTGAACCCTGCTAGTAGTGAATGTCATTGGATGTCAGTAGTCACTGGAAACTGTCAACCTGGAGAGCAGAGGCAACACTGAGGCTCAGTGAGCCCTGCGTATCTGTGGTGGTGACTGGGAAGCAGGGCAGCTAATGCAGCAAATGGGTTCTGGCTAGTTGGGGGATCTCTGTTCCACTAGGGGCTGGAGGTGTGTTTGTCCAACAGGATGGGGTGTCTATATCTATCTGTCCCCCTGGTTTAGGGGACATCTGTCTATCCTGAGCACCTTTCTGATAGGCTGGGGTCTTTCTTACTGGCAGAGTTAAGTCTGTCAAGCTAAAGATCTGGCTGGATAGTTGGCTGGGTAGTAGGATGTCTTTCCACTGTCTCTGTCCAGTGGTGGTACTTTGTCTATTCCTGAAGGATTCTGTCTTTCCGTTGGCTGGAAGCAGGGTGGGAGGGGTGTCCTGTCTGGACACAGGTCTCTCTGGATGTCTGGCTGGTCATCTTCCCACCTGTCTAAGAATCTGTCCATTGTTTGGCTGTCTTGCTATGTAGTCTTTGCCTGGGACTTTATCTAGAAGTCTGTCTTACCAGAGGTTTGTGTGTCTGTCTGCCTGTCTGGGGATCTATCTGCCTATCTGGCCTGTGAACGGAGTGGCTGAGACTTCAGTCCACCTGCCCTGCTTCCACCATGGTTCACTGTTTCTGGGTGCACATTCACCCACAACTCCTTCCTCCCCGTCCCACTCTATGTCCTGCTCTTGTTAAGCGGACTGCCATCCTGACACTGGCCACCCCTCCATGTCTCTTCAGCATCTAGACTCTCCTGGCTTGCCCTCCACTCAGCTCAGGCACTGGGTGTGGGGGGTGGGAAAACCACCAAGACCTCCTCCAGCAGCCGTGGCTCACCCCTCTCCATTCTCCCAGAGAACTGCAAGCTGTGTTCTTGCAATGGGACTCACTGCTGCGGCTTGCCCTCTTGCACACACTCCTGGAGGCAAGCAGTGGGAGCAACTGGCACTGTCCTGCAGGTCCTGGGCACTCCAATACCCACATGCCAATCTGCCACCTGCTTGCCAGCTCAGAGGCCAGCAACAGAGCCAAGTGGACAGGGTGCTGGAAGGTGCTCAGGGAAGCTTTCACAATACTATGCAGAGCCCAGCCTAGGCTGTTGTTACAAAGCGGAAATCGTAAACAGGAGACACCAACTTCACCTAGAAAGCTTGTGAGGAGACAGTCTGAGACTACTGAATTCCCTACTGAAAAGTTCCTCTCCAAATTCCTTGTTTAACTAGGCCACAAGAGGGAAGAAGAAATTTGAAAAAATTCTCCCACTGCTCTTCTCTGTTAAGAACCTTTGGTTGGGTGGGCTTACCTATTGGCCCACCTACAAGTCTGCCATTTGGCAAACAGAAAAATGCCACTCACTCAAGTTATAAATGGCAGTTTGCATTCACCAGTAACTGGTGGTAACTGCCTCTGTGAGGGCTTTTATTCCAGACTCTGGAAACTCTACAAGACAAACCAATTTCCTAACCGAATAAATCACAAAAAAGTTAAAGAGAACACAAATGCTCATAGCAGCATTATTCAAAACAGCCCCAAAGTGAGAAACCAAATTTCATAAACTGATGGATAAAGAAAATATGGTGTACACTGTTAGGGTCCACAAGGGGCTCATGGCGTATTGTTAAAGAAATGGCCCATTGTAGGTGACCTGACAAACAAGAGATGAAGTCACAGTGACCACAATGCCCTGGTGGTGGGCTGTTTTTTCCTTAAAGCAATATCCTGTTTTTCCCTGCTGATGCCAGTGTCTCAAGACTACATGGCCACCAGTCTCTGCAGGGTCTCTGGTCCTGGCACACACAAGGTTGATTTGAGCCCTCTGAGCATCTCTGCCGGGTATGGGGTTTGATTCTAAGCGTGAATTCGCCCCTCCTACCATCTTGCTGGGGCTTCTCAGCCCTCGGACGTGGGGTATCTCCTCACAGCTGCTCCAGCGCCACGCAGTGGCTGCTCCAGAGCCTACTGTCTTGCTGGGGCTTCTCCGACCTTGAACATGAGTTCAAGGGTTTGAGTGTCTCCAGTGGAGGTACGGGTCAGCAGTGGACTGCCGCAGGGGCAGGGGATCTGGGTACAGCAAACCTGGGTATGGCATAAGCCCGCTTGGAGGAGGTCACCATTAACCCCACCACAGAGCTGCCAGGACTTACAAAGGCCTTGGAAATAGACTCTTGGAGGACACAAACAGAACCTTGTGCATACCAGAACCCAAGAAAAAGGAGCAATGACCCCACAAGAGACTGACCCAGACTTGTCCGTGAGTGTCCAGGAGTCTCCAGTCGAGGTATGAGTCAGTGGTGGCCTGCTGCAGGGTTGGGGGCACTGAATGTAGCAGTACATGCCTGGGGCCTTTTGAAGGAGGTCACCATTATCTTCATTGGATTCCCTGGTGGCTCAGACGGTAAAGCGTCTGCCTGCAATGCGGGAGATCCGGGTTTGATCCCTGAGTTGGGAATATCTCTGGAGAAGGAAATGGCAACCCACTCCAGTACCCTTGCCTAGAAAATTCCATGGATGGAGGGGCCTGGTTGGCCTGCACCATAGTTTGGAAGTGAAGTAGCTCAGTTGTGTCCAACTCTTTGCGACCCCATGGACTGCAGCCTACCAGGCTCCTCTGTCCATGGGATTTTCCAGGCAATAGTACTGGAGTGGATTGCCATTTCCTTCTCCAGCGGATCTTCCCGACTCAGGGATGGAGCCCAGGTCTCCCGCATTGTATACAGACACTTTACCTGAGCCACCAGGAAGTCCGAACTCCACCATAGTTTGGCCCTCGGTAAATAACAGGGAAGGAACACAGCTCCACCCATCAACAGAAAATTGGATTAAAGATTTACTGAGCACGGCTCCATCCATCAGAACAAGACCCAGTTTCCCCCTCATCAGTCTCTCCCATCAGCAAGCTTGCATAAGCCTCTTTTCCTTTTCCATTTGAGAGCAGACAGACTGAAAATCACAATCACAAAAAACTAACCAATCTCATCATAAGGACCACAGCCTTGTCTAACTCAAAGAAACTATGGGCCATGCTGTGTAGGGCCACACAAGACAGATGGATCATGGTGGAGAGTTCCGACAAAACGTGGTCCATTGGAGAAGGGAATGGCAAACCAGTTCAGTACTCTTGCCTTGAGAACCCATGAACAGTATGAAAAGGCAAAAAGATAGGACCCGGACAGATGAACTCCCCAAGTCGGTAGGTGCCCAATATGCTACTGGAGATCAGTGTAGAAGTAACTCCAGAAAGAATGAAGGGATGGAGCCAAAGCAAAAACACCACCCAGTTGCGGATGTGATTGGTGATGGAAGCAAGGTCTGATGCTGTAAAGAACAATATTGCATAGGGACCTGGAATGTTAGGTCCATGAATCAAGGCAAATTGGAAGTGGTCAAACAGGAGATGGCAAGTTAATGTCGACATTTTAGGAATCAGTGAAATAAAATGGACTGGAATGGGTAAACTGAACTCAGATGACCACTATATCTACTACTGTGGGCAAGAATCCCTTAGAAGAAATGCAGTAGCCCTCACAGTCAACAAGAGAGTCCAAAATGCAGTACTTGAATGCAATCTCAAAAATGACAGAATGATCTCTGTTCATTTCCAAGACAAACCATTCAGTATCACAGTAATCCAAATTTATGCCCCAACCAGAATGCTGGAGAAGCTGATGCTGAATGGTTCTATGAAGACCTACAAGACCTTCTAGAACTAATACCCCCAAAAGATTGCCTTTTCATTATAGGGGACTGGAATGCAAAAGTAGGAAGTCAAGAGATACTCAGAATTAACAGACAAGTTTGGCCTTGGAGTACAGAAAGAAGCAGGGCAAAGGCTATAGAGTTTTGCCAACTGAACTCACTGGTCACAGCAAACACCCTCTTCCAACAACACAAGACTCTACCCATGGACATCAACAGATGGTCAATACTGAAATCAGACTGATTATATTCTTTGCAGCCAAAGATGGAGACGCTCTATACAGTCAGCAAAAAGAAGACTGGGAGCTGACTGTGGCTCAGATCATGAGCTCCTTATTGCCAAATTCAGACTTAAATTGAAGAAAGTAGGGAAAACCACTAGATCATTCAGGTATGACCTAAATCAAATCCCTTGCAATTATACAGTGGAAGTGACAAATAGATTCAAGGGATTAGATCTGATGGAGTGCCTGAAGAACTACGGAGGTTTGGGACATTGTACGGGAGTCACGGATCAAGACCATCCCCCCAAAAAAGAAAAATGGCTGTCTGAGGAGGCCTTACAAACAGTTATGAAAAGAAGAGAAGCAAAAGGCAAAGGAGAAAAGGCGAGATACACCCATCTAAATGCAGAGTTGCAAAGAACAAGGAGAGATAAAAAAGCGTTCCTCAGTGATCAATGCAAAGAAATAGAGGAAAACAACAGAATGGGAAAGACTAGAGATCTCTCAAAGAAAATTAGAGATACCAAGGGAACATTTCATGCAAAGATGGGCTCAATAAAGGACAGAAATGGTATGGACCTAACAGAAGCAAAAGATATTAAAAGATGGCAAGAAGAGATCGTCGCAACCCAGATAATCATGATGGTATGATAACTCACCTAGAGCCAGACAACCTGGAATGCAAAGTCAGACGGGCCTTAGGAAGCATCACTACGAACAAAGCTAGTGGAGGTGATGACATTCCAGTTGAGCTATTTCAAATCTGAAAAGATGATGCTGTGAAAGTGCTGCACTCAATATGCCTGCAAATTTGGAATACTCAGCAGTGGCCACGGGACTGGAAAAAGTCAGTTTTCATTCCAATCCCAAAGAAAGACAATGCCAAAGAATGCTTAAATGACTGCATAAGGGCACTCACTTCACATGCAAGGAAAGTAATGCTCAAAATTCTCCAAGCCAGTATGTGAACCATGAACTTCCAGATGTTCAAGCTGGTTTTAGAAAAGGAAGAGGAACCAGAGATCAAACTGCCAACATCCACTGGATCATGGAAAAAGCAAGAGAGTTCCAGAAAAACATCTATTTCTGCTTTATTGGCTACGCCAAAGCCTTTGACTGTGTGGATCACAAGAAACTGTAAAATCCTTAAAGAGATGGGAATACCAGACCACCTGACCTGCCTCTTGAGAAATCTGTATGCAGGTCAGGAAGCAACAGTTAGAAATGAACATGGAACAACAGACTGGTTCCAAATAGGGAAAGGAATATGTCAAGGCTGTATATTGTCACCCTACTTAACTTATATGCAGAGTTCATGAGAAATCCTGGGCTGGATGAAGTACAAGCTGGAATCAATATTGCTGGAATAAATATCAATAACCTCAGATATGCAGATGGCACCACCCTTATGGCAGAAAGTGAAGAGGAACTAAAAAGCCTCTTGATAAAAGTGAGAGGAGAGCGAAAAGGTTGCCTTAAAGCTCAACATTCAGAAAACAAAGATCATGGCATCCTGTCCCATCACTTCATGGGAAATAGATGGGGAAACAGTGACAGACTTTATTTTCGGGGGCTCCAAAATCACTGCAGATGGTGACTGCAGCCATGAAAGTAAAAGACACTTGCTCCTTAGAAGAAAAGTTATGACCAACCTAGACAGCATATTAAAAAGCAGAGACATTACTTTGCCAACAAAGGTCCGTCTAGTCAAAGCTATGGGGTTTCCAGTAGTCAAGTATGGATGTGAGAGTTGGACTATAAAGAAAGCTGAGTGCATAAGAATTGATGCTTTTGAACTGTGGTGTCGGAGACAACTCTTGAGAGTCCCCTGGACTGCAAGGAGATCCAACCGGTCCATCCTAAAGGAAATCAATCCTGAATATTCATTGGAAGGACTGATGCTGAAGCTGAAACTCCAATACTTTGCCCACATGATGCAAAGAAGTGACTCTTTGAAAAGTCCCTCATGCTGGAAAAGATTGAAAAGATTGAGGAGAAGGGGACAACAGAGGATGAGATGACTAGATGGCATCAAGGACAACGGACATGAGTCTGAGTAAACTCCAGGAGTTGGTGATGGACAGGGAGGCCTGGTGTGCTGCAGTCCATGGGGTCGCAGAGTTGGACACAACTGAACGACTGACCTGAAAACTGAAACATGACTACCAACCGTGAGAATGCTCCAAATACATGATCACAAGACCCCAGCTGTGAGCTGAACTAAGGACCCCTCCCTTCCAGGCACAATTTCCCATTGATAGGGTATAAGAAGGGTTGGCTATAAAAGGAGAGCACTGGTAAAGGTAGATCCCTTTCTCTCTTCCTATAATGTATCTTTCTCTGCCACGGTCACCTTACATACACATATAATAGAATACTATTTAGGGACAAAGAGGAATGAACTAGTGATACATGCTACATCAATTTTGAAAACACCGAGAAATGTGAACTATTTCCTGCTCTATCAGTGGGCAAGAATGTCACTGCCATCAGTGATTTCAAGCCTCTAAACTTGAATGAGAACTCCCAAAAGGGAAAACGATGCCTGTGATCCAGTAGATACTGCTACCTTGCCCCCCACAGCGATTGCTAAGGAGCTTGGAGTGGGGCGAAGGGTAGGGGAGGGCATTGCTGGATGTGAGCAAAAGCAGCAGTCTTCTGCCACCCCTTATGGTGAAAGAGGAATTAAAGATGTGAACACTCAAAGAGCAAGATTGCGGGATTTGGTCCCAGATAGCAGGAGTGCATATGAAAGGAAAGAGTTCAGGGAGCCCAGAAACTTGCAACTTCCCATATAAAGAAGAGCACTAAATTCCTTGAGACATCTGGTTTTCCTTAACTACAATAATCTTTGATGTTCAGACTGCCTGCCCTCTTTCTTGCAAACTTCTATATACAGCCTGCCTCCCTCTCCATCTTCTTCAGAGCAGCTTCTCAGGGCTACCTGAGATGCTGTTTCCCGCGTTTGAAGTCCTAAACATTCCCACCAAATAACTTCTTATTCTCAGGCTGTGACTATTCTTTAGTTGACAGAAACCAGTCACAAAACACTACAAATTGTATGATTCCATTCCATTACTGAGTGTAAGCTCATACTAAGCTCGCGGCACAACAGGCAGGTTCAAGAGATGAGTCACTGAGACAAGGAATAGAGACTTTATTCAGAAAGCCAGGAAACGAAGATAATGGGTTTGAACCATCTTGCCTGAGTCTGAATTCAGGCTCCTTTATACCAAAAGGGGAGGGAGAAAAGTCAAACACTTCCTGGTTCCCATTCGCCTCCAGAGGGGATATGTTAATTCTCCTTTATACCAAAAGGGGAGGGAGAAAAGTCAAACACTTCCTGGTTCCCATTCGCCTCCAGAGGGGATATGTTAATTCTCCTTTATACCAAAAGGGGAGGGAGAAAAGTCAAACACTTCCTGGTTCCCATTCGCCTCCAGAGGGGATATGTTAATTTCTTCCTCCCTGCAGTCACTCACAGCTGGGCCTGGTCACGATGTTTCCTGGAGCTAAACAAAGGTATTTCAGCCTAACACTCATTACCTGGAAGCAAGGTTCCCAGAAGTGGGCCATTATGTATAGTTTAAGCTTGGAGACAACATCCCTTTAGTGAATAACTTGTAACGGAATACAAGATTCTTTCCTATCACATTTCCTATGCAATGTCCAGAGTAGCCAAGTCTATAGAGACCAAAAGTAGATTAGTGGTTACAAGGTGCTGAGAGTTGGGAGAAGGTTGGAAAGGAATGTGAAGTGACAGCTAAAGGGTATGGAGTTTCTTTCAGAAGGGACAAAAGTGGCCTAAAATTAGATTGTGGTGATGACTGTGCAACCCTGTGAATATAATAAAAAAATATTTAACTGTATACTTTAAACAAATCAATGGTGTTGACATGCATTATATCTCAATAAAGCTGTTTTTAAAAGGACAAGAGAATTGTCAACCATTTGCAATGAAATGCACCTAAGTTGTATCCTGGTTCAAATGAACATACCATATCAGGGAAAACTGAACATTAACTGGATATGTAGAGTAGAATCTGGAATAACTACTGATTTTTTTAAGTGTGACAGTGCTATATTATTTTTGTTGAGTCTTATTTTTTAGAGCTATATGGAAATATTTTTGGATGAAATGATATGTATCTGGGATTTGCTTCAAAATAAACAAGTGGAGCAGGTATCGGGAAAGGGTGCAGCTACAAAGTGGGTTGTTGTATAGTTGCTAAATCCTTTGCGACCCCATGGACTGTAGCTGGCCAGGCTCCTCGGTCCAAGACATTTCCCAGGCAAGAGTATTAGAGTGGGTTGCTGTTTTCTTCTGTAGGGGATGTTCCTGACTCAGGGATCAAACCTGTGGCTCCTGTGTCTCCCGTGTCCTGCATTGGCAGGCGGATTCTTTACTGCTGAGCCACCAGGATACTGGTCAATGAGATGGGCTTCGTGGACTCACTGTACAGTCCTCTCTGCTCTTATTTTCGAATTCTCCACAATTAAAAGACTTTAAACAATCTATCAACGAAAAGGTAAACAAGTTTCTATAAAGAGCTAACAGGTCACAGAGAACACACATATAGCCAATGAATAGCTGAATATGTATGACATCTGTTATGAGCTCCCCTGGTGGATTAGATGGTAAAGAAGCTGCCTGCAATGCAGCACACCCGGGTTCAATTCCTTGGCTCAGGAAGATCCCCTGGAGGAGGGCATGGCTATCCTCTCCAGTATTCTTGCCTGAAGAATCCCATGGCCAGAGGAGCCAGGTGGGCTACGGTCCATGGGGTTACAAAGAGTCAGACATGACTGAGCAACTAACACTGGCATCTGTTACAATTTTCAAAATACATTCAATTGAGGAACAATTTTGCACCCAGAGCTTGACCAAGTCTGACAGTCCCCAGTTATGGCAAGAACACAGGAAACACTCAGATCTACTGACAGTGGCTGGAAGAGACAGCCTCTTGGAGGACAATTCAGCAGCATCTATAATCATTTTCAAGACACAGTTCCACTTGCAGCAGTTTACTCATCAGATATACTTGTATAAATATGCACAGACGTTATGTTCAGTGCTCCTGAAGCAATATTTGTGGCTGTTAAAACAGGAAACAAGTTGAGTTTGTGCCCGTCAAAAAGTGGGGAATTCATATACCAGACATCCTTGATAACTTAAGAGAGATCCTCGGTAATCTAGGGAGATCCTAAAGAGATTCTTAAAGGGAAAGATGACCATACAGAGCTTCCCACTGCTGGTGAACCCAAGTGCACTGGGTTCTCTGAGGAGCTTGAATTACACTCAAAGGAGGCCACAATGAAATGAATAAATGGTTTGCATCTTGTTTATTTTCTGCCTGCCCTGGCTGAAAGCTGGTCCCCAGGGCCAACCTCCACTGTGAGACTTCTGAGCTCACACTTTTATTCCCATTCCCAGATGATGAATGTTCACGGCCACTAACAGCAGCACCAGATCTCCCAGGGTAGCAGCAAACCCTCCCAACAGCCCAGGAGCTAGTCACTGCCTCAGGTCTGCCTTGTCCTACACACAGTGTCACTACCGGGCCTGAGGACGTCCCAGAGCTGCCAGGTCCGCACCTGCGGAGACCCCCACGCCTTTCACGCTCAACCCAACAGACCTGCCCTGACCACTTAAGAGGTAAACAGGGTGCTACAGCAATTAGATTTTATCTGACCTCTCCCCACCTCCCAGGTCCAGGTCCACATCCTCATTAGCGAGTGGGCTACTCGGCACTCAGGAAGACTCTCTTGTGTGCGGTGTTGGTGTAGGGGTGCCAGCGCCATTCTACGTCTGCAGTGGCCTCTTGTTCCAGCGTGCCCAGGCGGATCATGTACACTGGGGGAAGGGGGTGAGATATGGTCACCTACATATCCAGCACTGCCCACCACCAGATGCAGGAGAAAGCCCCAAACTCACACTTCAGCTCAAAGCGCGGCCCAACCTCGGTCAGCTCCACATTGCGGTGGTTGGTCTTCTTGTATACATGGTGCCTGGGGCAAAGGGGGCAGGGTTGAGCGGAGGCAGGGAGCAGCTACAGGATAAACAACAAACAGTACAGGGGCATAAAGGTTGGGACATCACTTGAGCCCAGCCAACAGACCCACCGGAAGGAGATGTAGTCGTCCTGGTTGGCGAAGGTGATGACCCGGTGGCTGTCATCTTTGGGCACAGGGAACAGGTAGCGGAGTATATCAGAGACCTAGGGCAGCAGGAAGAAAAGCCTCAAATGCCTGGCCTCGCACCCCCAGCTCCCAGCCCCCAGCACCCAGCCCCCAGCCCATGGCCACAGACTCACCCGCTTACCCAGGCGAGAGGAGAAGCCGTGTATGATGAGGTGCGGTTTGGCCTCTGATGCAGTGCCCAGGTCAGGGATGTCATGCCTCATGACTACGTTGCACAGTGTGAAGTACGCAGTTGGGCCAAAGGGCAGGTGGCTGACAATGAGCCCCACTGGCAGGACCACACAAGCCGTCAGAGACCCTCTGCTCCTAGCCAGCCACCCTCGCAGCACCGAGCTCCCTCCCACCAGCCTTACCGGGTGTGCCTCGATGCTCGTGGACAACCAGCAGGTCAGTGACCCCATTGGCTTTGCAGGCTCGCACCAGAGCTCCTACCTCATGCCGGCCACGGTTCATGCGCTGGGCACCAGGGAACACCAACTTCAGCTCCTGCAGGTGAACTCCTCTGGTTAGGATGGGGCTCTGAGTCTCTGAACACCTCCCACTCACGCTTGTCGTCATACCTTTGCAAACATCTTAAGGCGGGAACTGGGATCTCGGGAGGTAGTAATCATGACCTTGGGATCCTCAACCCCTGCCCAGCGATACTCATCATCTACGTGGTTGGTCACACCTGTGAGGAGCGTGAGGCACGAGAACACGATATTGCCGACGGAAGTGAAATGCTAATGCCCAGTGGCCAAATCCACCTGGAACAACACTGTCTGACAATACCAGCAAGAATGGAAACGCTCTGTACCTGCTCTGGGCAACAGGGTGGCCCCTGGCCAAACTGGCTACAAGCACAAGTGTGATCGAGGAACTGAATCTTTATATTTGATTCTAGTTCATTTAAGCTCCGGTAATCACACGGAACAAGTAGCTACCATGTTAGCACAAGTCCAGATTCTGTTAAGGCCCAGAGTAACAGACTCCTTTACCTCACAACAAATATTTATGCTGTGATTCCTTTCATATTTGTTGAATAATGCAATGAATCAAACATCTGGATACCAATGAAGTACTGGTAGCTGGGGACACAAATGAAAATAATGACACTGTTCTGTCCCAGCAGAACCTACATTCCTAGTGAGAGGGCCAATTAACAGACAAAACAAAGTACAAAGTGGGGTAATACTGTGCCATGTAAACAGAACTGGGAGCACTCAGTGAGAGGTCCCCTGAGGTGTCATCTGTGCACAGCCATGAGGGTGCCTGGAAGACCGTTTCAGGATCAGGAGCTTCACAGCCTTTCTTCAAGGTGTCTCAGGAATGACACAGAAGTTAGTGGACTCAAGTGCAGGAAGAGAAGCTGGCCCATAGAGTCAGGGAAGGTCACCTTCACCACCGGCATCCTCAAACTCCAGAGACCCCTGTAAGGCCAGAGCTTCCTTGCGTAACTCGGTGGGAATCAGGCGGTTCTCTGCAGGGGGAAAACAGAGAGGTTGAGAGAGACATGCATAGAACCTTCAGTTTTTACAACACTGTACAGACTTGATGGAAAAACACCCCTTTACTCCTTTCTGAGCAGAGAGCTGGTATGTAATTAGAGGTGGAGGTGGTAATGAAACAATTATTTTTGGCTATATGCCACCTTGTTAAGAGTGTTTATAGGTGATTTCATTTACTATGGGTCCTGAGTGTCAAGACTTGAGAGGTTTCTAAACTATGTACCCACAAGTATGCATTCCCTTTGTAGTCAGAAAAAAATTAACAACGTTAAAAAAATAAATGGAAACTACTCATTCTATATTAAGGTGAATCAGAAACCCTCAAATCCTCTGACATTAAAATCATTAATTGTGATGCTCTGGGTCAGAGGTTCCCTCTGTGAACTAAAGCTAGATTTGGCAGAACGGCTGGGCTATGTGGCCATGCCCACTTTGGAGCATGTCGTTTGAACCCAGCACTTCTAACATACCCTGGACAAACTCTTGCACACTGAAGACAGTGTTCACAGCAGCAGGGCTGACCCAAACTAAAAATAAGCTGTCCACCCCCAACAGTGAATTGGATGAAGACCCTGTGGAATATTCACCTGCAGGAGCCTCACCTACACTCAATGTATCTTAGTAACAATGCCAAACAAAAACATAACCTGGCAAAAGAATACACAAAACCTAATACTACCTAAAATCAACCAATATGATTTAGTATTACAAACAAGCATGATATAGGCAAAAAAGAAGAAGAAGGAAATGGCTTATTTTTAATCAATATTCAATACTGTGGTTCTCTAGGGCGGGGAAAATATTTCTGAACTTCCATATATTTATCAGTTTCATTTTTTAACATGAGTAGATAGGTAATTACAGCAGGAGCTCAGTCCCAACGGGATCCATGGGCAGCAGTCTGCCAGGTTCCTCTGTCCCTGGAATTTTCCAGGCAAGGATACTGGAGTGAGTTGCTGTTTCCCACTCCGGGTTTGAACCCACACCTTTGCATCAGCAGGGTAGATTCGTTTACCACTAGCACTGAGAAGCTCTGTTTTACATTATGCTTGACATAAATATACATATACATACTACAATACTTTACATGTCTAAAACCTAAGACAATCAAAGTGAATTTAAAACAGAGGTATTGAGTTGATGTACTATCAGGAAACTGAGCTCCACCAACACAAGAACCAATAAGATACATATAAATAAAGCATTTCCAATCAGGCATGTGTGACAGACTGCTTTAACAGCAGGGCAAATGGAAAGTGGGCAAAATATTGCAAAGTTAAATTCCTAATTTACAACGCAAATAAAATTAAGTTCTACACGAATTAACAGTTTTCAAATACAAGGGACTTGTAACAGTAGTAAAAGACAATCAGATATTACCTTGTAGTGAAAACAGGTAGCAAGAACAGAAACGATGCAGGGGAAATAGGTATATGACCACGTGAAATGTTTAAATCTGGAAAGGCCTAGACACTGCAAATTTGCGACTAAACAACAATAAAGACACTGTAAATAAAATTAATAAGCAAGCTGTAAAATCTGGATACTGTAACATAAATGACAAGTAATTCATACCATCTTGAAAAGAACATTTGCAAACCATGAGGAAGATCGAACAGTTAGGAAAATGGCCAGTAAATACGTGAAAGGATACTCACCACCCTAACACAAGCAAATGCTAATTAAACGCGTTTTACAGCATTGGGGCCTGTTTCTTGTTGGGTTTTAAAACTACGGTCTCTAGAAAAGATCGGAGAGCGGGGGACACACGTACCCTCAAGCGCGCGCCGAACCTTGTCCTTTCTCTCCTGGGCCGTTCGCTCAGCCTCCTCTCGTGCCTTGCGGTACAGGTACTCGCGGCGAAGGCGGGCCTCGCGGCGCAGCTGGGGAAAGAGCGGGCCCATTCAGACGACCCGTTTTCGCCAAGCAAAGCAGGCTCCAGAAACATACGCCCCGACCTCACCGGCCACAACCCCAGCTTCCACGAGCCCCCGACCTCCAAAACAGGAGTTTAAAACATCCCTCCTACCATCCTGAGCGCAACTTCCACGTGGGTCCAGGAGAATCTTTGGATAACACTTGCGCAACGCAGTCCTCGCTTCCGCCGTCCTCACTTCCGCCCTTAATCAAAAGTCGGTACAGACCTCATCGGATTCCGCTGATTCCTACAATGCCCGAAGTTAAAATGGCTAACAGGTGGGAGTCGCAAAGCGATTGGCCAGACTGAAGCGCGTGCTCACTGAAGCAACCAATAGGCAGTATAGGGAGGCAAGATGCTGTCTCGTGCTTAGACCGGCAGTTAATAAAGGCGACAGCCCGGCTTCACTACCTACCGCGAGGAGGCGAATATTCGATTTGAAGGTGAGGAACCCCTAAAATAATCGTAATTGTAGGCTCCAGCAGCTGTAAAAGCTGTTCAGCGATTGACCAGATGATCGCCTACCCGCCCATTCTGAAATTAAAGCCGCCCCTCCTTTAAAATGGATGCCTCGTTTCATCGCCACTCCGACAACCCTACGTTTAAGTCGCAGCGGCTTCCAGAAGTGATTCGGAGATACCCACAGCTCTTGCCGACTGTCCGGGTGGCTGGTCCCCTTCGGATGCTTGCCTGACGAAGGTTATCACTTCCAGGGTCGCAGCTCTGAGGCCGCGCTGATCCTGAAAAGCGCAAAGCAGCCAGCCACAATCCACCCACGACTGGGAGCCCCAGAGAGGGCGGGCCTCGCACGCCTATTGGCTGTCCTGCTAGGCCGGCGGACACTGATTGGGCGACCTGTCAGGAGCCGGCTCTCGACCCTGAGTAGCAGATGGCTTCTCGGGATCTGCGGGCAGAGCTGGACTTTCTTCTCCTGCAGCTCCTTGAAGACCTGGAGCAACTGGAGGCGAAGCGGCAAGCGCTAAACGCCCGGGTGGAGGAGGTGGGAGCTTCGGGCGGGAGGGCAGACTGGCCAGCGCACGGAAGTTACCTTGTTTCACCTCTCTCTCCTCTCTTCCCAGGGCTGGCTCTCGCTCTCCAAAGCGCGCTATGCAATGGGTGCCAAGTCAGTAGGGCCCCTGCAGTATGCGTCCCACATGGAGCCCCAAGTCCGCGTCTGCACCGGGTGAGGAGCCTTGCATGCTGCAGCGGGTGGGCGGGCAGAGGGCCGGGCCGGCGCCGCCAAAGGTCCAGTCTCCCTTCTCGTTCTGTAGCGAGGCTCAGGACGGACTCCAGAAGTTCTGGATGGTAAGAGCCGGCACCCAGACTCCAGAAGAAGTGGGATCCCGCGAGACAGGTGAGCTCCCCCTCTTCTTCCCGTCGGGTCCCTTCCCATATAAAAGATAAAATGCATGGGACGTCTGAGGAGATGATTTTATTTAGGCTGTTGAGATAGAGCCGCGCCAGTTCTGAAGATCTGAATCTTTCAGCAGAGTGAGTTTTTTGCCTTAGATTTATAGGGGGAATAGAAAGTTATGGGTGAGTCCTTTACCGTTAGAACTGTTTTGCAGTCAGAGGAAGTCTCAGCTGAACAGATGTTTATTTCTGTGTCTAGCTAGTTTCAGGGGGACAAATTTCTAATCCCAGTTAATCATTCATGAGACAGTGGGGAGTTGAAGGGTGTGTCTGGCTTTTTAGCAGGTTCAGGCAAAATGGCAAAAAGTCTGTGTACCTTTTTCACAGGAAAACAAGGGGGGTCATTTGCTGATTTTATGTCAATAAAGAAGAGTGTACAGATAAAAGGGGCTTGTAAAAAGGTGTTTTCCAAAACATAAAACGGATTTTACAACAGTTGGTATTTTCTGGGATCTTGAGCTTAGATCAAGTTTAACATTGTCGCCAAGAAGACGGCCAGGTATTAATAACAAGACCCCCAGCGTTTGTTTCTTCAGCTCTGCGCAGGCGCAAGGGTCTCCCAAGGACCCCAGAGCCAGACTCCTCCCCAGCTCCCCAGAACCCTTTGAAATGGTTTGGAATCCTGGTGCCTCACAGTCTGCGACAAGCTCAAGCCAGCTTCCGGGAGGGTGAGTCACCCTGAAAGGGACCTTCTATCTACAGGGAGTGCTAATGCCAGGCTTGGGATTAGTCTGCAAAAGGCTTTGCAGGTTTTCTCCATTTCAGACTTGTTGCACACCTACAGTTTTTTAAAAAAGCATTTATTGGCTGTTGGCAGAGTTCAGGTTCATAGGAGGTGCTGGGGATACAGCAGGAAACAAAAGGTATAACACCCTCATTGGATCTTTATTGAGGGCAGAAAAACAACATGCGTGAAAACAAATAAGTAGGCCCTAAAATACCAGGCAATGAAAGTTGCTATGAAAAAATAAGGTAGAGAGAGCACAGTGGATGGCATAGCCTAGGGGAGCTGTTGTATATTTGGTAGCCTGGAAAGGCCTCTGAAGAGATGAAGGAAAGAGCTTTGTTGGTGATCTGGGGAACAGTGTTCTAGGTGCCGGGGACCAACCAGGGCAGATCTCTGAGGTGATGTTGCATCTGGTATGGCAGAGAGGAGGCCAGTGGACAAGAGTGGAGGTGGTGTGGACAGTGGAAGACAGGGGAAGTTGGGGGAAAACTGCATGTTTTTTCTAGTGGAAACCACAGGATTTGCTGATAGACCAATTCAGGAGTAAGGGAAGGAGGCACCCAGTCTGTAGTCAGAATGCCTGAAAAGGTGAGGCGGGAGGGCCACAGAGCCGCAGCTGAGGTACAGTCAGGAGTGGTGTGGGGTATGTTCCTGGTGTGGTGGAGATTTTGAGTGGATGGTTGGGTACATGTGCCTGGAGTTTGGAAGAGGCCTGGACTGGAGAAAGAGATTTGAGAACTCACTGCATAACACTGGTTTTAAATTCCCAAGTTGCTGACACAGCCACAGCATTAAAGTTGAAATGGGATGAGGTCAGCAGAGGTCCCAGGAATATGAACAGGAAATAAGGGGAAAAGAAGGGAAGAGGCCAGTCAAGAAGACTAAGGAGTGGGGCAGAAGCAACATCAGGAGGGTAAAGTGTTACCTGGAGGGAGTGATCAGTGGGACCAGGCAGTATGGCAGAAGACAGGACTGGCCAGTGGACTGGGTGGTGTGGAGGGCCCAGAGGACTTCCCAACAGCTATTCCAGGAGAGAGATCAAGTGGAAGCAACATAGGCGTGGGTCCAGAATGTGGACCACTCTTGGGGGCAGAGAAAACAAGTAGAAGGAGAGGGCAAGAGTAGTGAGGGCCTGTGATAATGGAGAAAAGAAGGAATGATATAAGGACAGAGACTATGTTATGATCTGTGAATTTTTAGTTCCTGGTGGGTGCTGTAAGAGGGCCAAGGAAATTTGAGGGGGAAGGAACATTTTAGCAATGACCTGAAGGACTTGAGAGTATGAGTCCAGTGAGGTTCTCAAGGAGTCAATGCCAGCTGTACCTGGAATGTTTTAGGAATAGTTTGAAGGCCAGAGTGGCCTGAGGGCGTCCAGAGGCCCTTGAGACATGTGGCACCATAGATACCACAGTGACAATCTCTTCTCCTCCTCTAGGTCTGCAGCTGGCTGCAGACATAGCCAGCCTTCAGAGCCGCATCAGCTGGGGTCGAAGCCAGCTCCAGGAACTCCAGGAGAAACTCAAGCAGCTAGAACCCAGGGCTCCCTGACCTGTCACCACAGAAGCAAGGCAGTGGGAACAGCTATTCTTCGATGTGGCTCCCTTATCAGCCCTTCCTCCTTCACAGATTGCCCACCACCCGAACTAACTCCTGCTCCTTAATACTTCTCTGGTCTGCATGTTTCCAACTTTGTTAGGTGGGGAAGGCTGAAGAGGCAAACTGCATAATGTTGAAAGTTACTACTGTGAAACCACTTGTAAACTCACATCCATGTAGAGCAGTCACAAAGCTGTTAGGTTAGTTCATATTATTGAACAATAACAACTTCATCCATCAGTTAGCTGTGGTTTTTCATTACTGGATGAAATACTACACAGCTAGTGGCAGGGAAGGACAAGAAGTAGGTGCTTCAGTTTCTCTAGATCCTTAAAACTGACTTTGATGGAGGAAAAAAAACATACATAGCTACACAGATCAGGACAGAATGATTCTGCACTGATAGAAAAACACACATACCTAAGTAGATGGGGAATGCTTAGCAGGTTTTAAGCCAGAAAGTAAAAAGGATCTGACCTAAATTTTCAAGGGAACTCTTTCAAGAGACCATTCAGGTTTTTAAACGACTGCTTTTGCCTTTCAAGAATGAGTCTTTTAATTTGTTGTGGGGCCAGAAACTCTGTGTCCTGGCTTCATTTTTCTATGGGCTTGTTGATATTTTTAGCAGTTTCTAGGAGCTTATGGGGATGTTAGTTTTTTGTTTATGAGATGTATCTTTTTTCCCAGTTTTTGTGTTTTAACTTTACTTATGGTGGGTTTAACGTTTTATTATAAACACATTGCATTAAACTGCACAGAACAGTTGAATAGCGTAATGAGTAAGGTGAAAGCTGTCTCAGCTCTTGTGTGTTTAAATCAAGTTTCTTAGAACAGTTGAAATGATCAGGTAGCTATTTTATGATTTCTGGCTTTGGGATTGCAGTTGATGGGATAATAAGGGAATTCTCCAGTGTTTTCCTCAAGAACTTTTGTATTCAAGTGAAGTATGGGGTGAGTCCTGCACTCAACTTCCTCTTTTCTACCATAGTTCATACAGTGGACCATCCTTAGCGCTGATTTGAAATGCCACCCTTCCCTTTCGGTTAATCCCAGTGTTGTATACCCCTACCATATTTTGGCATTAACATTTTTTTCATTTATCTTAATGTAAGTTAAGACAGGTACCAGTGTCAACACAGACACTGTTTTAATTCTTGAGCCTTTAATAAAAATATACTTGAATCGCAGTAGGACAAATTTTCTGGTTGGATTGGAGGAATTTTGGAGAGGGGGCACCCTACCTTTGTCTGTGAAAAACTTAATTGAAGCACTTGAAACAATGTGACTGAAGGGGAAAAAGGCATCCCTCCCCCAACACAAAGGTTGCATTTCAGAGATTCTCAAGCCAAAATGAGCGAAGGTGAACACCCTGTTTTCGCCATTCTAGGAAAAGATTTTCTCTGGGAACCTGGTCCTGAGGCGGGTGCCGGGGGAGGGGAGTGGCCACGGGGAGAGAAGTCTTTTGTTTTAGACGTCAGTTGACAACGAAGGTCAAGCAATAGCCCTCCTTCGTTTACTGTTTGAAACTAGGCTTCGGGGGCGCCCAAGGTCCAAGAGGGATGCAAGCGCCTCGTCACCCACTCTCGCTCGGGTCCTAGAGGGCGCTTTTCCGGAGAAAGAGGCCATACCTTCAAGAGACGCCCGGATGCGCTGACGAACACTGCGTAGGCAGACCCGAGCTCGCGCAGCCGCAGTCAGGCCGAAATGCTACAAGCGCGCGCAAAGCGAAGTGCGCGGGCTTGTGGGTGCGCTGACGACAGGCTGACGCAGATGATATAGATACGAGTAAGGGAGCAGTTCTTTCAGTGGTTCCCATATGGTCTAGCGGTTAGGATTCCTGGTTTTCACCCAGGCGGCCCGGGTTCGACTCCCGGTATGGGAACTTCGAGTGCCTTTTTACTTGGAGTTATTTGCCAAAGTTTCAGTGTTTTGCCTTTAGTACATCTCAAGTCCGATTACCTGTTTCTTTCCATTTAATCCTAGCGAAATCGATGCCCAGGAAGCTCCGAGGCCCATTCTTAAATGTTTTAATCATTGTCAGTTTTCATCACATTATTAGCTGCTGCTGCTGCTAAGTCGCTTCAGTCATGTCCGACTCTGTACGACCCTATAGACGGCAGCCCACCAGGCTCCCCCTTCCCTGGGATTCTCCAGGCAAGAACACTGGAGTGGGTTGCCATTTCCTTCTCCAATGCAGAAAAGTGAAAGTGAAGTCGCTCAGTCGTGTCCGACTCTTCGCGACCTCATGGGCTGCAGCCCACCAGGCTCCTCCGTCCATGGGATTTTCCAGGCAAGAGTACTGGAGTGGGGTGCCATTGCCTTCTCCGACATTACTGGCTAGTTGTTCTCTAACAGTTACATAAGATACCTTATATACTGCCTATATAATACAGTACCTTAATACTACAGAATTAATAATATTATTTACATGTTAAATATTTAATTTTTAAATATTAAACCCCCGCTGCGCTGGGCGTCCCTGCTCTCCGGCTCCTCCCTGAAGGGCTGTGCGGCAAGTAGAGGTGGAGCCCCACCGCTGCAGATTGGCCCAAGAGACTTCCGGCAAGCCAGGGTGAGCAGCTGCTGACCTGAGTCCCCGGAGGGGCGATGTGCTGGGTGCGGGGAGGAACTGGAGAGTTCCCTGAAAAATTTAACTTTCTTAGCCCTGAGGCTGCTGTGTTCCTCCTGTGATCCAGTGGCTGGAGTTCCTGATAAGAGGGTAACAGGCACGAAGGCTCAGTGCAGTGCAGTTCAGTCGCTCAGTAGTGTCCGACTCTTTGCGACCCCATGAATTGCAGCACGCCAGGCTTCCCTGTCCATCACCAACTCCCGGAGTTCACTCAAACTCACGTCCATCCGTCGAGTCGGTGATGCTCTGCTGTCATCTCATCTGTTGTCCTCTTCTCCTCCAGCCTTCAATCTTTCCCAGCATCAGGGTCTTTTCCAATGAGTTAATTCTTCGAAGCAGGTCGCAAAACTATTTTTAATATACTGTCTAGGTTGGTCATAACTTTTCTTCCAAGGAGCAAGTGTCTTTTAATTTCATGGCTGCAGTCACCATCTACAATGATTTTGGAGCCCGCCAAAATAAGGTCTCTCACTGTTTCCATTATTTCCCTATTTGCCATGAAGTAATGGGACCAGATGCCATGATCTTCGTTTTCTGAATGTTGAGTTTTAAGCCAACTTTTTCACTCTCCATTTTCACCTTCATCAAGAGACTCTTTTGTTCCTCTTCAGTTTCTGCCAGAGGGTGGTGTCATCTGCATATCTGAAGTTATTGATATTTCTCCCAGCAATCTTGATTCCACTTGTGTTTCATCCAGCCCAGCATTTCACATGATATACTCTGCATATAAGTTAAACAAGCAGGGTGACAATATACAGCCTTGATGTACTCCTTTCCCAATTTGGAACCAGTCTATTGTTCCATGTCCAGCTCTAACTGTTGCTTCTTGACCTGCATACAGTTTTCTCAGGAGGCAGGTCAGGTGGTCTGATATTCCCAACGCTTTAAGAATTTTCCATAGTTTGTTTGTGATCAGCCAAGGGCTTTGGTGTAGTCAATAAAGCAGAAGTAGATGTTTTTCTGGAATTCTCATCCTTTTTCAATGATCCAGTGGATGTTGGCAATATGATCTCTGGTTCCTCTGCCTTTTCTAAATCCAGCTTGAACATCTGGAAGTTCTCAGTTCACATATGGTTGAAGCCTCACTTGGAAAATTTTCTGCATTACTTTGCTAGCGTGTGAGATGAGAGCACTTGTGTAGTAGTTTGCACATTCTTTTGCATTGCCTTTCTTTGGGATTGGAATACAAACTGACATTTTCCAATCCGTGGCCACTGCTGAGTTTTCCAAATTTGCTGGCATATTGAGTGCAGCACTTTCACAGCATCATCTTTCAGGATTTGAAATAGCTCAACTGGAATTCCATCCCCTCCACTAGCTTTGTTCGAAGTGATGCTTTCTAAGACCCACTTGACTTCACATTCCAGGATGTCTGGCTCTAGGTGAGTGATCACACCATCGTGATTATCTGGGTCATGAAGATCTTTTTTGTACAGTTCTTCTGTGTATTCTTGCCATCTCTTCTTAATATCTTCTGCTTCTGTTAGGTCCATACCATTTCTGTCCTTTATTGAGCCCATCTTTGCATAAAATGTTCCCTTGGTATATGTCTAATATTCTTGAAGAGATCTCTAGTCTTTCCCATTCTATTGTTTTCCTCTATTTGTTTGCATTGATTACTGAGGAAGGCTTTCGTATCTCTCCGTGCTATTCTTTGGAACTCTACATTCAGATGCTTATATCTTTCCTTTTCTCCTTTGCCTTTTGCTTCTCTTCTTTTCCCAGCTATTTGTGAGGCCTCCTCAGACAACCATTTTGCTTTTTTGCATTTCTTTTTCTTGAGGATGGTCTCGATCACTGACTCCTGTATACTGTCCCAAACCTCCATCCATAGTTCTTCAGGCACTCATCAGATCTAATCCCTTGAATTTATTTGTCACTTCCATTGTATAATCTTCCTAGATATGGATGGCTCAGATGGTAAAGTGTCTGCCTGCAATGCGGGGGACCCAGTTTCGATCCCTGGGTCAGGAAGATCCCCTGGAGAAGGAAATGGCAACCCACTCCAGTACTCTTGCCTGGAGTATTCCATGGACAGAGGAGCCTGGTAGGCTACAGCCCATGAGGTTGCAAAGAGTCGGACATGACTGAGTGACTTCACTTTCACTGTATAATCATAAGGGATTTGCTTTAGGTCATACCTGACTGGTCTAGTGGTTTTCCCTACTTTCTTCAATTTAAGTCTGAATTTGGCAATAAGGAGTTTATGATCTGAGCCACAGCCAGCTCCTGGTCTTGTTTTTGCTGACTATATAGAGCTTCTCCAACTTTGGCTGCAAAAAATATAATCAATCTGATTTCGGTATTGACCATCTGGTGATGTCCATGTGTAGAGTCTTCTCTTGTGTTATTGGAAAAGGGTGTTTGCTATGACCAGTGTGTTCACTTGGAAAAACTCTGTTAGCCTTTGCCTTGCTTCATTTTGTACTCCAAGGCCAGATTTGCCTGTTACTCCAGGTATCTCTTGACTTCCTACTTTTGCATTCCAGTCCCCTATAATGAAAAGGACATCTCTTTTGGGTGTTAGTTCTAGAAGGTCTTGTAGGTCTTCATAGAACCGTTCAACTTCAGCTTCTTCAGCATTACTGGTTGGGGCATAGACTTGGATTACCATGATATTGAATGGTTTGCCTTGGAAATGAACAGAGATCATTCTGTTGTTTTTGAGACTGCATCCAAGGACTATATTTCGGACTGTTTTGTTGACTGTGAGGGCTACTCCATTTCTTCTAAGGGATTCTTGCCCACAGTAGTAGATATAATGGTCATCTGAGTTAAATTTACCCATTCCAGTCTATTAGTTTGTTTGACACTCGGAGGGCCCAAACAAACCTTTGTGTGCACCAGGACCCAGAGACTGCACACAGACTGAACCAGAACAGTGCTTGAGCATCTCCTGCGGAGGATTGGGTCAGCAGTGGCCTGCTGCAGGGGCAGGGGCACTCATTTCAGCAGTGTATGCAAGGGACATTTTGAAGGAAGTCGCCATTATATTCATTACTTCCACCATAATTTGGCCTCAGATCAAACAACAGGGAGGAAACACAGCCCCACCCATCAACAGAAAATTGTATTAAGAATTTACTGAGCATTGCCCTGCCCATCAGAACAAGACCCAGTTTCCCCCTCAGTCAGTCTCTCCCATCGGAAAGCTTCCATAAGATCCTTATCCATCAGAGGGCCAACAGAATGAAAACCACAGTCACAGAAAACTAATCAAACTGATCACATGGGCCACAGTCTAGTCTAACTCAATGAAACTATGAGCCATGCCATGTAGGGCCACCCAAGACGGACAGGTCATGGTGGAGAGTTCTGACAAAATGTGGTCCATTGGAGAAGGAAATGGCAAAGCACTCAGTATTCTTGCCTTGAGAACCCCATGAACAGTATGAAAAGGTGAAAAGATAGGACACTGAAAGATGAACTCCCCAGGTTGGTAGGTGCCCAATATACTACTGGAGATCAGTGGAGAAATAACTCCAGAAAAAATGAAGGGATGGAGCCAAAGCAAAAACAACACCCAGTTGTGGATGTGACTGGTGATAGAAGTAAAGTCCGATGCTGTAAAGAACAACATTGCGTAGGAACCTGGAATGTTAGGTCCATGAATTGGAAGTGGTCAAACAGGAGATGGCAAGAGTGAACATCGACATTTTAGGAATCAATGAACTAAATCTATGTTAAGGAAACTATATATTTACTTGGAAACCCGCCTTTCTTCAAGATTCATGTCAATTGTTTTACGGCCCAGGATGACTCACCTTTGCCACTATTATCTCAGAATGCATGTTGTGGGTGAGGGGCCTGGTGCCAGTTTCTAGCTTTTGAGACATTCCCTTTCTCTAATTAGCAGCCTGCTGTTAGCTATATAACATCAGCTAAAGACTAGCAGTGGGGCACTCTTTCTGCCTCCTTCTGATGTCTATGTCAGAAACTTTCCCTATCTCTTTTATACTTTAATAAAACTTTATTACACAAAAGCTCTGAGCGATCATGCCTCATCTCTAGCCCTGGATTGAATCTCTCTCCTCCAGAGGCAAGAATCCCGGTGTCTTTCATGGCTCAGCAACAGCCTTTCACTGGTTTTCCAGGGGAGCAATCCAGGCTTGTCAGCCATGCCCCACTCCACTACCCCACTATCCACCCCCAACCTGTGCACACTTTCCATCGAGAGGAGAGTCAAACCCACAGACACAAGTCAGTAAGTCCCTTCTTCATTCCACCTCTTTACTTTGATTCGATCAGTTAATCTGGAAAAGCTTTGTGCAGCCTGAGGTCCTGAGACAGGAGTGTACTACCCCACTTGTTTATTCAGTCACACTTTTGGGTAGGTGGGGGAGAAATTATATCTATAATCATATTAATTTTTTCAGTGTAGAATTTAAAGTAAGATACAGTGGTCTCTGATGTGGCATG
Organism: Capra hircus; assembly: GCF_001704415.2. Classification (NCBI taxonomy): domain Eukaryota; kingdom Metazoa; phylum Chordata; class Mammalia; order Artiodactyla; family Bovidae; genus Capra; species Capra hircus. The sequence goes on from NC_030809.1 coordinate 135,241,352, forward strand.
AAAAGAGCTTGGATGTCATTTCTGACCTCACAATAAGGAAAAAGCTGAATAAACTATGGTTTAGCAGCTCTTCTCAGATCATGAGAAAATTGAGGTCACAGGGAAAACTGCTGCCTTGAAAACTGTAGAGAAGAGTGAATACAGAATCATACCTACCCAGGCCCAGAAGCTGCTGCTACAGTCAGCAACTGGTAGGAAAACTTAAAATCTTGTTCATCCTCACCCTCTTGTGGGTTTTACCTCCAGCAGCCCTACCAGCTGCTCAGGGTCAAGACTGGAGAAAAATCCCCAGGTGCTTCTGGCAAGGGAAGAAGATAGAAACTACTTTGAAATGTACCAGAGCACCCAGTTCTCCTTAACAAAATCTTATCCTCAGGAAAACTTTTACCAGAGCCTGCCCAACCTGGAGGAAGGGAAATAACCAACTCCAGCCCACACTAGCCATCCTGTGTCACAGGAAATGAGGAAAAAAGCTCAGAAGCACTTGTGAGGGTCACAGCCCAGGGACAGAGGCTCAGTAAAAGACTGAGTCGAGGGATTCCCTGGCGGTCCAGTGGTTAAGACTCAGTCCTTCCACTGCAGGGGGCAAGGGTTCACCCCTCATGCCCTGTGATATGGGCCAAAAAAAGGAAAAAAAATTTTTTGAGAGGAAATAAAAATGGACTTACCTTTTTGGGAAGGTATAGTATAGTTGGTTTACAATGCTGTGTCAGTTTCTGCTGTGCAACAAAGTGAATCACTATATGTATACATACCAGTCTATCCCCTCCCTCTTGGCCCTCCCTCCCATCATCCCCATCCTCTTCCCACCCCTCTAGGTCACCATAGACTACCAGACTGGGCCCCCTATGCTATGGAACAGGTTCCTACTAGGAACCTCATCCTACAATTCATCCCACCCCTCCCGCCATGCCCACTTGTTTGTTCTCTACCTCCGCATCTCTATTTCTGCCCTGCCCATACATAGAAGAGCACAAAATCCCTTAATTTGTGATATCTGATTTTCCTTAATTAACAGTAATCTCTTAAAATTCAGATTACCTGCCCCTTGCTGCAAACTTCTACACTACATTCTCCCCGCCTCCTCAGAAACAGTTCTCTCAGGGTCACCTGAGATGCTGTCTCCTGGGCTCGAAGTCCACATGATTCCCACCAAATAAGCCTAAATCTCAACTTTTAAGTCACAGGCATTTTTCAGATGACAGCCCATGTCTTCGATCAGCTGGCTGGCTCCCCAGTAGTTGGTTCACACCCTCAGGAGTTTCTTGGGTAAAATCTAAAATGGGCCTCCATATACAGAAGCTAGGGAAAGACTAAAGAAAGAGCAGATGCTCTAAATTGGTAGGTGGAAGGTTTAATAAGCAATGGAACTTGCATACAAGTCTTGTCTTGGATGGCCACGAGTAGACCTCCATATTCACCCACCAGAATCTTAAAAACTTACAAAGAAGTCTTCATTGAGTTCCATCAGACTTATGCCATCCAGATGGTCTCAACAACACTTTATTATTAGAAATTTGTGTCCTTGGGACAGCTTCTAGGATGGGGGAGGCAAGTGAATAGGAGCAGGTGAGGAGCCTCATTACTTGGGTCTAGCTCATAGGTCACCCAACAGTGAGTTATATTGTCTCAATGAATTCCTCCAACACATTTTGTGGAGGGTGTTTGCATCAATAGTCATAAAGAATATTGGTCAGTAGTTCTCTTTTCTTACAGTTTCTTAGTCCAGTAATAGTATAAAAGAAATTACTAGTATTGCTGAATCCAGGCTCCATCTGCTCATACAACAGGCCAGTAATTGGGAGATGAGGTGCTGAGGCAAGGAATGGCAACTTTATTTGGAAAGCCAGGCGTCTGAGAATTCGGTGGGCTAGGGCTTACCTGATAGCTCAACTGGTAAAGAATCTGCCAGCAATGCAGGAGATCCCAGTTCAATTCCTGGGTCAGGAAAATCCCCTGGAGAAGGGATAGGCCACCCACTCCAACACTCTTGGGCTTCTCTTGTGGCTCAGCTGGTAAGGAATCTGCCTGCAATTCAGAAGATCTGGGTTCGATCCCTGGGTTGGAAGATCCCCTGAAGAAGGGAAATTCTACCCATTTCAATAATGGGGTCATAAAGAGTTGGACATGACTGTGACTCTCAGTGTCCTAGAGTACCGTCTTCTCAGGGTCTGGATGCTAGTTTCTTTTACAGAACAGAAAGGGAGAGGTGAAGAAATAAAGTAAGAAGGCCATTTGTTGCTGTTCAGTCACTCAGTCGTGTCCAACTTTTTGCAACCCCATGGACTGCAGTATGCCAGGCTTCCCTGGCCTTTACCACCTCCCAGAGCTTGCTCAAACTCATGTCCATTGAGTCAGTAATGCCATCCAGCCATCTCATTCTCTGTCATCCCCTTCTCCTCCTGCCTTCAATCTTTCCCAGCATCAGGGGCTTCTCCAATGAATCGGCTGTTTGCATCAGGTGGCCAAAGTATTGGAGCTTCAACTTCAGCGTAAGTCCTTCCAATGAATATTCAGAATTGATTTCCTTTAGGATTGACTGGTTGGATGTCTTTACAGTCCAAGGGACTGTCAAGAGTCTTCTCCAATGCCACAGTTCAAAAGCATCAATTCTTTGGTGCTCAGCCTTTCTTACATCCATACATGACTACTGGAAAAACCATCTTTGACTACATGGATCTTTGTTGGCAAAGTAATGTCTCTGCTTTTTAATACACTGTCCAGGTTGGTCATAGCTTTTCTTCCAAGGAGCAAGTGTCTTTTAACTTCAAGGCAGCAGTCACCATATGCAGTGATTTTGGAGCCCAAGAAAAAGGCCATTAGTCTTACAAAATATCTCTTGGCTTGGCCAACATCAGGAAGGGGATGTGTTAACTTTTTTTCTGTAGCCATTCACAGGTAGGCAGGGACAGAATCTCTCTCTTGCAGCTGAACAAAGGCATATTAGTTTAACATTCAAGCAAAGGGCAGGTTCCCCAGGAAGGCCATTGTGTACACTTAGGGCTATAGACAGCATCCTTTTAGTGATTATAATAACAGAAGCAAAAAAAAAAAAAAAGTAAAGGTTAGAGTAAAAGAAACAGACCTATCTTGGAGTCAGATTTTGCTCTTTTCTGTTACACTGGCTTCAGAATGAGTTTAGAAATGTCCCCTCCTCTTCAATTTTTAAAAGAGTTTGAGAAGGATTGGTGTTTATTCTTCTTTAAATATTTGGTAGAATTCTGCCAGTGAGGTTATCTGGTCCAGGGCTTTTCTTTGCTAAGAGTTTTTGGTGACTTTCTTTTTAAATTGTGGTAAAATACATTCTTTGTTGAGAAGTTTTTGATGAGCATTTCAATCTCCTTGCTAATAATAGGTTCTTTCAGATTTTCTATTCTTCATAATTCAGTCTTGGTAGATTGTTTTTCTAGGAGTTTGTCCATTTCATCTAAGTTATTCCAATTTTTGGCATACAATTGTCCATGGTACTCCCTAATAATCCTTTCTATTTCTGTAAAATTCTATTAATTGTCTCACTTTTCTTATTTGAATTTTTTGTTTTTCTTATCTGATTCTTCTCTTTTCTTCTTAATCTAGTTTTATCACCTTTGTTGTTCTGTTCAAAGACCTGACTTATGGTTTTATTGATTTCTCCAACATTTTCCTATTTTCTATTTTATTTATCTCTGAACTAAGTTTTTTGTTTTTTGGGTTTTTTTTTTTTACTATTTCCTTCCCTCTACTATCTTTGAGTTTAGTTTTTTGTTCTTCCTTTTTCTAGTTTCTTGAGGTGTGAAGTTAAGGTATTGATTTGAGATCATCCCTCTTTTTTAATGTGAGCATTTATAGCTATAAATTTACTAGTTATCACTGCTTCTGCTGCATTCAGTAAGTTTTTTTTTTTAGTTTATTTATTTGGCCACACTGGGTCTTAGTTGCTACACTCAGAATCTTCAGTCTTTGTTGCAGCATGCAGTATCTTTTAGCTGAGCCATGTGATCTCTTAGTTGTGGCATGTAGGATCAGGTTCCCTGAAAAGGGGTTGAACCTGGGTCCCCTGCACTGGGAGTGCAGTCGTAGCCACGGACCACCAAGAAAGGCTCTCCATGAGGTACTGTGTGCTGGGTTATTGTTTTATTTTGTCTCAAGATATTTCCTAATTTCCCTTGTGATTTTTTCTTTGACTTGGTTGTTTAAGAGTATGTTGTTCAACTTCCACATATTGTGAAATTTTTAGGTTTCCTTTTGCTATTGGTTTCTAGTTTCATTCCATTGCAATCAGAAAGTATACTTTGTATGGTTTCAATCTTTCTAAATTTTAAAACTTATTGTATAGCCTAATATATGGTCTATGCTGGAGAGTGTTTTATGTGTACTTGAGAAGAATGTGCATTCTGCTTTTCTTAGGCAGAGAGTTATAGCATTGCTGAAATCCTCTATTTCTCTGTTTATCTTCTGTCTATATGTTCTAACCATTATTGAAAGTAGGGATATTGCAGTATCCAACTACTGCTGTAGAACTATTTCTCATTTCAATTCTGTTAATGTCTGCTTCACAAATTTAGGAGTGTTGAGGTTTGGTGCACATATATTTATAATTGTTATTATCTTCTTGGTGATTTGACCCTTTTACCAATATAATGTTCTTCTTTGTCTCTTAGAACAGTTTTTTAATTTAAAGTATATTTTGTCTGTTATTAGATAGCCACTTCTGCTCTCTTTTGACTACTGTTTGCAAGGAATATCTTTTTCTATCCTTTCACTTTCTGCCTATAAGTGCTCAGTCACTTCAGTCGTGCCCAACTCTGTGTGATGCTGTGGACTGTAGCCTGCTAGGCTCCTCTGTCCATGGGATTCTCCAGGCATGAATACTGGAGTGGGTTTCCTTGCCTTCCTCCAGGGGATCTTCCCAAGCCAGGGATCAAACCCTCATCTCTTACATCTCCTGCATTAGCAGGCAGGTTCTTTACCACTAGTGCTACCTGGGAAACCGTACATGTTTTAAACACAGATATGCAGGCCTTGCTGTATGGCAAAGTAGAAGAGATCAAGAAGAGGTAGGAAGAATACACAGAAGAATTATACAAAAAAGGTCTTAATGACCCAGATAACCACGATGGTGTGTTCACTCACTTAGAGCCAGACATCCTGGAGTGTGAAGTCAAGTGGGCCTTAGGAAGCACTATAACAAGCAAAACCAGTGGAGGTGATGGAGCTCCAGCTGAGCTATTTCAAATAACAAAAGATGATGCTGTGAAAGTGCTGCACTCAGTATGCCCACAAATTTGGAAAACTCAGTAATGGCCACAGGGCTAGAAAAGGTCAGTTTGCATTACATTCCCAAAGAAGGGCAATGCCAAAGAACATTCAAACTGCCACACAATAGCATTCATTTCACATGCTGGCAAGGTAATGCTCAAAATCCTTCAAGCTAGGCTTCAACAGTTTGTGAATCTAGAACTTCTAGATGTACAAGCTGGATTGAGAAAAGGCAGAGGAACCAGAGATCAAATTGCTAACATCTGTTGGATCACAGAAAAGCAAGAGAATTCCAGAAAAACATCTACTTATGCTTCACTGATTACGCTAAAGCCTTTGACTCTGTGGATCACAACAAGCTGTAGAACAGTCTTGAAGAGATGGGAATACCAAACCACCTTACCTATCTCCTGAAAAACCTGTATGGGGGTCAAGAAACAACAGTTAGAACCGGACATGGAACAACAAACAGGTTTAAAATTGGGAAAGGAAAATAAAAATAAAATAAAATAAAATTTGGGAAAGGAGTATATCAAGGCTGTATATTGTTACACTGCTTATTTAACTTATATGAAGAGTACAGCATGTGAAATGCCAGGCTGGATGAAGCAGAAGCTGGACTCAAGATTGCCAACAAAAATATCAACAACCTCCGACATGAGGTTGTTACCACTTTAATGGCAGAAAGTGAAGAGGAACTAAAAAGCCTCTTGATGAGGGTGAAAGAGGATAGTGAAAAGCTGGCTTAAAACTCAACATTCAGAAAACTAAGATCATGGCATCTGGTCTCACCACTTCATGGCAAATAGAAGGAGGAAAAGTGGAAGCAATGACAGATTTTTCTTTGTTTGGGCTCCAAAATCACTGTGGAAGGTGACTGCAGCCATGAAATTAAAAGACTCTTGCTCCTTGGAAGAAAGCTCCAAAATCACTGCAGATGGTTCTTTACCATTAGCACCACCTGGGAAGCCCTCCTAGGTGTATGCCCAGAGAAATAAAAGCATATATCCACATAAAAACTTGTACCCAATTGTGCATAGCAAGATTATCCATAATAGCCAGTAAGCAGAAATAACTCTATTAATCAACAACTGGATATATAAAAAATGGCATCATAAAATGATTTGGGAAAAACAGAAATTAAGTATTGATGGTTGATACATGCTATGTGGATAAACCTTGAAAACATTTTGTCAAGTGAAAAAAGTCAATCATCAAGGCATGAACAGAGTTACGTGACTTGTCCAGAACAAGCAAATCTATAAAGACAAAAAAGTAGATCGGAGGGAATGGGAGATTGGAAGATAACAGATGTTCAGTTCAGTTCAGTTCAGTCGCTCAGTCGTGTCCGACTCTTTGTGACCCCACGAATCGCAGCACGCCAGGCCTCCCTGTTCATCACCATCTGCCGGAGTTCACTCAGACTCAAGTCCATCGAATCCGTGATGCCATCCAGCCATCTCATCCTCTGTCGTCCCTTTCTCCTTCTGCCCCCAATCCCTCCCAGCATCAGAGTCTTTTCCAATGAGTCAACTCTTCGCATGAGGTGGCCAAAGTACTGGACTTTCAGCTTCAGCATCATTCCCTCCAAAGAAATCCCAGGGTTGATCTCCTTCAGAATGGACTGGTTGGATCTCCTTGCAGTCCAAGGGATTCTCAAGAGTCATCTCCAACACCACAGTTCAAAAGCATCAATTCTTCGGCGCTCAGCCTTCTTCATAGTCCAACTCTCACATCCATACATGACCACTGGGAAAACCATAGCCTTGACTAGATGGACCTTTTTTGACTAAGTAATGTCTCTGCTTTTCAATAGGCTATCTAGGTTGGTCATCACTTTCCTTCCAACACACGCCTTAGGGCAACTAGAAATGAGTGCCGCAACTACTGAAGGCTCACAGCCTCCAGAGCCCATGCTCCCCGATAAGAGAAGCCACTGCAATGAGAAGCCTACACGCTGCAACAATGATCCAGCAGAGTCAAAAATAAATATATAAATATTTTAAAAAAATATTTAAGAAAGAATTTCAATGAGCCAGATTCTTGCATGTTCCCATACATGGGAAAGCACCAAAATCATTACCTTGAACTCTCTTTGTGGCTAGCAGTAATCTTTTAACCACACTTTGGGTAGCAAGGTCCACTTTTTGGGAATGTTAAATTCTTTGCTACTTGTTTTGGGAATTTAGTTTGTTTTCTTTTAGCAAACCAAAGCTAGTGACTTGGTTGTCAGAAGGAATATTTAAGCTCTTTCCTTTAATGTAATTTGGCCAGTTGGCACTCGAGCTAGGTTGAACTTGAGTTGGATTTTTATTTAGGTCTAAATAGTTTCATAATTAATAATTTTAAATTGTATAGCACTGAATTTTTACAATCAAAGAGAATTGTTCTTTATTTTCCAACATTTTCTTGTGGTAGTCATAATTATGTCTTCTTTGGTCCTCTATTTCTGCCCTTTTTCTTTCTTTTAATTCTTTAACAACAGAAGGAGGATCCCTTAGGTCCTTGCACTATGGCTATTGATTCTTATATATTTGTCTCTTGTCTTCCTTTTAACTTATATTTTTAAATGCAGAATGCCTCAGTTTCTGATCTCTAAATTATTGCAGCTTGCCTTTGATGCATTTGGTAATGTTAGTTAATGGATGACCAGGAGAAATGTTTTGAAGTTGTAAGATGACATGAGTATCTTAAAGGGTTGAACTTTCTAGCTTCTGAACAATTTGTTGAAATTAATAAAGTGCTTTCTTTAAAAAAAATTCTTTTTAGTCGTGATAAAATACACAACATAAAATTTATCATTTTAACCATTTTTAAGTGTACAGTTCAGTGGCATTAAGTGCATTCTCATTATTGTGCTACAGTCATTTCCATCATCTGCAGAACCTTTTTCATCTTGCAAAACTGAAACTCTCAAGCCATTGAATAGTAACTCCCCAATCCCACCCTCCTTTCGGCCCCTGACAACCATCATTCTACTTTGTGTCTCTGTGAGTTTGACTATTCTTAAATACCTCATATAAGTGGATACAAACAGTATTTGTCCTTTTATAACCAGGTTATTTTATTTAGCATCATATCCTCAAGGTCCATCTTGTTGTAGCATGTGTCAAAATTTCCTTTGTAAAAATAAATAATATTCTGTTGTATGCATATTTTGTTTACCCATTTATATGTTGATGGATACATGTGTTACTTCCACCCTTTGACAGTTATGAATAATGCTGCTATGAACATTGATGTACAAATACCTATAGAGGTCTGCTTTTTTAATTTTTAAAAATTAAAGTATAGTTGATTTTACATTGTTGTGTTTCAAGTGTATAGCACAGTGATTCAGTTGTATGTATATTATATAAATATATATAACACATATATGTGTGCCTGTGTTCTTTTTAGACTCTTTTCTGTTATAGGTTATTACGAAATATTGAGTATAGTTCCCTGCGCTATACAGTAAGTCCTCAAGTCTTTGCTTTTAATTCTTTTAGGTATATCCCCCTAAGTGAAATTGCTGAATCATATGATGACTCTACTTTTAATTTTTAGGGGTCCTTTATTTTTATTATTCTATTTAGATATTTTTCTCAGTATTGCCTCAAACTCTAGGCAGGCTTTTGGTGCATTATAATTAGCTTAGTGTCACCCACACACTGAGCAAATGAACTCAAATGTCAAGTTTCTACCTCTAAGTTTCGCTATTTCTGCTTCCAATATTTGTTCAGTCACTGACCTTATATTGAGAGCTTCCTTTGTGCCACGTACTGCAGACTAAGTATTAATGAAACTTCCTCTCCTGTCCTTGAAGTACCAAGTATCATTATCATGTATTTTGAAATTTTGATCCATGTTTTCTGCTAATTGACTGGTCTTGTGTCCTGTTCTCCTTCGGTTAGGAACCCAGAGACACCGCTGGCCACCCTGGGACAGGTCGTGTGTAGTCAGGAACCCTTGGGCTGGAATAGGCCCGGTGCTGGGGCCAGGCTGCTCTCTGCTCTCTGCTGCTTTCTCAAAGCAGCTCTGCCTGTCAAAGCAACTTCTCAAAGCAACTTCTCCCTATTCCTCCTTCCTTTGGCCCATCCTCTGTTTATCTCTAGTCCAAATTCCAGAGGAAACCTGTCTGACTGACTTGAGTAGCTGCTCTTGTCCTTTCTGGGCAGCGCCTGGCCTCAGCAGTTCCTGATCAGCCTGTTAATTGGCCCCTCTTGGATCAGAGCCTGTTGCTCCCATCCAGAGGGTAGCCATCTCGACATTCCTCTTCCTACTTCTGATACAGGAGCTGTTACAGCCAAAAGGAAGTTCCCCTCTCTGTTCTGTACCTGGGGTAGTGCTGGGTTTAATGGATATTTGCTAGCAGATGCCCAAATAGGATACAAATTGTCAGGCCCTAGGCATGATGGTCTGGTTCCTGTTTTGAATCAAAATCAAAAAATCAAAAAACAGTCACATAAAATAGCATATCTTTTTTCAAGAGCTTATTAGACAAGGTTGATAGTGAACTGTTTGATTTCCATCAAGGACAAAAACTCTCTCTTAATGGGGTAACATGTGTACTTGAGAGACAGAAAAGAGGATCCCCAGTTTGCAAGAGGTCTTATTAAAGCTTTAATCTCTGTGAACCAGAAAGATTCCCAAGTCTAAACATTTTAGTTATTTAGAAGGTATCTACTAAGCATTTGAGCTTCCCAGGTAATGCTAGTGATAAACAACCTGCCTGCCAATGCAGGAGACGTAAGAGATGCAGGTTCAGTCTCTGGGTCAGGAGATCCCCTGGAGGAAGGCACAGCAGCCGACTCCAGTATTCTTGCCTGGAGAATCCCTTGGACAGAGGAGCCTGGTGGGCTACGGTCCATAGGGTCGCAAAAAGTCAGACACAACTGAAGCAACTGAGCATGCATGCATCTCTTCGTGACTAGCGGTAACCTTTTAACCAAGATATATGCTCGAATACATGTATTTCCCTAGCCAGAAAAAAAAAAAAACCCACTCATTTTTATACAGGCTCCTTCCCTACTTCTTTGGCACAGTTTTCCCACAGTATATCTGATTTTCTTCAAGTCAATAGTTTACAAGGAGAGAAAGTTGAATGGCACCCATGTGGGTGTTCATGAAGTGTATGTAGAATGGTACAGGTGGATGAGTAAGAGGTGGCCATTGAACCACACAGAGTAAGTGTGCAAAAGTGACATCTGGATGGCAAAGCAGGCGGGCAAGATGCAGTCTTAGATTGATGCACTGTAGTGTTCAGACAGTGGTTTTGAATCAACACAGCACAGATGCTGAAAGTGAGAGTGGGTGTCCAAGGAGTGGAAGTGGATGATCAAAGAGCTGAAAAATCATGTATAACAGCTGGAAGGGAGGAGGCTCACAGTGGGTGTGAGAGTCATATAAGACAGATGACTTGGTTGGTGTGTAGACTAGTAGGTGCATGAAACACCCAGATGTGCAAGGAGTCATGTTAGGATAACGTGGAATGGGTGAGCAAAGAACTATTATTTCTCTGCAAGGAGCTGTAATTGAATTGCACAGTCTGTGTGAAAAGTGTGGAAATGGAGAGAACAGCCTGATTGTGCAGCAGCTGTCAGGTGAATAGCACAGAGGGGGCTTGTCAAACAAAAGCTGGCTGGAGTACAGTGGATGTGCAAGGAGTGTCATTGCTGCAGGTCTTAGTGACCACCGGAAAACATTCTTATGTCTCCTCTCCAGTGGCAGCCAGAAGAAGGTGGCGGGGGGTTGGGGGGGGTGGCTGTGGGGTGGGGAGAGGCAGGGCAGCCACAGGATGTGCCTCCTGAGAAATTGCCTAAGCCTCCCCATGGAGGTAATGTCCACCAGGCTGGAGAGTCTTAAGGAGGATGTCTTGGACTGCCCTGGTCATTGCATGCACTTCCCAAAAACTTTCCACCACCTCTGGCCAAGTGGGTCTGGCCTAGGTTAATCTGGTCCAGCCAGATGAGATCGCTTGTGATACTCAATCATGGAAGCACTTCCTGAAAATACTTTCTAAGTGTTCTCTGACATACAGAACCTGCCTGAGCCTCATTCTATATAAACATCTTGAAAAATCTTTTAAAATTCTTCTCCAAAGGACTGAACCAGCATTTCCCCCAGAGGACTACTCCAGAAATGTTCTAGGAAGCATGTAGTTTCTTTTCCCAGGGAAAGATGGTCCTGCCAATGTCCATTTCTGCAAATGAGTTAGAAATATCTTGTAAAGGTGGTTCAAAACCAAGGGCCACGTGGTCCTTCCTTGATGCCCCTCCACACCTTGGCTAGCTTCATTTCCCCTCCAAAGTGACACAGAAAACCTTTTGAAGGTGCATCCTACAACAGAGTCCTGTGCCTCCTATAACCAACCCAGACTTACTCTGGTGAAGTCCTAGTGCTTTCCACAGAACTTCCTGGACCCTGTTCCAGAGGGAGACAGAAACATCTTCATGGGGCGCAGCCTCTTGCACCCCATGAAGGGTCGTGGCAGGAATGCGGCACCTCCACTGGCCTAATGGTGCAAACCAAACAGTCCTGGCCCCATTCCCCACATTTAGACATTTTTTGGTGGGGGCTACCCATTACTTTGGCCACCTCATGCAAAGAGTTGAGACTCATTGGAAAAGACCCTGATGCTGGGAGGGATTGGGGGCAGGAGGAGAAGGGGATGACAGAAGATGAGATGGCTGGAAGGCATCACTGACTTGATGGACATGAGTTTGGGTAAACTCCGGGAGTTGGTGATAGACAGGGAGGCCTGGCGTGCTGCGATTCATGGGGTTGCAAAGAGTCAGACACAAGTGAGCGACTGAACTGAACTGAACTGAAACCATTGCTGAGAACCCACATGATTGAGGCATGACCAGGTGTGCAACCTATGGCCCCCTGCTCAACCTAGACCGCTGTACCCACTCCAGGGGGTGAATTTGAATTGGAAATGGTAAGGGAGATTCATACAATTACCATACCCTGCTGCTGCCTAACATGACTGTGACCAGACTTGCTGCTCGCAGGGCCTGCCTGTCTATCCTGGGTGGTCCCCACCACCACAGATGCCTAAAAACACTGGGAGACACGCTGACCAAGCAGAGCCAGCCAGGCCCAGGCTCCCCCTGTAGAAGAGCCAGACATTAGTTAAAGCCATGAAAACAGGTGTTACTAGTAACTTCTGACAGTATACCACTAAGCTGTATCGGAATACAGGAATACAGCTAAACTCTGTTCCAGTGAGTGTGTTTTAGGGGAGTACAAGGGAGGGGAGAGTGGTTGCTGGGCAGAGAGCTGAAGAAGTACACAGGGCTCTTCAGTACAGATGCAAACTGTTCTACACGCGAAGTAGTTCACTGGCAGTTAGAGATGTTATGACAAAGACTGGAAGACAAAGACCTTATCCTCAGCAATTACATTTCCAAGGAATGGCTCTCAGGTCATTGACAGAGATGCTTCTGAGTTGCAAGTGATACTGTAGAAACAATTACAAGCCTGTTTTGGTAAGGACTCTGGAAAGGGAGGGCAGAGGCCAATCATCAGGTGTTGGCTGGAACGAATAGTACAATTCCTGTCAGCATTGAGCTTTATCAAGCAGGTATTTTATGCGGGGTGGGGGTTGGGGAGGATCAGGGGTCATCCTAGAGACACATGCTGCCAAAAGACAAGCTACAGCTCCATCAGGTCTTTCAGTGAAAGTGTTCTGTGCCAGGAGTTCTTACCATTCTTACCCTCTGGGCCTCCCAGGACGACCAGTTCCCACCAACACAGGAGGCAGGCCCCATGCAGCAGTGTGGGTGGGCAAGGACAACTTCCACAGTCATCCCTCTCTGACTGCATCTCTTCAGGACTGTAGGAAACCTTGTGTGAGGTGCTTCAACTCTGGGAGTAGGAAGCCAGTCCCAGACACCCTCTCCATGCCTCCCTGGGTCCAGAAGTGGACATGGAAACGTTTTCTAAAGGGGCATGTGATGACAGGGGCCCATGCGGGACTGTGACTGAACCCTCTGCCCCTCCACAGGCATCTCTGGCCAGCCATTCTACAGATAAGGAAAACCTTTTCAGACGCACGTCTGGCCACTGAGCCATACCTAGGACTGTGGCTAGGACAGTGCCATTACTGGGCCTCCCTGTCCATCCTAGGTCAGTCTCTGTCTCCAAAAGGAGCTTAGAAAAATTTCAACAAACACATATGATAAACAGGCCAGACTGTGTCCGGGCCCCAGAACCACTTCATGGCATCCCTACCCAGCGCTATGCACAGAGACAACTTGGAAACATCTCCCACAGATGACCAGGGCCCATGCCTGACCATGGTTGGGACACCTCATGAGGCTCCCTGGCCATTTCAGGCCAGTCTCCAGCATCTGTGAGAGCTTAAGAAAATTGCTGGGTGCTGCCTCCAGTGACCAGGCCCTTGATGACCTGCCCTGGGTGTGATTTCAGGCTGCATCCAACCCGCCTGCAGCGCCTCCTCTGGTTGGGGACAGGAAAACATTTGGAGGGGCTGCACACAATGACCAGGCCCACATGGGATACCACCAGGCCTGCGTGTGCCCTTCTTGATTCTCAGTGGTTCCCATTCATTGGAATGGGACTTAAGAATATTTTAGAAGGGACTTCTATGACTGGGTCCCACAAGGCGCCTTTCCAGGGACCTCGCTGGCCAGCTCAGTCCAATCCCCATTTGTAAGGGGGATCCAGCAACCATGGCTGAGACTAAGGCACCCTCCTAGAGCCTCCATATCAGTCACAGGCTGGTGTTCATCACCAAAATGGGACATAAACAGTTTCTGGGGGCACATCAAAAATGACCTCACACAGTTGAGGGCCCACATAGGATGAACTTCTAGAAGCCATCCAACGTACAGACCCACACAGGATCAGGGCCTGGCCCTCAGTGTCTTCTCAGGCCTCCCTGGCAGGTTCATGGTGGCATGCCCCTCCCCTTGAGGGGAGCTTAGAAATGTTTTTGGGGGCGCACTAATGACTTGGGCCCATGCAGGACCATAGCTGTGTCCACTCTACCTATCCCTGCTTCCAACTTGGCTTGGGACTATGAACATTCAAGTGGGTGCTGCTGACTACCATGCTTTCGTGGAACTGTGGTAGAGCCCAGAGCCCTCCCCAGGCCTCTCTGGCAGGCTGTTTACTTCTCAGTCACTGGAGGGGGACCGAGAAACATTTTGGGAAGGCACTTTTTCCTTTAGAGTCAGATGCTAGCCCTGTACCAGGTCCTGAGGGCACCTCAGTTCTGGCCATGGTCCCACTTAGATGCTAAAAGGTGGATGTACATTCTGAAGATATTGATGTCTCCCTCTCGAGGGGGTCATCACCAACACCAGTCTGGAGACTGTGGAGGCACCTTGAACTTGGCTGTCCTCCTGCCTGAGGACTGGTCTTTGGAGACACCCCAAAACATTCCTAAGCCTCTCTCTGATGTAGAAAGACATGGGAAGGACAGAAAGACCTAGAAGTGGAGTCTGGTTAGGTCCTGGTATTGGGAGCCCCACCCCCAAAGTTTCTAATGCCTCCTCCAACAGGCCCAGGGAGGGTACAACAGGCCCAAGGAAGGTACTCTCACTGGCCACAATCCTGCATCAGTCCTGTTTATTGGCTATATTTCCCTCAAACATTTCCAATTCCCCTGTCCCAGAGGTGGGCATCACTTTGTGCTTGACATGAATAAAGGGATGAGCATTGCACACATATACCCCTATTCTCAATTTTTGAAAGTTCCCTCTAAAGGCCGGGACAAACTTGGCTGGGCATGTAGATCTACAGTAGGCCTCTCTAGACTGGCACAGTCCCATAAGTGGCACATTCCCAGAGATACCCCTTAAATATCCCTAAGTCCCGCCAAAGAGGTTATTGGGACAAGCTAGACAAGGAAGATGGGGATGGCACCCTTAGCCAGGCTACAGTAGTGCCTGGGGCCTGGTCTTTGCATCAGTCAGTTCAGTTGCTCAGTTTTGTCCATCTCTTTGCGACCCCATGGACTGGCGTGCCAGACTTCCCTGTCCATCACCGTATCCAAAGCTTGCTCAAACTTATGTCCATTGAGTCTGTGATGCCATCCAACCATCTCATCCTCTTTCATCCCCTTCTCCTCCTGCCTTCAATCTTTCCCAGCATCAGGGTCTTTTCAGATGAGAAATTTCTTTGCATCAGGCGGCCAAGTATTGGAGTTTCAGCTTTAGCATCACTCCTTCCAATGAATATTCAGGACTAATTTCCTTCAGGATTGACTGGTTTGATCTCCTTGCAGTCCAAGGGACTCTCAAGGGTGTTCTCCAACACCACAGTTCAAAAGCATCAATTCTTTGGTGCTTTGCTTTCTTTATAGTCCAACTCTCACATTCATACATGACTACTGAAAAAACCATAGCTTTGACTAGATGGATCTTTATTGGCAAAGTAATGTCTCTGCTTTTTAATATGCTATCTAGGTTTGTCATAGTTTTTCTTCCAAGGAGCAAAATGAAAGTGAAAGTGAAGTCGCTCAGTCGTGTCCGACTCTTTGTGACCCTGTGGATTGTAGCCCACCAGGCTCCTCCGCCCATGGGATTCTCCAGGCAAGAATACTGGAGTGGGTTGCCATTTCCTTCTCCAGGGGAACTTCCCGACCCAGGGATTGAACCCAGGTCTCCTGCATTGCAGGCAGATGCTTTAACCTGACTTCAGTCACTATCTGCAGTGATTTTAGAGCCCAAGAAAATAAAGTCTGTCACTGTTTCCGTGGTTTCCCCATCTATTTGCCATGAAGTGATGGGACCAGATGCCATGATCTTTGTTGTTTTGAATGTTGAGTTTTAAGCCAGCTTCTTCACTCTCCTCTTTCACTTTCATTGAGGCTCTTTAGTTCTTCTTTGCTTTCTGCCATAACGATGGTGTCATCTGCATATCTGAGGTTACTGATATTTCTTCCAGCAATCTTTATTCCAGCTTGTGCTTCATCCAGCCTGGCATTTTGCATGATGTACTCTGCATATAAGTTAAATAAGCAAGGTCTTTGAGTACACGTTCAGAAAATTTATATAGAGGCCACTCTGGAGGACTGCGTTGGCCTAGACCAGTAAACGACATGTGGTAGTGCACCCAGCCTGTTTGCTGTTCTTGCTTCGCACATTCTTTCCAAAAGTATCTCCATGTCCCCAGCATTAGAGGCCCACAGAGGACACCTGGGGCCCCGTGGTATTCTGAATGAGGCTCCAACTCCTTTTCTTGAAAGGGAACATTGGCCTACACCAGCCAGGGAGGTGTGTGAGAGTAGCTCAGTCCCTACTGGGTCTAAGTCATTGGGAGCACCCTATGGAAAGTTTTCTAGGTCTCCCTCCAGAGGTCAAGACCAACTGGCTCGATAGGGAGTCAGGAGAGACACATGCTAAGTGTGCATGTTCATTTCTGGAAATGTACAATAAGCAATTTTAGATTTGGAGTGCTAAGAAAAATGTGGGTTGCATACGCAAATCTGAGAGTTATAAACACACAGATGATAGTTGAGACTGGAGTAGAAAAGATTGCCCCAGGGAGAAGGTATAAATTTCTTCACGGAATCATTTCTACTCCTATGATTTCCCCCTTCTTATGGGATTTATTCAGTTGTGTGCAGTCTATGTTTTAGGTAGTTGCTATAGTCTGGGTGTTTGTGCACCCTCAAAATTAATAATTTGACATCTTAATGCCCAACATGATGGTATTTGAGAGGTGTTTAGAAAAGGATGGTGGAGGTCTTGAGAATGGAATGAGTGCCCTAATAAGAGACCCCAGCGAGTTCCCTTGCCCGTTTCATCATGTGAAAACACAACCAGAATTCTGATTCCAGGAAGAGGGCCCTCACCCAATCATGCTGGCACGTGGATCTCAAATTGCTGCCTGCAGAACTATGAGAAATGAATTTCTGCTGTTTTCAAGCCATCCAGTCTATGGTATTTTGTTATGACAGCCCAAACATTTAGAGCAATGCAATGTAACAAACCACATGAAAACCTAGTAGATCCCTAAAAGAAAAAAAAGTTAAACGTTTTATGCAACAAGTCTTGTAATGGTTATGAGCAATCCTTTACATAAACAGTTTAAAAGTACAGTTTTAATTACGAACAACAACAAAAGCACTACTCCACTTTCGGCCAGTGTTGTTTAATAAGTCCTCCTTGGCCCACTGGGAGTCGCAGGAGGCAAGGCGCTCAGTCTGTGTGCGGGACAACGCGCTTTCTTTACATCTGCTGTAGTGTGCGCCACGTAGTGCGGCCCATGTAGGCAGAGCGGAATCCAAAGACCACTGGATATCACCTCTAGGAGAAACTGAATGATGGACAACTGACGAAGGGTGGTAGCTAAAAACTGTGCAAAACGATACACTGAATGAGAAGTGGCTGTTCTTGAAACACCAGGCGTTAGTCCATCAACCAAAGTCAGTCAAAGACTATTATCAATAAATTAATAATAACTGCTTCTCCTTTGACGACACTCACAACCCTGCCACCGACCAGAACCAGACCCAAGGCTCAACGTGACTGCAGCGCGAACTCTCGCGAGGGAGACGCGCAACGCGGCCGCAGCTCGAACTCGCGCGAGAGCTGGCGCAACCTCGCGAAGGACGGCGGGAGCGCGGGAGGTATGGCGTCCCTGCCGCCGTCCTGGAGTCGGCTGGATAGACGACAAGAGCGCGACGTGCGCGAGCTCGTTCGCCTTGTGGCGGGCGTCCAGGACGAAGCGGACCCCAACTTCCAGCTCGCTTTGCACTTCGCCTGGTCCAACTTCAGGTGTGGACGCGGCATCGCAGCCGGGGAAGGGAAGGGGTCTGGCGAGTTGTGTTGCACGCCCGGCAGAGTCCCGGCGCGCTTTGCCGCTCCAGCAGCTTAGTGCCTTCGTGCATTCTGGATGCCCGAGGCGGTGATCAGTTCAGTCGGTCAGTCGTGTTCGACTCTTTGCTATTCAGTGGACTGGGACACGCCAGGCCTAGCTCAGTCAATGGGTTGTGGGTTGCTGGGGGTCGTCCTCCGCTCTTTCTCCTAGTGAAGAGTTCTGACAATCCGGTTCCCTGCTCCGCCCACTGCGCTTAGCGCGGGCCCCTGCCCATCAATTTTTTGAGTGGTTGGTTGAATAAAATTTTAGAGCAAAGTAATGGTCACACCCTATTCTCACTGACTCCCTCTCTGCTCGGACCACTCCGTATTTCTTACCCTGCTCTTTTTTTCCAAAACGCGAAGCATAACACATTGGATAACTCATTTGTTGTTATTGTTTGTCTCCACCCCCACCGTCATGCAGAATATAAGCTCCACCAAAGTAGGGATCTTCGTTTGTTTTGTTCATTTCTTATCCCAGCGCCTAAAACAGTTCTTGGCATAGAGTATTCGAGGTCCAATGCAACTTTTAATACGGTTTTTTATTTAATTAATTTTAAAAGATTTATTCAGATTAGGTACTTAGGTGAAATCAGTGCTATCATTTTCCCTTATGGGACATGTAAATCAGTTATGATCATTACCTGTAATAAAATTATTATTAGAAGAATGGTAGTCATTGTTAATCTTCTGCCTGTTTAATGTCGAAAGAAGTCTTCTTGAATGGTAAACAGGTTTTCGAAATCGGTAATCTTTTTATCAACCTTAATGATCACACATAAAGTGCCCACTTGGTTTATAATAAGAATAGATGAGTCTAAACGGCCCCGGTTTTGAAATAAAATACTCAATTCTTAAGTGTAACATAAATATAACAATTCCTTAATAGGTGATATTCAGAGAATAGGTCATATTAAGAGAAACTTAAATGTCCTATCCCAAATAATTTTTCTGTTAGTATATCTAAATGACAGTAGGTAAGCAGACATCATTTTAGAGTTAGGAGAGCTTAGCAGTTACTAACGCTTTTTACACATTGAGAAACTAAATTTATAGGTAAAATAGTATTCCATTCAGCCATTTGCTAGGTTAGAATTAAGATATTTTAGTTAGTAGTGTAATTTACTTCTTTTAAGTACAGGTTGTGTGGCTTCCACTAAAAGATGGAAAACGAGTTGAGTGAGCTATATTGTAATTTTATGATGCTTTAATCCATCAGAAAAATGAACAATTCATATTTATATTTTTAAAAATTGAGGCCACATTCTAGGCCTTAGAAATTCACAGACAGGTGCAGTATAGCTTCTATTCTTAAATAAGACAGACAAAAATTATTACATATGATGTAGAACAGAACTTCTTAACCTGAGGGTCTGAATATATTAATAGAAGAATTCAGATATAACAGATTTGGACAAGAAGAAAATTATACTAACCTCTAGCTAAAAAGTAGCATTTCCTTCAATTATGAGTGAAAGCAACAAGAAGTAATAGCTTATGTACTGTGTCACCAGTAGAAATCACATATTTCACTGTCATATTGTAATTACTGCAGATATTTCTAATAAATCTTATTTACTGTTATGTAGTTATGAACCCACTTCTAGATCTTGTTATTTAATGTTTTAACAAAGAAATATGTCTCACTATATCACAGACTTCAAAAAATATTTCGAAAGTGTATTTCAGTATGCTTGGCTTCCTTTCTGTTTCATTTTATCCTGAGACGGGATCCCTAGGTTTCATGGGCCTTCACAATGGCATAAAAAGATTAGGAAACCCTGCTAACAGGGATGTGCTGTGCTGGACTTACACACAGGGCATTATGGAAAGAGAGAGGAGCCAGAGGACAGAGTTGGGAAACTCAAGACAATCTGTGTCATAAGGAAAGGATGCTTGAGCAGTCTTAGGTTGACTGGTTGTTTGCATGAATGATAGAGGTGATACAGGGAAAGAGGTGCACTCACTGGAAACGCATAACTGAGTATAGGGTGTTTGGGGGGCAATGTGTTGGACCGTGAGACTAGTCAACTTAGCTTTATGACACGATTGATATAAGAATCACATTTTCTCTTTTAGATTTCATCGTTTCTTAGATGTCAATAGCCACAAAGTACAAAAGACAATAGAAGGGTAAGTCAGTTTGTATGTATATATATATGTGCATGTTCCGATATCTATGTATCTTACAGACCTTTTTATTAATACAGCTTTTTAGTTGTTAGTTGATTTTTTTTTAACATTCTAGGATTTATGAAAAATTCATCATTCATTCCGATCTAAGCAAAGCTGCTAGTTGGAAGAGATTAACTGAAGAATTTCTAAATGCATCGCTTCCAAGCATAAAGGAATTCAAGGTATGCTATATTGTGAAATCTCTGCTGTATTTTACTGTTTCTAATCTGATTATTGTCAGCCTGATTCTATTAATATTTAGACATTCATTCTATTTTACTATTGTCCACCGACTAGAATCACCATCTGCTGGAAATTGACATAAAATCCACTGTGTCTTAGGCTTGTGATTAAAGAAGTATATTCATGTTTAATCATGTTGGCCCCAATCTACTGTGGAAATTGAGATCAGAGATTGGAAGAAATAATAGCACTTCTAGCTTTCTTAAAACTTTTCAATGACTTCTCAGCACTTTGCAATATAATTATTGGTATATTGCTCACTAGATGCTAGGTGCTGTTCTAAGCTCTTCCATATTCAGTCATGTGTCCCTAAAACCACCCCTTAGGCTCAATGATTCACTAGAATAACTCAGAACTCCAGAAAGAAAACTGCTATCCTTATTGTATGGCTTATTGTAGTGAAAGAATACAGATGAGCAAAGGGGAAAGGTATGGGGCAAAGTCCAGGAGAAACCAGGTACAAGCTTCCAGATGTCCCTTCCCAGTGAAGTTGCAGAGGGATGCACTTAATTTTCTCAATGACAAAATGTTGCCAAACCAGGGAAACTCCCCTGAGTCTTGGTGTTCAGGGTTTTTTGGGGGGTCAGTCACATGAATATGCTTAGCTACTCAATCTCCCCAGAGGTCAAACCAAGGACTTCAGGCCTGCAAAATTATTCACCATAAGTCACATTGTTAGCATAAACTGTCTGGTCAGACTGATATAGTGTGGACCAAAGACTGCCATACAAATACACTGTACTAACAGGGTATTCCAAGGGCTAGGAGAATATCTCAGGAGCCAGTCAAGGATCAGTCCTGAAGATCTTTGAGATGTGAAGGGTTTGGACAACCCAGTCCTCCCAAATTAACTCTTTGTGCCTACGTATATCAAGTCAGTCTTCACAGTCCTTGTGGAATAGTCTGTTACTGATAGGCTTTCCCTCTGTTTACACTGAGTTGGTGACCTAAGAAAGAGCTTTAGATAATTTTTAAAACTGTCCATCAATTTTAGGAAGGGCTATAAAGGTATTTCTGGAAGAGAGAGAACTGCAGTGCTATGAATCCATGCCCTAAAGATTAGTAAAACACTTCCATGTATTGTTCCTGCAAGGACCATTTTAAAAAAGGAGACAAATCTTTTTTTATGTCTCTTCTTGATTCACTTTGTGTAGCTTTCTGAGTGGACTGTAGAGCTTAATAATTTAGGCACTTCTTATTCTTCAGTCACTAAGTCGTGTCTCACTCTGCAGCCCCGTGGACTGCAGCACACTTGGCTTCCCTGTCCTTCATCTGCTGGAGCTTGCTCAAATTAATGTCCATTGAGTCAGTAATGCCATCCAACCATCTTGTTCTCAGTCATCCCCTTCTCCTTGTGCCTTCAATCTTTCCCAGCATCAGGGTCTTTCCCAATGAGTTGGCTGTTCACATCAGGTGGCCAAAGTATTGGAGCTTCAACTTCAGCGTAAGTCCTTCCAATGGATATTCAGAATTGATTTCCTTTAAGATTGACTTGTTTGATCGCCTTATAGTCCAAGGGACTCTCAAGAGTCTTCTCCAACACCACAGTTCAAAAGCATCAATTCTTTGGTGCTCAGCCGCCTTTATGGTCCAGTTCTTACATCAATATATGACTACCGAAAAAAACCATATCTTTGACTGTATGGATCTTGGTTGGCAAAGTAATGTCTCTGATTTTTAATACACTGTCTAGTTTGGTCATAGCTTTTCTTCCAAGGAGCAAGCATCTTTTAATTTCATGGCTGCAGTTACCATCCACAGTGATTTTGGAGCCCAAGAAAAGAAAATCTGTCATTGTTTCCACTTTTTTCCCTTCTGTTTGCCATAAAGTATTTGGACCAGATGCCATGATCTTAGTGTTTTTTGAATGTTGCGTTTCAGGCTAGCTTTTTTTCACTTTGCTCTTTCACCTTCATTAAAAGGCTCTTTAGTTCCTCTTCACTTTCTGTCATTAGAATGGTATCATCTGTGTATCTGAGGTTGTTGATATTTCTCCTGACAGTCTTGATTCCAGCTTGTGAGTCATCTAGCCCAGCATTTCCCATGATGTACTCTGCATTTAAGTTAAATAAACTAAGTGAAGTATATAGCTTAGGCACTGTGATACCATATTAATAATACACATAATGGCAAGCATTTTTAGTGCATTTACTATGTGCCAAGTACTGTTATGTTAGTCCCATAAGACCATGATCAGTACTTACTGGTTTCTGTCATTTTTTTGCCAGGCAAATCTAAGTTTCATCTGTACCAGTGAAAATACCAGAGTGGTGCAGAATAATTAAATGAAAAGATGAGTGTTACTTCTGATTCCAATTTTGACTTTTTCATTGGCCATCTCTGGTTATTTTTCTGTACACCCCCACCTTAGGGCTCACTGAATACAGTGGGACCATATTCCCTAATTGTTCTGTGGCACATCCTATGTCCTGTACCTGACCTTCCTTTTCTGCCTGAGGAATCTCATCATTGATTATCAAAATTCAAATACCATCTATAGATTCTATATATTTAACTTTTTATTGTGTTTGTTATTGTTTATTTCCTATCTCCTCAATAGAGTTTTACAGGTGTGGGGCTTTGCTTCTGATTTGTTCTCAGCACCTAGACGAGAGTAGACAATAGATACTGCAGGAATAATCTGTCTGTTCTTTTTGGCCTTGCTATTCATCTCTGTCCTTGGCTCCTGCCCCACTTTCACAGACAGTTGGTTGCCCTTTTCTCCTTTGCTGTGGCATCTCTGACATGTATGTTGGGGTGCAGCAATAACTTCATATTTTTTTTCAGCTTTACTGATACACAGCTTACCATGGAGGAATTTATTTTTAATAAATAAAGTTATGCAACTGCAGTCCAGTTTTAAAACATTTCCATCACCCCAGAAGTTCTTCTTAAATCAGTTTTTTATTTTTTTTGCAATCAGTGCCTGCACCCAACCCCAGATAAGTACTGACCTAATGATTTTTTCATGTACCATTTATCTGCCTCTGTGATGTTCACTCAGTTCTTCTAACCATTCTGAAGTCGGATTGCTTGTCTTATTAATTGTCAGAGTTGTTTATGTGGTTCTCATGCAAGTTTTTCATCAGGAAAGTGACTTACAGGTATTTTCTTCTAGGCCCTACCTTATCTTTTCATTCTATGAGTGGTTTTTTTTTTTTTTTTTTTTTTAATTTTATGGGTGGTTGTTTTTGAAACTCAAAAGTTTTTCATTTTAATGAAGTCCATTTTACTTATCATGCTTTTGATGTCATATCTTTGCCTAACCCAAAGACTTTTCTTTGAGGTTTTCTTCTAGTAGTTTTAGCACTTGCATTTAGATTCATGGTCCATTTTGAGTAAGTTGTTGTATATGTTGTGAGGATGGGATTTACAGTTTTTTGGTTTTTGCTTGAATGTATTTATCCATCCTATTACCATTTGTTGAAAAAACTATTCTTTTCCTTTTGAATTGTCTTGGCAACTTTGTCAAAAACAAATTGACCATATGTGTAAGGATTTACAAGTTCTCAATCGTTTGATTAATCTGTATGCCTATCCTTACATAAATACCATACTGTCTTTGTTACTGTAGCTTTTAAGCTTTGGAATTGGGTTATGAAAGTTCTCCAGTTTTTTTCCTTTTCAAAATTGTTTTGTCTATTTTAGAGCCTTTGAATTTCCATACACATTGTAGGGTCAACTAAATTTCTGCAAAAGCCAGGTGGATTTTGTCCGGGATTGCATTGAATCCATAGATCAATTTGGAAAGTATTGTCATTTGTTAGGTTGAATTGTGTCCCCCAGAAAGATGTGTTCAAGTCTTAGTCCCTGATAATCTTACTATAGGGTCTTTGACAGTGTCAGCAAGTTGAAATGAAGTTAAACTGGATTAATTCAGTGATCTATATCCTCATAAGAAAATAGGAATTTTAACACAGAGATGCACATAGTGTTACACTATGCAGTGAAAGAGGCAGAAACTGAAACAATGTGGCTACAAGTCAAGTAAAGCCAAGGATTGCTAGCAACCATGAGAAGCTAGGAAGAGTCAAGGAAGAAAGTCTTCCCTTGAGCCTTCATAGGGAGCTTGGACTGCCAGCATGTTGAACTAAGACGTCTAGCCTCCAGAACTGAGAGAGAATAAATCTCTTTGTTTTAAGCCACATGATTTGTAAAATTTGGTAAGGAAGGCTTAGGAAACTAATACACAATCTTACCAATATTATATCTGTTAATCTGTGAATATGGACTCTTCATTTACTTAGATCATTTAAAATGTTTTCATCATTTTTATTTTTTCATGTACAAATCTTACATTTCTTTTATATATATTTCTAAATATTTTATTCTATTTGGTGCTATTATGAGTGGAACTTTTCTTCTTAAATTCATTTGCAGTTTGTTTATTATATACCTAGCCTTGCTAAACTCATTTATTCTAGTGATTTTCTTCTGAATTCCTTAGTGTTTTCTACATATAGGATTGTATCATCTCTGAATAAAGACAGTTTGACTTCTTCCATTCCAGTGGGAGATTTTTTTTTGTTTTTTGTCTTATCGCAGGTGGTCCAATACAATGCTGCACAGAAGACAAAGTCCGCATATTTGCCTTGTTCCCAATTTTAAAGGAAAAGCTTTAGTTTCAGGTTTTTTTACAGGTGTGCTTTATCAGAAAGAGGATATTCCTTTTTATTTTTAATCGACCACAAGGTTTTTTTTTAGTTGTTAATTGTCAAATCTTTTTCTGTGTCTTTGAGATATTCCTATGTTTTTTGCCTTGAATTCTGTTCATATGCCTTAGTCAGCTCAGACTACCATAACAGAATTACCACACACTGACCTTTCAGTGACTTAAAAACAGAAATTTATTTCCTTATACTTTTGGAGACTAGAAATTAAGAGCAAGGTGCTGGCCACTTTGGGATTGCTGGTGAGGACTGTTCCCAGCTTGTCAGTGGCTGCCTTCTCTCTCTGTCCTCATGTGAAGACAGGAGCTCTCTGCTTTTAGCCCGTTGGACCAGTGCTCCACCCTCAGGAGCTGATTACCTCCCAAAGGCCCCTTCTCCAAGTACCATTGCATTAGGAGTTAGTTTCAGCACATAAATTGAAGGGGATATTGAAGAAGTTTGAAGTGAAGTCGCTCAGTCATGTCCTACTCTTTGAGACCCCATAACTGTAGCCGGTCAGGCTCTTCTGTCCATGGGATTTTCCAGGCAAGAATACTGGAGTAGGTTGCCATTTCCTTCTCCAGGGGATCTTCATATTTGCCATGAAGTGATGATACCAGATGCCATAATCTTAGTCTTTTGAATCTTTTGAGTTTCAAGACAGCTTTTTCACTATCCTCTTTCACTCTCATCAAAAAGCTCTTTAGTTCCTCTTCACTTTCTGCCATTAGAGTGGTGTCATCTGCATATCTGAGGTTGTTGATAATTCTGCCAGCAGTCTTGATTCCAGCTTGTGATTCATCCAGCCCAGCATTTCGCATGATGTACTCTGCATATAAGTTAAATAAGCAGGGTGACAGTATACAGGCTTGTTGCACTCCTT
Source organism: Capra hircus (assembly GCF_001704415.2). Classification (NCBI taxonomy): domain Eukaryota; kingdom Metazoa; phylum Chordata; class Mammalia; order Artiodactyla; family Bovidae; genus Capra; species Capra hircus. The sequence goes on from NC_030809.1 coordinate 135,267,361, forward strand.
TCCCAATTTGGAACCAGTCTGTTGTTCCATGTCCAGTTCTAACTGTTGCTTCCTGACCTTCATACAGGTTTCTCAAAAGACAGGTAAGGTGGTCTGGGACTTCCATCTCCTTAAGAATTTTCCACAGTTTGTTGTGATCCACATAGTTGAAGGCTTTAGTGTAGTCAATGAAGCAGAAGTAGATGTTTTTCTGAAATTCTCTTGCTTTTTCTGTGATCCAAAAGATGTTGGCAATTTGATCTCTGGTTCTCTGCCTTTTCTAAACCCAGCTTGTACATGTGGAAGTTCTTGGTTCATGTACTGCTGAAGCCTCATGTGAAGGATTTTGAGCATAACCTTGCTAGCATATGAAATGAGCACAATTGTATGGTAGATGCAACAGTCTTTGGCATTGCCCTTCTTTGGCATTGGAATGAAAACTGACCTTTTCCAGTCCTGTGTCCACTACTGAGTTTTCTAAATTTGCTGACATACTGAGTGTAGCACTTTCACAGCATCATCTTTTATGATTATAAATAGCTCAGCTGGAATTCCATCACCTCCACTAGCTTTGTTCGTAGTGATGTTCTTAAGGCCCACCTGACTTCATACTCCAGGATTTCTGGCTCTCAATGAGTGACCACATCGGCGTGGTAATCCAAGTCATAACCAGTCCATTCTAAAGGAGATCAGCCCTGGGTGTTCTTTGGAAGGAATGATGCTAAAGCTGAAACTCCAGTACTTTGGCCACCTCATGCGAAGAGTTGACTCATTGGAAAAGTCTCTGATGCTGAGGGATTGGGGGCAGGAGGAGGAGGGGACGACAGAGGATGAGATGGCAGGATGGCATCACCAACTTGATGGACGTGAGTTTGAGTGAACTCCGGGAGTTGGTGATGGACAGGGAGGCCTGGCGTGCTGCGATTCATGGGGTCGCAAAGAGTCAGACACGACTGAGTGACTGAACTGAACTGAAGACCTTTTTCTATGATTCTTTGTAATCTTGCCACCTCTTTTTAATCTCTTTTGTTTCTGCTAGGTTCTTAACAGTCTCTCTCCTGTTTCATGCCCATGCTTGTGTGAAGTGTTCCATTGATATCTCCTGTTTTCTTAAGAGATCACTAGTCTTTCTCCTTCTTTTGTTTTCCACTATCTCTTTGCATTGTTCGTTGAAGAAGGCCTTCTTATCTCTCCTTGCTGTTCTCTGAAACTGTGTATTCCATTGGGTATATCTTTCCCTTTCTCCTTTGCCTTTCATTTCTCTTCTTTCTTCAGCTATTTGTAAAGCCTCCTCAGACAGTCACTTTACTTCCTTGCATTTCTTTTTCTTTGGGGTGGTTTTTTTTGGTCACTGCCTCCTGTACAGTGTTATGTACCTCCTTCTATATAGTTCTTCAGGCCCTCTGTCTACCAGATCTCATCTTGAATCTATTTGTCACTTCCACTGTATAATCATACCTGAATGGTTTTCCCTACTTTCCTCAATTTTAGCCTGAATTTTGCAATAAGGAGTTCATGATGTGAGCCACAGTTAGCTCCAGGTCTTGTTTTGGCTGTCTGTATAGAGCTTCTCCATTTTTGCCTGCAAAGAACATAATCATTCTGATTTTGGTATTGACCATCTGGTGATGTCCATGTGTAGAGTCATCTCTTGGGTTGTTGGAAGAGGGTATTTCCTTTGTTCTACAGTTAGTCTTTGCCTTGCTTCATTTTGTACTCCAAGGTCAAACTTGCCTGTTATCTGGGTATCCCTTGCCTTCCTTCTTTTGCATTCAAATCTCCTGTGATGAAAAGGAGATCTTTTTTGTTGTTAGTTCTAGAAGGTGTTGTAGGTCTTCATAGTGTAGTAGTAGTCCTATTTGCTCAGTCGTGTCCACCTCCTCACAGCTCCATGGACTGTAGCCTGCCAGTCTCCTCTATCTGTAGAATTCTCCAGGCAAGAATACTGGAGTGGATAAACATTCCCTTTTTCAGGGGATCTTCCCAACCCAGGGATTGAACTGGGGTCTCCTGCATTGCAGACAGATTCTTTACTAACTGGGCCACCAGGGCAGCCCCAATAGGTCTTCATAGAACTGATCAGCTTCCTTGTCATCAGTGGTTGGGACATAGGCTTTGATTACTGTGATGTTGAATGGTTTGCCTTGGAAATGAACTGAAGTTATTCTGTTGTTTTTGAGATTGAACCCACGTACTGCATTTTTTGACTCTTTTGTTGACTGTGAGAGCTACTACATTTCTGTAAAGGGATTCTTGCCCACAGTAGTAGATAAAGATGAGATTCCCAAGTGGCTCAGTGGTAAATAATCTGCCTCCCAAGCAGGTGATGTGGGTTTGATCCCTGGGTCAGGAAGATCCCACAGAGAAGAAAATGGCAAACAGCTCCAGTATTGCTGCCTGGGAAATCCCAAGGACAGAGGAGCCTGATGGGCTACATCCCATGAGGTTGCAAAGAATCTGACATGACTTAGCAACTAAACAACAAAAGTAGATATAACGGTCATCTGAATTATAGTTCCCATCCATTTTAGTTCAGTGATTCCTGAGATGTCAGTGTTCAATTTTGCTGTTTCCTGCTTGTCCACATCCAGTTTACCTTGATGCATGGACCTAACATTCCAGGTTCCTGTGCAGTATTGTTCCTTACAGCATCAGATTTAATTTCACCACCAGACACATCCACAGCTGAGTGTCATTCCCACTTTGACCCAGCTGCTTGCTTCACTCTTACTAGAGCTACTAGTATTTGCCCTCCGCTCTTCCCCTTCATGGATCACAGCCTTGTCGTGTTGAAGTGCCTTGTATAACTCAGTGAAGCTATGAGCCATGCTATGCAAGGCTACCTAAGATGGAAGGGTCATACTGAAGAGTTCTGACAAAATGGCATCCCCTGGAGAAGGAAATGGCAACCTACTCCAGCATTCTTGGCTGGCGAACTTCATGGTCAGTATGAAAAGCTTAAGAGATATGACACCAGAAGATGAGCCCCCCAGGTTGGAAGGTATCCAGTATGCTGGGGAAGAGCAGAAGGCAGTTACTAATAGCTTCAGTAAGAAGGAGCATAAAAGAACAATTAGCCCATGTTATAATGAATTGAAGTGCAGTTAACCTACAACACTGTGTTAGTTCCAGGTGCACAACACAGTGATTTGGTATTTCTAGTTACCATGTGTCACCATACAAAGTTATTGTCATATTATTGACTGTTCCCGCTATTATTCATGTCTTCCCCATGACGACTCATTTATTGTGTAAGTGAAAGTTTGTTCCTCTTACTCTCCCTCACCTATTTCACTCATTCCCCATCCCTCTCCTCTTTGGTTAGCTGCTATTCTCTGTATCTTTGACTTTGTTGCTGTTTTTTTATATTTGATTTGGTTTTGTTCATTTGTTTTGCTTCTTAGATTCCACGTATAAGTGAAATGATACAGTCTTTGTCTTTGTCTCTCTGACTTATTTCACTTAAGCATGTTATCCTCTAGGTTCATCCCTACTGTCAAAAAGGTCAAGATTTCATTCTTTTAAATGGCTGAATAATATCCATTGTATTTATATGCCACTTCTTTTTTACTCACTCATGTATCTGTGAACATTTAAGTTTCTTCCATGTCTTGGCTGTTGTAATATACTACAATGAGCATAGGGATGATGCATCTATTCAATTTAGCGTTTTTGTTTTCTCCACATGAATACCAAAAGCAGTGGAGTTGTTGGATCTTATGGGGTTTTTTGTTTGTTTGTTTTGGCTACACCATGTGGCTTGCAAGATGTTAACTCTCCAACTAAGGATTGAACTTGGGCCATGGCCATAGACGCCCAGAATCCCAACTACTGAATCCACCACAGAACTCCCTATTTTTATTTTTTTAGGATGCTCCATACTGTTTTCCATAGTGACTGTACCAATTTTCACTCCCACCACCAGTGTACAAGACTTCTCTTTTTTCCATATCTTTTCCAGCACTTCTAATTTTCTTTTTCATATGACCATTCTGACAAGTGTGAGGCAATATCTCATTGTGATTTTAATTTGTATTTCCCATATGTTGACTGATGTTGAGCATGTTTTCCTGTGTCTGGCCCTTTGTATGTCTTCTTTGGGAAAATGTATATTCAGATCCTTTGCCCATTTTTTTAATCTGATTTTTTTTTTAAATGTTGAGCTATATGAGTTCTTTGTGTATTTTGGATATAAACCTATTTCAGGTATATTGTTTGTAAATATCTTCTCATATTCAGTAGATGGCCTTTTCAGTTTGTTATTTTCCTTTGTTGTTTAAAAGTGTTTAAGTTTGATGTAGTCCCAGTTGTTTATTTTTCCCTTTGTTTCCCTTGCCTAAGAAGCATCCCCGAAAATATTGCTAAGGCTGATGTCAAGCAATGTACTCCCTGTTTCTTTTTCAGGGTTTTATGGTTTCAGGTCTTCTATTTAATTTTTAATCCAGTTCAATTTACTTTTTGTGCATAATGTAAGAACGTTGTCTGCCTTGGTTCTTTTGCATGTAGCTGTCCACTTTTCCCGACACCATTTATTGAAGAAGCTGTCTTTTCCCCGTTGTATATTCTCGTCTTCTTTGTCATAGAGTAATAGACCGTATACATTTGGGCTCGACTCTGGGCTCACTGTTCCATTGATCTGTGTGTGTATTTCTCTGTCACTATCGTGCTGTTTTGGTTACTGTAACTTTATAGTGTAGTTTGAAATAAGGGAGTGTGATACCTCAAGCTTTGTTTTTCCTTAACAAAGTTGTTCTGGCTATTTAATCACATTTATTTGTGATTCCATACAAATTTCAGAATTATTTGTGGTAGTTCTGTGAAAAGTACCATTGGTATTTTGATAGGGATGCATTGAATCTGTAGATTGCTGACTAGTGTTGTCATTTTAACAGTATGAATTCTTCCAATATGTAACAACTGTAGATCTTTTCATTTCTTTGTGTCATCTTCAGTTTCATTTACCAGTGTGTTTTTTCCAAGTATAGGTGTTACACATTCTTAGTTAGATTCATTCCTAAGTATTTTATTCTTCATGCAATTGTAAATGGGATTGTTTTCCTAATTTTTCCTTCTCGTAGTTTGTTGTTAGTGTATAGAAATTCAACAGCTATCTGTATATTAATTTTGTGTACTGCATCTTTAGTGAATTCATGAAATAGTTCTAATAGTGTTATTATGGCATCTTTAGGATTTATATATATTATCATGTAATCTTCAGTAACAGTTTTACTTCTTCCTTTCCAGTTTGGATTCCTTTTATTTCTTTGCCTTGCCTGATTGCTGTGGCTAAGACTGTGTTGCATAGAAGTGACAAAATTGGTCATCCGTGTCTTTTGTCTGACGTTAAGAGAATATGCTGTCACCTTTGAATATGATATTAGATGTGGGCATATCATATATGGCCTTTATTATGTTGAAGTATATTCTGTCTATACATGTTTTTCTCACAAGTTTTTATCATAAATGGATGTCAAATTCTGTCAAAAGCTTTCTTCTTCTTCTGTTGAAATGATCATATAATTTTATTTTCCAGTTTATTAATGTGATGGATCATATCAATTTGCAGATTTGAATCATCCTTAATCCCTGGGATAAACTCCAGTTGATCATGATATATGACCCTTTTAATGTATCATTTGAATATTTTGTTGAGCATTTTTACATCTGTGTTCATGAGTGATATCGGCCTGTAATTTTCTTTTTGTGTGTGATATTTTTCTCTGATTGTGGTATCAGGGTGATGGTGGCCTCCTAGAATGATGTCAGAAGTGTTCCTTCCTTTGTAGTATTTTGAAATAGTTTCAGAAGGATAGATTTTGACTCTTCTTAAACATTTGGTAGAGTTCACCGGTAAACCCATCTATCTAGTCCTAGACTTTTGTTTGTTGGAAACTTTTTGGTTACCAGTTGAATTTAATTACTGGAAATCGGTCTGTTCGTATTTTCTATTTCTTCCTGATTCAGTCTTGGGAGACTGTGCATTCCTAGGAATTTGTCCATTTCTTCTAGATTGTTCATTTTATTGGCGTATACTTCTTTGTGTAGTGTCTTATTACCCTTTGTATTTCTGTGGTATGGGTTATAGCTTCTCCATTTCTGATTGTATTGACATGGGTCTTCTTTCTTTTTTTGATGAGTCTGATAAATTATTAAATTTGTTTATTTTTTCAAGGAACCAACTCTTAGTTCCACTGGTCTTTTCTATATTTTTTTTGTCTCTATTTCACTTATTTTTGCTGTAAATCTTTATTATTTCTTTCCTTTTACTAACTTTGGGTTTTGTTTGTTCTTTTTTTTCTAGTTCCCACAAGGTGTGAGGTTATGTTGTTTACTAGATATTTTTCTTTTTTCTGAAGTAAGATTGTACTGCTGTAAACATCCCTCTTAGAACTGTGTTTGCTGTGTTGCATAGATTTTTGAATCATATCCTTTTTTCATTTGTCTCTAGATATGTTTGATTTCCTCTTTGATTTCCTCAGTGACCCATTGGTTCTTTAGCAGCATATTATTTAGTCTCCCATGGTTTTGTTTTTGTTTTTGTTTGCAATTTTTTTTTTTTTGTAGTTGATTTCTAGTCTCATAGCATTGTGGTCAGAAAAGATGCCTGAACTGATTTTTAGTCTTCTTAAATTTACTGAGTCTTATTTTGTGGCCTAGTATATGATCTTCCCTGGAGAATGTGTATTCTGCTTTTTTTGAATGAAATGCCCTACATATATCTGTTAAGTCCATCTGACCTAATGTATCACTTAAGGCCAGTGTTTCCTAGTTTATTTCTGTCTAGATGATGTGTCCATTATGTATGGAAAGACGTCCCCTACTATTATTGTGTTACTGTCATTTTTTTCTATGTTTGTTACTTGATTTCTGTATTTAGGTCTTCCTAAGTTGTTTCTTATGTATTTACAGATGTTGTATCTTCTTGGATTAATCTTTTGATCATTATGTAATGTCCTTTGTCTCCTTTTGCAATCTTTGTTTTAAGGTCTCTTTTGTCTTGTTTAAATTGTACTACCACAGCTTTAATTTCCATTTGTATGGAAATCCTCTCTCCATTTCCTCACTTTCCATCTACATGTTTCATCTGTAGATCTGAAGTGAGACTTTTATGAGCAACATCTATATGGGTTTTGTTTTTGTATCCATTCAGCCACACTTTGTCATTAGATTGGAGCCTTTGTAGTCTATTTATATTTAAAGTAATTACTGGGGGAATTCCCTGTTGGTCCAGTGGTTTTGCTTTCACTGCCAGGAGCATGGGTTCAGTCCCTGGCCAGAGAACTACGATCTGGCAAGCTGCACAGCACAGCCACAAATAAATAAGTTATATAGCTGTGTTCTCATTGCCATTTTGGTAATTGTTCTGGGATTTTTTTTTTTTTGGTTGTCATTCATTTCTTCTTATGATTTGATGACTATCTTTAGTGTTAATATTTGAATTTCTTCCTCTGTGTGTGTGTATTATAGGGTTTTGATGTGTGATAACCATGAGATTTTTATATAGCAGACTTTATATATTCATGATTATTTTAAGTTTCTGATCTCTTAAGTTGGAACACATTTCACAACCCTGTGTTATCCCCCAACATTTAATGTTTTTGACATTTTAATATTTTAAAATCTTTTTGTTTTGTGTGTCCCTTAAGTACTTATTGTGGATATGGATCATTTATCAGAGGAGCCTGAAGAGCTACATTCCATGGGGTCACAAAGATTTGGACACAACTGAACGACTAATACTAATTACTAATTGCAGATACAGACCATTTTCTTATTTTTATCTTTTAACCTTCCTACTAGCTATATAAGTGGTTGATCTACTACCTTTAATGTATATTCATCTTTACCAGTGAGACTTTTCCTTTTGTAATTTTCTATCTCTAGTTGTGATCTTTTCCATTTAAAGAAGTCCCTTTAACAATTCTTGAAAAGCTGGTTTGGTGTTGCTGAACACTTTAAGCTTTTGCTTATTTGTAAAACTTTTGATCTCTCCTTTAAATCTGAATGTAGCCTTGCTGGGTAGAGTATTCTTGGTTGTAGGTTGTTTTTTATTTATTATTCCATCACTTTAAATGTATCATGCTACTCCATTCTGGGCTGGAAAGTTTCCACAAAAAAGCCAGTTGATAGCCTTAAGAGAATTTCTTCGTAAATAACATTGCTTTTCCTTTATTGACTTTTAAGATTTTCTCTTTAGCTTTAATTTTTTGTATTTTAATTACAGTGTACCTTCGGGTGGATCTCTTTGGGTTAATCTTGTTTAGAACTCTGTGTTTCTGAGCTCGATGTCTGTTTCCTTTCTCATGTTAAAGAATTTTTCAGCTGTTATCCCTTCAAATAAGTTTTCTGCCCATCTCTCTCACTTCTTCAGGGACCTCCCCTATAATATGAATGTTAGTATTCTTGACATTGTCCCAGAACTCTCTTAAACCATCCTTGTTTTAATTTGTTGTTGTTGTTGTTCAGCTTGCATGATTTCCAGTACTCCATCTTATACTTCATCAATCCATTCATTCCTCTATATCATCTCATCTACTGTGAATTACTTCTAGTGTATTTTTAATTTCAATTATTGTATTCGTCACCTGCGTTTGGTTTTTCTTTGTGTTTTCTAACTTTTTGTCATGCTTCTCATTGTGTTCATTCTTTCTTCTCCAGAGTGTGGGAAACTCTACCAGGTAGATTGCTTATCTCCACATTGCTTCTTTTTCTTTTGGCATCTTATCTTGTTCCATCATTTGGAACATATTTTTCTGTCACCTCAGTTTCCCTAATCCTCTGTTTTTATTTCTGTTCATTAGAACAGAATTAGTAGAATGCTCATATTTCCCAGTCTTGGAAAAGTGGCCTTGTGTAAGAGATGTCTTTGGGCCCCTGGCAAAGTACTGCCGTCTGGTCACCAGAGCTGTTTGCTCTATGCGTATCCCCTCTCTGGGCTACATGGACCCATGTGTTGTGGGCTAATTGTTGTAGGCACAGTAGTACATAGGGCTGATCCTCAGCATGGTTGGCTGCACGAGCTGGCCTCATCTAGGTCTGCCAGCTGCTGGTGGGCAGTGCAGGCGCCTGGCACAGCTGGCTTCAGGACCCAGGAAGTCCCTATGCTGGTCCACTAGTGGGTGAGGCTGGGTCCTGAACACACTGGTAGTTGGGCCTTGGTCTCCATATGGCTGGCAGCTTGCCTAGGGGTCCTAGGATTGTTGCTGATTGGCTGTTGGGCAGGTAAGCCCCATGTGCTAATAGGTTGGAGAAATACTCCAAGATAGTGCTTGCTTGCACTCATGTCCTCATAGAACAAGCTCTCCAAGATGGCTACCACCAGCATCTGTGTCCTCAGGGTGCTCTCCAAGATCAGCAGGGGGATTTGACTGAGGCTCCTTTCAAATTGCTGCTTATGCCCTGGGTCCTAGAACATGTAAGATTTGTGTGTTCACCCTTTAAGAGTGAAGTCTATTTTCCATAGCCTTCTGAGTCCCTTGAATATAAGCTTTCAGTTCAGTTCAGTCACTCAGTCATGTCCAACTCTTTGTGACCCCATGAATTGCAGCATGCCAGGCCTCCCTGTCCATCACCATCTCCCGGAGTTCACTCAAACTTACGTCCATCAAGTTGGTGATGCCATCCAGCCATCTCATCCTCTGTCGTCCCCTTCTCCTCCTGCTTGCAACCCCTCCCAGCATCAGAGTCTTTTCCAATGAGTCAACTCTTCGCAAGAGAGCCAAAGTACTCGAGTTTCAGCTTTAGCATCATTCCTTCCAAAGAAATCCCAGGGCTGATCTCCTTCAGAATGGACTGGTTGGATCTCCTTGCAGTCCAAGGGACTCTCAAGAGTCTTCTCCAACACCACAGTTCAAAAGCATCAATTCTTCGGCGCTCAGCTTTCTTCACAGTCCAACTCTCACATCCATACATGACCACAGGAAAAACCATAGCCTTGACTAGATGGACCTTTGCAGGCAAAGTAATGTGTCTGCTTTGCAATATGCTGTCTAGGTTGGTCATAACTTTCCTTCCAAGGAGTAAGCATCTTTTAATTTCATGGATGCAGTCACCATCTGCAGTGATTTTGGAGCCCCAAAACATAAAAGTCTGACACTGTTTCCACAGTTTCCCCATCTATTTCCCATGAAGTGATGGGACAGGATGCCATGATCTTTGTTTTCTGAATGTTGAGCTTTAAGCCAACCTTTTCGCTCTCCTCTCACTTCTATCAAGAGGCTTTTTAGTTCCTCTTCACTTTCTGCCATAAGGGTGGTGCCATCTGCATATCTGAGGTTATTGATTTTTCTCCCATCAATCTTGATTCCAGGTTGTACTTCTTCCAGCCCAGCATTTCTCATGATGTACTCTGCATATAAGTTAAATAAGCAGGGTGACAATATACAGCCTTGACGTCCTCCTTTTCCTATTTGGAACCAGTCTGTTGTTCCATGTTCAGTTCTAACTGTTGTTTCCTGACCTGCATACAGATTTCTCAAGAGGCAGGTCAGGTGGTCTGGTATTCCCATTTCTCTCAGAATTTTCCACAGTTTGTTGTGATCCACACAGTCAAAGGCTTTGGCATAGTCAAGAAAGCAGAAATAGATGTTTTTCTGGAACTCTCTTGCTTTTTCCATGATCTAGTGGATGTTGGCAATTTGATTTCTGGTTCCTCTGCCTTTTCTAAAACCAGCTTGAACATCTGGAAGTTCGCAGTTCACGTATTACTGAAGCCTGGCTTGGAGAATTTTGAGCATTACTTTACTAGCATGTGAGATGAGTGCAATTGTGTGGTGGTTTGAGCATTCTTTGGCATTGCCTTTCTTTGGGATTGGAATGAAAACTGACCTTTTCCAGTCCTGTAGCCACTGCTGAGTTTTCCAAATGTGCTGGCATATTGAGTGCAGCACTTCCACAGCATCATCTTTCAGGATTTGAAATAGCTCCACTGGAATTCCATCACCTCCACTAGCTTGTTCATAGAGTTGCTTTCTAAGACCCACTTTACTTCACATTCCAGGATGTCTGGCTCTAGGTGAGTGGTCACACCATCGTGATTATCCGGGTCGTGAAGATCTTTTTTGTACAGTTCTTCTGTGTATTCTTGCCACCTCTTAATATCTTCTGCTTCGGTTAGGTCCATACCGTTTCTGTCCTTTATCGAGCCCATCTTTGCATGAAATGTTCCCTTGGTATCTCTAATTTTCTTGAAGAGATCTCTAGTCTTTACCATTCTGTTCTTTTCCTCTATTTCTTTGCATTGATCGCTGAGGAAGGCATTCTTATCTCTTCTTGCTATTATTTGGAACTCTGCATTCAGATGCTTATATCTTTCCTTTTCTCCTTTGCTTTTTGCTTGTCTTCTTTTCACAGCTATTTGTAAGGCTTCCCCAGACAGCCGTTTTGCTTTTTTGTATTGCTTTTCCATGGAGATGGTCTTGATCCCTGTCTCCTGTACAGTGTCACAAACCTCAGTCCATAGTTCATCAGGCACTCTATCAGATATAGTCCCTTAAATCTATTTCTCACTTCCACTGTATAATCATAAGGGATTTGATTTAGGTCATAACTGAATGGTCTAGTGGTTTTCCCTACTTTCTTCAATTTAAGTCTGAATTTGGCAAAAAAGAGCTCATGATCTGAGCCACAGTCAGCTACCGGTCTTGTTTTTGCTGACTCTATAGAGCTTCTCCATCTTTGGCTGCAAAGAATATAATCAATCTGATTTTGGTGTTGACCATCTGGTGATGTCCATGTGTAGAGTCTTCTCTTGTATTGTTGGAAGAGGGTGTTTGCTATGACCAGTGCGTTCTCTTGGCAAAACTCTATTAGTCTTTGCCCTGCTTCATTCCACATTCCAAGGCCAAATTTGCCTGTTACTCCAGGTGTTTCTTGACTTCCTAGTTTTGCAATCCAGTCCCCTATGATGAAAAGGACATCTTTTTTGTGTGTTAGTTCTAAAAGGTCTTGTAGGTCTTCATAGAACCGTTCAACTTCAGCTACTTCAGCGTTACTGGTTGCGGCATAGACTTGGATTACTGTGATATTGAATGTTTTGCCTTGAAAATGAACAGAGATCATTCTGTCGTTTTTGAGATTGCATCCAAGTACTGCATTTCAGACTCTTTTGTTGACCATGATGGCTACTCCATTTCTTCTAAGGGATTCCTGCCCACAGTAGTAGATATAATGGTCATCTGAGTTAAATTCACCCATTCCAGTCCATTTTAGTTTTCTGATTCCTAGAATGTCGATGTTCACTCTTGCCATCTCTTGTTTGACCACTTCCAATTTGCCTTGATTCATGGACCTAACTATATTGCTCTTTACAGCATCGGACCTTGCTTCTGTCACCAGTCACATCCACAACTGGGTGTTGTTTTTGCTTTGGCTCCATCCCTTCATTCTTTCTGGAGTTTCTCCACTGATTTCTCCACTGATCTCCAGTAGCATATTGGACACCTACTGACCTGGGGAGTTCCTCTTTTGGTATCCTACCATTTTGCCTTTTCATACTGTTCATGGGGTTCTCAAGGCAAGAATACTGAAGTGGTTTGCCATTCCCTTCTCCAGTGGACCACATTCTATCAGACCTCTCCACCATGACCCGCCTGTCTTGGGTGACGCCGCAGGGCATGGCTTAGTTTCTTTGAGTTAGAGGAGGCTGTGGTCCTAGTGTGATTAGATTGACTTGACTAGTTTTCTGTGAGTGTGGTTTCAGTGTGTCTGCCCTCTGATGCCCTCTTGCAACACCTACCTTCTTACTTGGGCTTCTCTTACCTTGGGCATGGGGTGTCTCTTCATGGCTGCTCCAGCAAAGCACAGCCGCTGCTCCTTACCTTGGAGGAGGGGTATCTCCTCACAGCCACCCCTCCTGACCTTGAACATGGAGTAGCTCCTCTAGGCCCTCCTGCGCCCGTGCAGCCACTGCTCCTTAGGTGTGAGGTAGCTCCTCCTGGCCGCCGCCCAGGGGCGGGGGGTAGCTCCTCTCAACAGCCGCCCCTGACCTCAGACATGGGATAGCTCCCCTCAGCCATTCCTGCGCCGTCGTAGCCTGGCACTCTGGGCCACTGCCCCTGACCTTGGACGTGGGGTAGCTCCTCTTGGCCGCCACCCCTTGGGCATGGGGTCCTCCCGGCTTCTGCCCCTGACCTCGGACATGGGGTTGCTCCTCTCGGCCGCACTTGTGCACCGTCACAGCTGCCCGTGAATATAAGCTTTACTGACCTTAAAAGCCAAAAGTTGTAGAGGCTCATCTTCCCGATGCAGAGCTCCAAGGCTGTAGAGCCAGATGTGTGGCTCAGACCCCTCACTCCTTGGGGAGAACTCCCATTCGTGGGAGGATAATTCTAACTGGGTGCATGGATCTTGGCTGTGCCATGTCCCCACCTCTCTCACCCATCTCATTGTGATTCCTTCTTTGTTTCTTTAGTTGTAGAAGATCTTTTCTGCTAGCCTGCAGGGGCATTCTCACCAATTGTTGTTGTTTAGTTGCTAAGTCATGTCTGACCCTTCTGCAACCCCATGGACTGTAGCCCACCAGGCTCTTCTGTCCGTGGAATCTCCCAGGCAAGTATACTGGAGTGGGTTGCCATTTTCTCTCCAGGGGATCGTCCTGACCCGGGGATTGAACCTGCATCTCCTGTGTTGGTAGGCAGATTCTTTACCACTGAGCCATCATTCTCACTATAAGTTGCTCTGTAAATAGGTGCAATTTTGGTGTGCCTGTAGGAGATGAGCTTCCCAATCCACCATCTTAGACAGTCTCCTCTGTCATCTAAATGTTAACTTCTAGAGTCCTAACTTAGCAGCAGTCTTTTTTCCTTAAAGCATCAGTGTGTTATTACTAATACATGAAACTGTAGTTTCAGGTGTACAGAGTTCTTTCAGAATAAGCAATCTGACGTAAGTGATTACCACAAAATAATAGATTTATATATTGGGAGTTATTTTCTTCAAGTATTTACATTTTAGACCACTTTTCTCTATGGAATTAAAGTTTCATTTTTTGTTTTTCTTTTTTTGGTTAAAGGAAGTTAAGGCATTTCCAAGCAGAGGAATTATCTAAAAAGAGGCAGCTCTTGTAGTCTTATTAGCCATACATTGCCTTATACCTAGGGAAGTTTACCAAGTGCCTTCTGTGTCCCTGGTGTCACTGGGTTGTAGGAATACAGAGTAAGCAATGCATGATCATCACTACCCAAGTAGGTATTGAATAGCTATTTAGTTATAATTATGGTAAACCCTATGAAGATACACATGAAGTACCACACATCATATAATAGGGAGAGGTCACCTGGAACTTCCCTCCCATTCCTTGCATTTAATTCATTCCCTCTCCTTTCCATGCATAGTTTATAGTGCATAGTTTCCATGCATAGTTTGCTTATTTGGAGTGTTTTTAGCTTTGACACCTTTTTAAATGTGCTTTTTATAAATACAATTTAAATTTTAAAAAAGTATAGAAGTTGAAAAATAGTAAAAGAAACATCTGTCTACTTTTTGTTCAGGTTCATCAGTTGGTATCCTTTGATCCAGAACATTCCTCACCATTTTTTTTCTGACCTTGACATTGTTGAAGAGAGCAGGCTAATTATTCGGTAGCTTGTCCTTCAGTTTAGGTTTGTCTGACAGTTCCTCATTATGATTCACGTAGTGCATTATTTCACAGGTTCCTCTATCTGTACATGTTTGAACTGTAAAAGCAAGTTTAGAGATTGAAATTTATTTAGGTATGATTGTCTTCTTGATGCACACAAAAAAATTGAGGACATAACTGTCATGAGGTAATCTGTTCTTTTTTTGAGGGAGGGGCCCGCACCAAATTGGCATAAAGGATCTTAGTTCCTCATCCAGGGATCAAACCCATTCCCCCAGCAGTGGAAGTTCCAAGTCTTAACTACTGGATGTCCAGGGAAGTCCCAGGGTGAAGTTTTATTTACTCAAACTGTTTTAGAAAGCTCTTACCAACCTCAGTGATTCATATTTTTCATTTCTTGTTTTAAAGACAGATGTACATTATTCCATACTGTCACTTCTTCTGTGTCTGTCTGATTCTCCTTCGAATAGCAATTATGTGGAAACACCAAGAGATAAAGAAATGGGTATGTTACCAAATAAGAGAGAAATTGTTTTATGATAAAATTACTAGACATTGAGAGTTTATAAAAAGCTGTAAATAAATGTATGAAATAAATATTTCTATTATCTTTAAGTGCAATTGTAATTGTAAATTTTCATATAAAATATAAACTATGACTTTGTAAGTTAAACTACTTTCAATTATGTAAAGAGAAAAATCAGAACTGAAGATAAAAAATTAAAATTTTAAATATATTAGAATGTCAATTTATTGTCAGTATTTTTGAACTTTAATTTCTCAAGTGTGTTTTATTTTGAGTTTTGCTAAACTTTTTACTATAATTTGGAGTTTCTTTCCCATATATTTCTGATAAAACTGATGAGATTCTTCTGTTATATTTTAGAAAAGAAGGATGATTTTGACTGGGGAAAATACTTGATGGAAGGTGAAGAGATTGACCTTGGCCCAAGTGTAAACACACCAGTGAGTGGCAGTAGTTTTGCTGTATAAATACATCCCAGGTTATTTAGATTATTTTTATGGGTCCTTCTGCTTTATAGTAACGTATCTAAACTAGGAACACTCTTCATTAAATTAGAGTAGTTTATTATGGAATTTTTATTAAGATTTTGCACCAAAAAACTGGGACTAGAAAGTTGATCAGAATGAATATATGTATCCCTTAAGCAGCTGTAAATCTAGGGATTTTTGCCACCAGAAATAATTCCATCCTGTAATAGTAACTTTCAACATGTATTAAAAGGTTCATTTGATACAGTTTTTGCTTTTCTTTCTGAAATTTTCATAATCTGAATAGGTCCATTTGTTAGGTGCTCTAAGGTTAAGGTTTATTTCCTTCTTTTAATCAGAATTGGTCTGAAGAAAGTGAAGATGAAAATGATCAACAGTCCTTAAGCCGAGAGGACTCTGGGATTCAGGTGGACAGAACACCCTTAGAAGAACAAGATCAAAACAGAAAACTGGGACCTCGAGTCATCTGGAAAGGTACTCTGTGTTCTCGAATGCTGGCATCTCTCTAATAGAATTCTCTAAAGGGAAAGGCAAGCTTTGAGAATCAGTCCCATGTGATTTATAACATTGGTAAGCTCTGCCTTCCTAATAAAACAAACCTTTTTAAACCATTGGCAGATCTTCTGTAATGCATTATAAGTATTATAGCTCTATAGAATTAATGTTGAAAAGGCATTTACAGTGCAATTTTGGTCTTTTTTTAATAGGTCTGAGAACTTTGTTAGTCTTAAATGGTTTGTTTATATTTATACTGAAGAAAGATTGGCTTTGATAAAGTTGTTATTCAGTTGCTCAGTCGTGTCCAACTCTTTGCGACTCCATGGACTGCAGCACGCCAGGCTTCCCTGTCCTTCACTGTCTCCCGGAGTTTGCTCAAACTCATGTCCATTGAGTCAGTCATGCCATCTAACCATCTCATCCTCTATCATCCTGTTCTCCTCCTGCCTACACTCTTTCCCAACATCAGGGTCTTTTCCAATGAGTTTGCTCTTCGCATCAGGTAGCCAGAGTATTGGAGCTTCAGCTTCAGCATCAGTCCTTCCAATGAATTTTCAGGATTGATTTCCTTTATGATTGACTGGTCTGATCACCTTGCAGTCCAAGGAACTCTCAAGAGTCTTCTCCAGGACTACAGTTTGAAAGCATCAATTCTTCACCTCTCAGCCTTCTTTATGATCCAACTCTCACATCCATACATGACTATTGGAAAAACCATAGCTTTAACTAGACAGATGATGTCTCTGCTTTTTAATATGCTGTCTAGGTTGGTCATAGCTTTTCTTCCAAGGAGCAAGCGTCTTTTAATTTCATGGCTGCAGTCACCCTCCAGCAGTGATTTTGGAGTCCCAGAAAATAAAGTCTGTCACTGTTTCCATTGTTTCCCCACCTATTTGCCATGAAGTGATGGGGCCAGATGCCATGATCCTAGTTTTTTGAACGTTGAGTTTTAAGCCAGCTTTTTCACTGTCTTTCACCTTCATCAAAAGGTTCTGAAGTTAGTGACTAAATAAAAGAAAAATATCTTACACAATTTAAATTTTAATGCTTTTTCAGTTTTTAGTGAAAAAGTATGATTTGGTAGAATCTAGAAAGAGCTAGAAACAACCTTAGAGATTAGAACAACTACTCCTACTTCTCATTTTATAGATAAAAAACAAAGATGTGATTATAATGGTTTTCTCATGTGCACAGCTGTGAAGCTAACTCCAGAAGCTGGGATCTCTGACCTGGCCCTGTTCATTGTGCCTGAATCTTGCCAAATGCACATAAAGTAGTTAAAACTGATTTAGCATGCTAACAATTTTCTGGTTTCTTTTCTCTTACCTTTCTTTTTCATTATTGGATTGGACCTTTAGGGCAGAATGTGGATTAATCAGCTCAGTGTCATGAACAAGCAGCCTGTGCAGGGCCTTTTGGTTTAGCTTATTTCTGCTCATCTGCTCTTTCTGATTCTCACTCCACTTTCTCTGCCAGCCTAGTGACAACCTCTTCTAACGTATTTGATATCTGTCTCAAACATGTTGAGGTCTTCTAAAGTACATTGTGTCAATTGGTTGTATTTTATTTTTAAATTACATGCTGATAATACGCTGTGTGTAGCCTCTGTTCTTTCACTCTTTCCCTTTAACTGTTTTAATCTGTCCACGTTGCTCTGTGAACATTTTTTCTGTTGCTCTAATGGCTGCATAGGATCCTGCAGTTTGCAACACCACACTTGTATTACTGCTTCTCTTGTTGATAGGCCTGAGCTACCTTCTCCCCTTCTTCTGGTGCCATGCCCATTTTATGGACACGGCCCACAGTTTCATCCCTACTTGATTAGATCACCCACTTTGATTTGGTTTGCTGTTTTCATTTGTGTTTGTCTGACTACTCAGGATAAGTACTTCGGATCCCTTGGTTCCCTCAGGCTTGCCCCTTATATGATGTGTCCATTGATGTCCTTTCCTTGCTTTTCTTTGGAGTTTCATGTCCTTCCTGCCCATCCCCACCAATCAGAGTTCTTTATATATAGATAGTAATTCCAAGGTTTTATACATTGCTATTTTCTTCCCTTAGTCACCTATTAACATTTTCATGGTATCCTTCAAACAGAATCTGATTTTTTAAAATATTTTATTGTACTTAAATCTGTGAATTTTTCATGATATGGTTAGAATTTAGACCTTGATATTTTTCTTTATGAAAACATTCCCCTGTATTTTCCTTCTCTTTGCTTTTTTATAGCTTTTGTGTAGCTCTTCAGTGACCACCAGATCTTCTCTTATGTATGAAATGAAGAACAGCTTACTTTTCTCCACTGTCAGGAGCAAATTTCTCAGCAGTGTCTAGTGAACAGTCCATTCTTTCCGCATTGCTTTGTGGTTCTAAAATTATTGTATATTGATACACTTATTTCTGAACATTCAGTTCTTTGTCCTGAGTGTGAGTTGTGGAAGCACAGACTGTCTTTGTAAAGTGTTTCAACACAAGGAAGGCAGGTTTTCACTTCACCTCCTTTACTCTTTTTCAAAATTGGCTTAGCTATTTGTAGACTTCATTCTTCTGTAGACATTTTGGAAGCAGTTTGGTAAGTTCTTTTTTAAAAATCCAGCTGGAATAAAAAATCCACCTGTGATTTTTATTGGGATTGCATTGAATTTATGTATTTAGCTTGGGGAGATTTGACATCTTTTCTGTGGAAATATCTATATTCTAATTCTTTTATGTCTTACTAGATTTTAGAAATTTTCTTTGTCAATATCTTAAGTTATTTGTTGATTTCTATGTGTGTTAATAGTTGTTATGGTTAATAGTGTCTTTTTTTGTTTTACTTATTGCTGACGTAGGGGGACACTTGGTTTTTGTAAATTTTTTTTTTTCCCAGCGTTCTTGCTGAACTCTTGTATTAATTATATATTGTTAATTCCCAAAATATTGGGTTTTTTTAAATAGATAATCAGTATTCTTTGCAAATATTGACAGTTTTATCCACTACTAGTTCTTAATATCCCATTACTGAAACGTTAACCATGTCTCTTTTCTGGCCAGCCCTCTAGTCTGCAGAGGAAGCAGTAGCAATGGGCGTGGATTTCCTGGAGTGGTTTTTATCTCAAGAAGGTTGCCCATGAAATTCTGTAGTTAAGTTTGATGGTTTTGGCATAGGTTCTGGATATGTGGCCTTTGCAAAATTAAGACTATTATTCCTGTTTTTCTGGGAGTCTTTAATCATAAATAAATATTAAACTTTATCAAATGCTGTTCTTTATCTGTGAGGTAATTCTATAATTCATCTATTTTGCTCTACTACTTTACTGATAGATTTTTTTGATAGTGAATCGTTATTGTATTCCTAAGCTAAACTTCTTTTGACTACGTCATGGGATTGGGTTATTAGCTTTTTTTAAATGGAAATTTTTAATCTTTATTCTTTGATGAGTTACTTTCTCATATTATGTTTTCATTTGGTTTTAGAAGCAAGGTTATATTAGCCTCATAATGTTAGGTAGCTTTCCCTTTTTCTGTTTTCTACTAGTCCTGAGGCTTTGGGGCTGCTTGGAAATATCTTTAGTTACCATTTCAATGTCTTTCATGATTATTAAACTATTCAAATATACTGTTTGTGTTTTTTTATTCATGGGGTCATTTTAAGATTGAGTAACTTTTTTAATTTGTAGCAATGACATTAATTAAATTTTATATATATGTCTCTTTATAGTTTTAACTGCTTATATATATATATATAAATGTCAGATATCTGTTATTTTAAAGAGCTTTTTTCAATTGAATATTTGAATGGAATCCTAAGTCTGGCTATCATAGCAAAGTTGATCAAGTATTCTTTTCTTAACTCTTATAGCTTAAATGTAACTAAATTTCTTTCCACTAGATGAGCCAGATGTCCGAAGCTGGTTGGAACAGCATGTAGTCCATCAGTACTGGACAGTCAGGTCCTCAAGATTTCCTCATAGTTTACATTTGCATTCCAATCTAGCTACTGTCTGGTAAGAAGTTAGTTTTCATTTCATGTGTTGATAGAAGAAACTTTATGTTTTAAATTTGGTTTTGAGTTGTGATTTAAATCAAGTAGTTCCTTAAACTTTTTAAAAATTGAAGTATACTTAATTTACAGTGTTGTATTAGTTTCAGGTATACAGTTATGCATACAGACATTACATGTGTGTATGTATATATTTTTTTCAGAGTCTTTTCCACTGAGTTGTTACAAGATGTTGAATATAGTTCCCTGTCCTATATAGTAGGTTCTTGTTTACCTGTATATATGTTAATCCTAAATTCCTGATGTATCTCCCCCCTCCCCACTGCTATCCCCTTTGGTTATTCTAAGTTTGTTTTCTATGCTTATGAGTACATTTCTGTTTTGTAAATAAGTTCATTTGCATCTTTTTTTGTTTATATTCCACATATAAGTGATATCATGATATTTGCATTTGGCTTTCTTACTTACTTCACTTAGTATGTTAATCTCTAGGTCTATCCATGCTGCTGCAGATGATGATTTTTCTTTTTATGGTCGAATAATATTCCAGTTAGTGTGTATGTGTGTACCACATCTCTATCCATTCATTTGTCAATGGATATGTAGGTTGATTCCATGTCTTAGACTATTCCATGTCTTGTACTATTGTAAATAGTCTACTGCTATGAACATTGGAGTACATGTATCTTTTCAAATTAGTCTTCTGTGGATATATGCCCAGGAGTGGAATACAGGATCATATGGTAACTCTGTTGTTAATTTATAAGGAACCTCTATACAGCTCTCTTTAGTGGCTGCAGCAGTTTGCATTCCCACCACCAGTGGAAGAGGGTTCTTTTTCTCTGCACCCTCTCCAACATTTATTATTTGTAGAATTTTTAATGATGGCCATTCTAAATGGTATGATCTGATGCCTCATTGTAGTATTGTTTTGCATTTCTCTAATAATTAGTAGTATTGGGCATCTTTTCATATGTCTGTTGCCCAACCATGTATCTTCTTTGGAGAAATATCTGTTTAGGTTTTCTTCCCATTTTTTGATGTTTTGTTCATTTTTTTATACTAAGCTGTAGGAGCTGATTATAGATTTTGGAAATCAATCCCTAGTCGATTGCTTTATTTGCAAATGTTTCCTCCCATTTGCTCAGCTGTCTTTTAGTTTTGTTTATGCATTCCTTTGCTGTGCAAAAGGTTTTAAATTTAATTATGTATCATTTATTGGTTTCTGTTTTTATTTTACTGTAGGAGACAGATACAACAAAATATTGCTGGGATTTATGTCTGAGAATATTGTAATATGTTGTCTTCTATGAGTTTATGATGTCATATCTTATACTCAGGTCTTTAATCCATTTTAAGTTTCTTTGTGTATATGGTGTTACAGAATGTTCTAATTTCATTTTTTTACATCAGCTATCCAGTTTTCCAAGCACCACTTATTGAAAAGACTGGTTTTCTGCATTGTCTATTCTTATCTCCTTTGTTGTAGATTAATTGACCATGAATGTGTGGTTATATTTCTTGGCTTTCTATCCTGTTCCATTGATCTGTATGTACATTTTTATGTCAGTATCATACTGTTTTGATTACTGTAGCTTTGTAGTATAGTCTGAAGTCCTCCAGCTCCATTTTTCTTTCTCAAGATTGTTTTGGCTATTTTGGGTCTTTTTGTCTTCCCATACAAATTTTAAGACTTTTGTTCTGCGAAAAATGCCGTGGGTGATTTGATAGGGATTGCATAGAACCTGTAGGTTGCTTTGGGTAGTATGGTCATTTTAACAATATTGATTCTTCCAATCCAAGAACACTATGTATCTTTCCAGCTGTTTGAGTTGTTTTAAATTTCTTTCATCAACATCTTTATAGTTTTCAGAGTACGGATCTTTTGCCTCCTTAACTGGGTTTATTCCTAAATATTTTAGTCTTTTTGATGCAATGGTAAATGGGATTGTTGCCTTACTTTCTCTTTCTGACATTTTGTTGCTAGTGTATAGAAATGCAACATATTTCTGTATATTAATTTTGTATCCAGCAACTTTACTGAATTTATTGATAAGCTCTAGTAGTTTTCTGGGGGCATCTTTTGGAGTTTCTATATATAGCATCATGTCATCTGCAAACAGTGACAGTTTTACTTCTTTTCCAGTTTTGATTCCTTTTATTTTTTTCTTCTCTGAATGCCATAGCTAGGACTTCCAAAACTATGTTGAGTAAAAGTGGCAAGAGTGAACATCCTTGTCTTTTTCCTTATCCTAGAGGAATGCTTTCAATTTTTCATCTTTGAATATGATGTTATAATATGACTTTTATTATGTTAAGGTGTGTTCCTTTTATGCCCACTTTCTGAAGAGTTTTTATCATATTTTGATGTTGAACTTTATCAAAGATTTTTTCTTCATCTATTGAGATGATCATATGGTTTTTATTTTTCAGTTTTTTAATGTGGTGTATCACATTGACTGATCTGCAGATACTGAGAAATCTCTTGTATCCCTGGAATAAATACTACTTAATCATGATATATGATCCTTTAAATGCATTGTTCAAGTCGGTTCGCTAGTATTTTGTTGAGGACTTTTGTATTAATAAGCTGTGTTCATCAGATGATGGCCTGTAATTTTCTTTTTTTGTGTGATATCTTTGTCGTATTAGGGTGATGGTGGCTTCATAGAGTGAGGTCAGAAACCTTGCTTCCTCTGCAGTTTTGTTGGCATAGTTTCAGAAGGATAGATGTTAACTCTTCTCTAAGTGTTTGATGGAATGCACCTGTGAAGCCATCTGGTCCTGGCCTCTTGTTTGTTGGGACTTTTTCTGAGTACTGATTCAGCTTAATTACTGGATGTTTGTTCATTCATGCTTTCTGTTTCTTTGTGATTCAGTCTTGGGAGATCATACATTCCCAGGAACTTGTCCATTCCTGCTAGGTTGTTCGTTTTGTTGGCATATAGTTGCTCATAGTATTTTCTCATTACCCTTCATATTTCTATGGTGTCAGTTTTAACTTCTCCTTTTTCATTTCTGACTTTATTGATTTGGGCCTTCTCTCTGTTTTGTTTTGGTTGTGTGTGTGTGTGTGTTTTTCCTCCACTGAGTGATTAAATAGAGGCGTGTCAAATTTGTTTATCTTTTCAAGGAACTAGCTCTTAGTTTCATTGGTCTTTTTTATTTCTTTGTCTCCATTTCATTTATGTAAAGTCTCCCATCATTATTATGTTACTGTCAATATCTTCTTTTAGATCTGTTAACATTTATTTTATGGTTTCTTTCCTTCTACTAACTTTGTGTTTTATTTGCTTGTCTTTTTAATCTAGTTCCTTTAGGTGCAAGGTTAGGTTGTTCAAGACTTTTCTTTCTTCCTGAGTTAGGTTTGTATCACTGTAAACATTTGTCTTAGAACTGCTATGTCCAGTAAATAGACTTTGGATTAATATATTTGTGTTTTCATTTGTCTCCAGGTATTTTTTAATTTCGTCATTGATTTCATCAATGACCCATGATCCACTTTTTTTTTTTTTTTTTTTTGCAGCTTTTTTTCCCTCATAGCATTGTGGTTGAAAAAAATGCTTGGTATGATTTCGATTTAATTTACCGAGTCTTGCTTTGTGGCCCAGCATGTGATCTGTCCTGGAGAATGTTCCATTTGCAGTTGAAAAGAATGTGCGTTCTCCTGCTTTCAAATGGAATGTTCTATAAATATCAGTAAGGTGATCTACTGTAATGTGTAACTTAAGGCCTATGTTTCCCTATTTATTTTCTGTAAGGATGCTCTGTCCATTAATATAAGTGGGTATTAATAGCTCCCATTGTTATTGGGTTGCTATCAGTTCTTTTAGATTTGTTAACATTTTAGTTGTACATTCAGATACTTTTATGTTGGCTGCGTATATGTTTACGCAGCCATTATATCTTATTGGATAGACCTTTTGGTCATTGTGTAGTGTCCTTTTTTGACTCTTGTAACTCTTTATTTTAAAGTCTGTTTTGTTTCATATAAGTATTGCTACATCAACTTTGTGTTGATTTCCATTTTCATGGAATACTTTTTTGCATCCCATCCCTTTTAGTATGTGTCTCTAGATCTGAAGCAAGTCTCTTGTAGGCAGAATGTATACAGGTCCTGTTTTTGTACCTGTTCATTCAGACTGTGTGTTTTGGTTGGAGCATTTAGTCTGCTTACGTTTAAGGTAATTATCAATATATATGTTTCTATTGCCAGTTTATTAACTGTTTTGGATTTGTTTCTGTAGGTCTTTTTTTCCCCCTTTCTTTTGTTCTCTTATGATTTGATGACTGTCTTTAATGTTATGTGTGGATATCTTTTTCCTTTTTTTGTGTATGCCTATTATAGATTTTTGTTTTGCAGTTACCATGAGGTTTTTGTATAGCAGTCTATATACATACATGCTTGTTTTAAAATCTGTTAATTTCAAATGCATTTTAGATACCGTGCCTTTGTATTCTCTTCCCTTCTGCCTTGCAGATTTTCTGTTGAAAAATCAGCTGATAGCATATAGGAGTTCCCTGTATGTTGTTGTTGCTTTCCGAGTGTTCCTTTTCATATTCTATCTTTAAGTTTTTGTCATTTTGATTAGAATATATCTTGGTGTGTTCCTCTGTGAGTTAATCCCATAAGAAACTGCTTCTTGGACTTGGGTGACTGTTTCCGTTCCCAAGTAGGAAAGTTTTCAAATATTTTTTTCAAGCCCTTTACTCTCATCTCTTTTTGGGGCCTCTATCCTGTAAATATTAGCACACTTGATGTTGTCCCAAAGGTCTCTTAAAAACGGATCTCCTATCATTTTATTCTTTTTTCTGTTCAGCAGCAGTGATTTCTACTACTCTGTCTTCCAGCTCACTGATCTGTTTTTCTGCCTCATACAGTCTGCTGTTGATTTCTTCTAGCCTAGTTTTCAGTTACTGTATTTCTCAATTCTGTTTGGTTGTTCCTTATATTTTCTCACTTTTTTCCTAAAAACTTCTAATTTCTTTCTCTGTATATCCATTCTCCTTTCACATCCTTTGATCATCTTTATAGTCATTACTTTTAACTCTTTCTAGGATGAATTTTCTATCTCTATGTCACTTACTCTTATGGGGTTTTATCTTATTCCTTCATCTGAAACATATTCCCTCTGTCACCTCATTTTGTTTACATTGGTATTTATATTTTTATGAATGTGGTACCTTGGTTACATTTCTCAGCCTTGTAGAAGTGGCCCTGTGTAGGAAATGTCCTATGTGCCCCAATAGTGCACTCCCCTCTTAGCATACAAGGGCCAGGGGCCAGCTGGTCCCAGGGTGTTGTCTGGCTTGCATTTGTGGACTCAGTCTACAGGCTGCAGGACTGTGGTTTTCTTGCTTGTGATGTCTGTCCCCTGGTGGGTGAGGCTGGTCTAGAGGCTTGTGCAAGCTTCCTGCAGGAGGGGCTGGTGCCTGCCCCTTGGTGAGTAGAACTGGGTCTTGTCCCTCTTGTTGGCAGGGTCATATCCTAGAGCATGTATAGAAGTGGCTATGGGCTCAGGAAGTGGAAGTCTTTGGGTAGCCTGTCTCCTGGTGGGTGAGACTGTATCTCTGCTCTGTTTGTTATTTTGCTTGAGGTGTCCCTGCACTCCCTGAAGTCTATAGGCTGTTGGCTAGGGCCAGGTCCTGGTGCCAAAATGTCACCCTCCACGAGAGCTTATGCAGGTGAATGCTCCCTGATATATCCACCACCAGTGTCTGTCCCCAGTGTGAGCCACCAACCATCTCCCGCCTCCAAGACCAGCAAGTAGGTCTGGCCCAGGTTCCTATCATATTGCTACTTTTGTCCCCAGTCTTGGTCTGCTTGAGATTTTGTGTGTGTCTTTAAGAATGAAGTCTCTGTTTCCCTCAAGGTTAGAGAGATCGTGTAGCCTTTGAAGCCACTAGCCTTTGAAGCTAAATGTTCTCTTCTTTCTGGTGCCAGGCATCCAGCAAAGGCTCATGTGTGGGAGAACCTCTGTAATAATTCTCCAGTTTGTGGGTCACCTACCTAGTGGTTAAATGGATTTGATCATACTGCAGATCTACCTTTCCTACCTGTCTTGTGGTTCTTTCTTTAATATTTACTTAATGTTAAATAATATTTACTTAATATTTATTTAATACTGGTATGTTCCAGTGCTTTTCATCAGGCTTTCTGTCTGCAGTGGCTGTCATTTTGATGTGCTTATGAGAGGATATTATTAGCTTAAGGTCCTACTCTGCCATCTTGGCCACTCTCCTGAGTCACTTACTCTTCATAACACTTTACACTTGCCGCTTATCCTGTGGTCATTTCCTCGACTGACTAGGTCTATTCGCTTAACAAGCAGCACACCAAATTCTGAAACACCAAGGTTGCAGCAGAAAAGGGTTTGTTCCCAAGGCAGCCAAGTGAGAAGGGAAAACAGATCTCAAATTTTCTTGAAATTTTTGTCAGTTTTAATTGAATTGATAAATTTAGCTTTTAATTAATTATTTTATTTAATTTAATTTCATGATGAAGTTATTATTTAACTATAGTCTTTGATTTGCTTATTTTCAAAGTGGATGGGTTGGTATATATTATTTGATTTCTGTTTTCATGCACTTACTGTAAAAATAGTTAATAATTTTTCCCAAAACAATACATAATTTTAAATATTTGCTTAAGTCAGCAATAAACAGAACAGAAATACTCTGAAAGTGCTTCTCTGAGAGTATTTCAGTTGACTTGTGAAAATGAATATGGGAGGAAAATTAAAGTGTGTGTTATGTTTATTAGCTTATCAAATACTTGTTAAATTGCTAATAAATTACTTATATTCTTTGAGACTTCTGACTTTACTTAATGAGACATCTTTTCATTGGCATTTGATGTTTGTTATCTAATAGGGACCAACATTTGTACAGCAGTGACCCGTTATATGTTCCAGATGACAGAGTTTTTGTTACTGAAACACAGGTTATTCGGGAAACCCTATGGTAAGATCCATTAACCTAATTCATAGTCTAAAGACTTTATTAATAAGAAGCAGAATTTTGGTTTTTCAAAGAAAGACGTTTGAGGGTATTTCACATGCATATTAAAAACAGGCCATTAGATTTGAACCCAAAACAGGTCCTCAGGCACCTAATCTAGTGCTGTTACCTGCTGAGATTTCTAGATTCTGGTTCTCAAAAGTGGGAAGATGTGTTTTGACCATCACCTATGTGAGGAAATGCTTTAACAACACTGTTTTGGACTTTTTAAAGATGAAATTGGAATATGTTGAGTCTTAAAATAGAAAAGAAGACTGGTGTCTTTCATTTTCTAATTGTCTTACCTCTTTGCCCTCCCTCACCTTTCTCTTCAGAATCTTTATTTAAATTCCCTAGACATTACTGTAGTGAATATTTTTTTAGACTTATATTCATCTTTTTATTTCATTTCAGGTTACTTTCAGGGGTAAAAAAGCTCTTTATATTTCAGTTGATTGATGGAAAAGTAACTGTGAGGAACAATATTATAGTAACTCATTTGACACATGTAAGTTATTTGTGCTTGTTGTAATTAAGATTTATATAAACTATGGTAATTAATTTTGTAACATTTTCCAGTATTGAAATTAACTACTAAATGTATTTGAGTTTCAGAAGGCAAAATTAAGTTTGTATTTTTAGAATGCTTGGAGAATTCTTTAATATTGTTTGTGGTATTCATATGTAGCTTTGTATTTTCTGTCATTTTGTATTGGGAAAGCTATCTACTGTAACTTTTTGCCTGTAGTACATGTACCTTTTGTTTGTGTGTTTTGAAACAGTATAAGCCACAGTTCTATATCATATACAATTTAATACTTATGCTGTTTCCTCTGAATATAAAACTAAATATTTATTCTATTACTTTGTCTTTTGATAAGCATACTGTTTCAAGCAGTCACAAAAGAAATATTTTATAGTGAGGAAAATGCTCATTAGAATTCCTGTAGAAGTCTGACTGTAAATCATTGTGGTTTGCTTCTGTTGTAGAGCTGTTTACGGTCAGTGCTAGAACAAATCGCAGCGTATGGCCAGGTTGTGTTTCGACTCCAGGAGTTCATTGATGAAGTCATGGGGCATAGTTCTGAAAGCATGTTACCTGGAAATGGTTCTGTTCCTAAGAAGTCAACAGAAGCACCTTTTAGAACATACCAGGCTTTCATGTGGGCCCTATACAAATACTTCATTAATTTCAAAGAGGAACTTGCAGAAATTGAGAAGTGCATCATCAGTAATGGTATTTAAATATTCTTCCTTTAATAACTGATAGAAGATTTGAAATTTACATGGCAAATAAGTAATTGTCCTGAATACACTCATTTTTTAAAATTATTTTAAATTTGTATTTTTAAGCCATTCATATCTCTAAAAATCCAAACAGTATAGAAAGATTTACAGCAAAAATTTTTCCTCCTATACTGGTTCTCCAGTCCAGAGGCAACCAAGTGATCCATTTCTTGAGCATCCAGGTATAATTTAAACATATAAAAGCAATACATATTCATATCCACAGGCCTAGTATTCTTTTCACTACTGTCTTCAGATTGTTTTCAATTTAAATTTTGAGAATTAAATCATACAAGTATTTAATTAAAGAGCCTCCTCATTCCTTTTTTTTTTTTAACCAACTGAGCATTTTGTCATATGGATGTATCGTAGACCAGTACCCTTTTCACGGACATCTGGGCTGTGTCTGATCCTTTCCTGTTGTCAGCTTCAGTGATAACCACTTACATATCAGTGATTGTGCACATGTATAGCAAGTTATCTGTAGCACAAATTCTTAGAGTGAAATTGCTGAGTCAGAAGGTATGTGATGGCTTATGTGACTTTAGCAGTTACTGTCACATTGTCCTCCATGGCAGTGTAGATAAATAACTTTACACCCTTGCTGGCAATATATATGAGTATGCATTTGTTCAGTCTTGTCGGCAGTGTGTTACCAAACTTTTGGATCTTCACCAGTATGTTAGGTGAAAATGGTAGCCCAGTGCAGGTTTTTCTCCCTTAATTTTTATATGCGACTGTTGTAAAAAACAGTACATCGAAGTTCCATGTTCACTTCACCCAGCATCGTTTGTGTTGACACTTAGAGTAATCAAAGCTAGGAAGTTGACGTTGACACAGTACCATCACTAGTCTGCAGGCCTGACGTGGGTTTCACCAGTTTTGCAGGTGCTTGCTTTTCAAGGAGGTAAGTAAATCTTTCTCCAGTTCTTCGGCATTTTACCACACGTGTAGATTTGTATTACCACCTCCATATTTAGGATTCAGAGCTGTTCCTGACCAGGGAACTCGCTCTTGCTGCCCTTATTAATCACCCTTTTCTGCCTCCCCTCAATGAAACAGGAGCCCACTATACTCTGTTTTATTTGCCCAGTATAGTTTTATTTTGCAGTCTTTTTTTCGTGCGGTTGAACATCTTTCTGTATGTTTGAGAATCGCTTGAATTTCCTCTTCTGTGAATTGTCGGTTCCTTTAATTATTTTTCTGCTGCGTTGTCTTTTCCTTCTTTTAGGGCGTTCTTTCTCAGGGAAATGAGCTCCTTCTAACATGAGATTAAAACCCACCATCGTGGACTCACCTCGTGGTCCAGTGGTTCAGAGTCTGCTTGCCAGTGCAGTGTACACAGGTTCAGTCCCGGGTCTGGGAAGACCCCACACGCTGTGGGGCAGCTAAGCTCGTGCTCACTAGAGCCATTGCTCTGCAGCAAGGAAAGACACCCAGTGAGAAGCCGCACCTAGAGTGGCCCCTGTTTAGCGCAACTAGACGAAGGTTGCATTCAGCAATAAAGACCCAGTGCAGCCAAAAGTAAATTTAAAAAAAAAAATCCTCCAGTGTGCCATGCTTTTCCATAAGTGGCTTAACATTTGTATCACATTTCAGATGCAGATATTTTTCCTTGCTAAGGAGTTTGATTTCTTGATATTTGCAGATACTACAGTAACTCTTGCAATAGTGGTGGACAAGTTGTCACCTCGATTGGCTCAACTCAAAGTTCTGCACAAAGTGTTTAGTACTGGAGTAGCAGAAGTTCCACCTGACACTCGAAATGTTGTCCGAGCATCTCATCTGCTCAACACCCTGTACAAAGCCATCCTTGAATACGACAATGTTGGAGAAGCCTCTGAGCAAACTGTAAGTGGGACCCATGTCTAGTCCACTGTGTGTGACTCATTCTGCTCAGCATAAGAGTGGTGGATAGCCTGTTGTAGATCTTTGTAAAACTGGTGTGTCAGACAGTTGTGAGTTTTTAAATTAGCTTCTAAATTTGAGGCTGCATAAAACAAGCTTCTCAGCTATAATTGCCAAGCTCACCAGATGAATGTGGCAAAAATAGAGCAAAACATAAAAGCAAGATGGGAAAAATACCTAGCTGACTTCGATATAGATACTCACCATACCCTTTGTTAAATACAAATACAAATTTATTATGTGATGTATCTAGAGCAGCCAAACTCATAGAAACAGAGAGGAGGATGAGAGTGTTGGTTACTAGGAGCTGGGGAAGAGGAGAAAAGAGGATAGTTAATGGGTACATAGTTTCAGTTTGGTGGCATGCAAGAGATTAGAAAGGCCTATTTCACAGCAGTGTGAATATACTTAAAACTGCCAATCTGTGCACTTTGGTTAAGATAGTATATTTTTTTACTATAATTTAAAAATGCAAATCTAACGGGAGACTTTGATGTGGATAGCTCCAGGTTTGTTTCGGCACATAACTCAGGTGTTTCACCTAGTTTGTTGGTGTGATCCTTTTTTCCTCAACATTTTGGTACTGCATTTCAGTTAAAAGGAAGTTGATTTCTTTCATCTCTGTACCTTCTTTTTTATTAGTAACTATATATAGTAGAATGAAGTCACTTCCTGTTGTTAATGGACATTTTGCTAACAGCACTATTTGGATGGAGTTGGATTGTCCAGTTTAGAGCTGTTGTGCCTGTGTAACTTTCACTACTAAGAAAGTGCTGTTATGGACAATATGGTTTCTTATATTTAGGTGAGGTTTTTCGTAAGGATTTTATAGCATGTATCTTGGGTTTTTAATTTCTTACTTTGTTTCAAAAAACGTAGATGGATTTCCCTGGTGATCCAGTGGTTAAGACTCTGTGCTTCCACTGCAGGGGACGTGGTTTGATCCAAGGTTGAGGAACTAAGATCCCACATGGCCAGTGTTGCCAAAAAAAAAAAAAAACAAAACAGGAATCACTTTTTAAAAGGTGCTTCAGAAATGCTTGAGCCTCATCTTATCCAAGGATGAGGGAGTTCTAAGAATGGATGCGCCTCTCTTCAGGTCTCTTTGCTGTTCTCCCTCTGGGTGGAGACCGTGCGGCCCTACCTGCAGACTGTGGATGAGTGGATCGTGCATGGGCACCTGTGTGACTCTGCCAGGGAGTTCATCATCCAGAGGTGAGGGAGGTGCACCAGACATTGGCTCTTCTCCCCAATATTTCCATTAGCTTCAGATGATACTGGGGGTAGGGGACAGTTCCAGTAATAGAGCTGTGTTGTCACCATAGGCAAGTTCTCTTGCATTTTTATACAAATAGAAGACATCAAGTACCACCCACCAAAAAATTTTTTTCCAAGGTTTTGTCAATTCACAGCTTTCCGTATTAGCAAATTGCATTTTTTGGATTATATGTTTATGGATGGTTGGTATGGTGAAAGGCAGACCGAGTCCTTTGAAATGAATTGTTGTTCAGTCACTAAGTTGTGACTTTGCACCCCATAGACTGCAGAACGCCAGGCCTCCTTGTCCTTCACTATCTCTGAGACTTGGGTCAAATTCATGTCCACTGAGTCGGTAATGCTAGCTAACCATTTCATCCTCTGCCGTCCTCTTCTTTTGCCTTCAATGTTTCCCAGCATCAGTCTTTTCCAATGAGTTGGCTATTCGCATCAGGTGAACAGAGTATTGGAGCTTCAGCTTCAGCATCAGTCCATCTGGTGAAAATTTAGGATTGATTTCCTTTAGAATTATTGGTTTGATCTCCTTGCAGTCCAAGGGAATCTCAAGAGTCTTTTCCAGCACCACAGTTAGAAAGCATCGATTTTTCGGCACTCAGCCTGCTTTATGGTCCAGCTCTCACATCTGTACATGACTACTGGAAAAACCATAGCTTTGACTAGATGGACCTTTGTAGGCAAAGTGATGTCTTTGCTTTTAAATACGCTGTCTAGTTTGGCCCTAGCTTTTCTTCCAAGGAGCAAGCATCTTTTAATTTCATGACTGCAATCACCATCCACAGTGTCGTTTAATTTCATGACTGCAATCACCATCCACGGTGATATTGGAGCCCACAAGAAGAAAACCTGTCACTGCTTTCAATTTTTCCTTTTCTATTTGCCATGAAATGGTGAATTAGGTGATGTCAAATGGCTTCATTAATGGGAATCAAGGAGAATAAATTAATGATGAGATAAAAAATGTGAAAATATTACCAAATATACCTCTAATATACTTATTTCTCCTAGTTAGCTACTCTTTTTTTTAACCTTTTTAGTATATTATTTAATAAAACAGTTAAGGAGAATCTTAATCATCACGAATCCACTTGTGATGATTCCCCTTCACTTAATTGATTTTTCTGAACAGAATCATAGAAGCTGCAATGTAGAACTGTTTGCACTCTCTTATCTCAGTCTTAAATTCTGCGCTGTGTAGAAGTACATGTTTTAATTGATGGCTATCCACTTAACTCATCAGGGAGAATAGCTTTCTTAGAGTTACAGAAAGGTAGCCCTGTTTACACAGTGATTATATCAAATGAACTGGGCTTTCTTTTATCTGAATCTTCAGTCTCTCGTAATGTCCTGCTTCTTCTATTGCACATGAGGATTACTGTAAAATCAGGATTCTTAATCTCCTTAGAGGGGAATGAGTAACCCTCGTTTCATTGTTAAACAGTCCAGCTAGGAAACTGTGGGAAAAAAGATGTCGAAGTCTGGAGTTTACTTTCATAGGAGATAGCAAAATAGGTAACTTATTCTACCTTTAAGGAAAACCAAATTAATCAAATTTTGTTTAATTCCAGTTCAGGAAACTTTCTGCTTATTAGATTTTACCAATGCCATTCAGAATATTAATCCATTTTTCTGTGTTAAACTGAAGTCAAGTAAGTCCCATTTTACCTAAAGATTGCATCATTTTACTAATAGTTGATATTACTGTATTTTGGAATGTCTGGAAAACATGCATAAGTTAGAGCAGATATATTGTTTTTAAGAAAGAAAGGTTAAAGTTTAAAATTCTTTTGAATCCCTCTAGAAACAAAAATGTTCCAGTAAATCACAGAGACTTCTGGTATGCAACCTATACACTATACAGTGTATCTGAAAAGACAGAAAATGAAGAGAAGATGAGTGATAATGCTAGTGCCAGTTCTGGCAGTGATCAAGGGCTCTCCAGCAGGCAGCACACCATGGTGTCCTTCCTGAAACCCGTCCTCAAGCAGATCATAATGGCTGGCAAGTCGATGCAGCTGCTGAAGAACCTGCAGTGCACAGAGAGCACCACGTGCCAGGCCACAGCCAGAGGTACCCCCTTAGTGGTGGGGCAGCAGTTCCCTCTTCATACTTGCCATCCTGGGATACGTCATTATTTTGCACTTTGGAAATGCTCAAAGCCTTTTATTTTCATGAAAATCATCACCATGATCAAATTAATAGATCATGCTGCTCTTGGCTAAAAACAGATTGTCCTCATTGGAGCCTTTGAGCATGGTGTTTGAAAGGCAGTGATGATGTGTTCCACGTGCGTCTTCCTTATCCTTGTTGCTTCAGGACTGGTCCTTTATAGTAATTCTCTGGCATTTCTTAATGTAGTGCTGCATTTGGCATCTGAGGACATGAACTCTGACAGATAGGAATTTGTTGGTGAGCAGTTCAGACTTGACCATAGATTTTGAGGAAATCTTGATATACTTTTTTATATTATATAAAATTTATATTATATATGGTCTTTTTTCAGCAATGTAATTTAAGCAATATACTGAAGGTTTTATCATCTGACTAGAAAGGCTCTGAGAGGTATAGGTGTGACCTTACTTGTTTTGTTTGTAAATCTCCTTAATGCTATGTTAATTATTTTGAATTATTTTATGTCTGCTTTAATATTTTCTCAGTTTGTGGACTATTTCCTTTCTTACTGAGTAATAAAACGTAAAGAACTTTACAGGGCCACTGTTGGAAGTGTTTTTCCCAGTAAATTATGACTCCTGTTAGTGTTATCATAGTGCTGTCTAGTACGGTGGCAACTTAACTTTCAGGCATCCTGTTTGGTCTGTTACTCTGTTCAGAAAAAAACAAGTTTGTATTTTGAATGTTTGACCATGAACTTTGCAGTTGTCTAACAGAGGGTATAAAAATGTTTAGTTGTACTAAAGGTACTATACTGTAAGGCTAACATAACAAAACAGGGATAGACCTTCACAGGCTGAGGGAAAAATACCAGGCTATACTTATATAAAGCTTACTTAATAATTCTTACAGTTCCTTATTTACTAAAACATAGTTCACCCTACACATTTTTGCTTCAGATGCGGAAAGAAAAAGTCTGTATGCCCTCTTTTTGGAGTCTGTACAGTCTCGCCTTCGACACGGAGAAGACTTCACTGCACAGGCCCTTACTGAGCAGCGGGCCACCAGAGAGACCCTGATAAAGATGCAGTCCATCGCTGAGAGGCATCTTGAATTGGAAGATGTTCACGATCCACTGCTGGCAATTAATTTTGCAAGGTGTGATACATACCTGCTGGATTTTTGATGTTTAAAATGGCAGAATCTGTTTATTTCTGCCAGGTACGGCTTTCCAGCCTTTTAAAATAGAAACCTTTATTCTCTCCTTTCTGATGAATGAAATGTGAGAATGTATTGTGTTTACTTGTTTCAAATACATAATTTGGCCTCCTTGTTACTTGTGAAAGTCCATAGCCTGTCCTGTGCCTTGAGCCCATGGGCAGCACTGCCGCTCATACAGAAGAGGCTCGTAGAAGTTGCGGTCCTGGGACATGCTGAGTCAGACCCTCCCTGTGTATCTTGGCTTTTTAGAAAGTGTTTTTAGGTCCTTAGCCTGAGGCAATAAGTTGTTAATATCCACACAATAAATACCCTGTTTATTGTCTAGTGGCCATCATTCACTGTCTTCAGCATAATGGCTAGAAAGGCCTCCTCTGTACTTGATCTTCTAGGGCAAAAGCAACGTGTGAAGGACTATTTCACACAAAGAATATTTTGAGGAGAAAGATTTCTATTTCTATAATAATTGGCATTTTTAAGACTAAAGATAAAAATGGGATTCTGGAGTTTTGATTAAAGAGAATTCTGGTGAATGTATAGACGAGGTGTGGTGTATTAAAAAGAATGAAAGTTTTCAATTTGCAGCAGAATAGATAGAGTTAGAGGGTGTTATACTTTAGTGAAATAAGTCAGGGAAAGACAAATAATATATGATATCACTTATATGGGAAATCTAAAAAATATAACAAACTGATGAAATAATAAGAAACAGACTCATAAAGAACAAAATATTGGTTACCAGTGGAGAGCAGGGTGGGGGAGGTGCTACATAGGAGCAGGGAATTAAGAGGCACAAACTACTATGTATAACATAAATGAGCTACAAAGATATAGTGTACAGCACAGACGATATGTTGATATTTTATAATAGCTATAAATGGAATATCACCTTTAAAAATTGTGAATCACTGTGTTGTACACCTGAAACTTATATTAATAAAATATTCTAAATCAACTGTACCTCCATTGAAAGGAAAAAAGGAACTGAGTGTTTTGTTGTTTTTTTTTTAAAGAGAGAATTCTGTTGACAGCAGCTCTTAAAAAGAAGACTCATGTTTTTATATTAAAGGTTGTATTTGGAACAGAGTGACTTTCATGAGAAGTTTGCTGGTGGAGACGTATGTGTGGATAGATCATCAGAATCTGTGACTTGCCAGACTTTTGAATTAACGCTGAGATCTTGCCTCTATCCCCATATTGACAAACAATATCTAGATTGCTGTGGAAACCTCATGCGAACTCTAAAAAAAGATTATAGGTATGAGGAATGGTTAAGTTTGGGAAGTAGTTGGTAGTTTTTTATACTTGAAAAATAGTTGAAATTATTTTTAAACCTAGATTTTGAACTAATTTTTGTTAGAGTAGGGAATGGATATGCAATGAACACTTTTCTTTTGAGAGGATCAATTAATCATCAGTGTTTTCTTAACTTTACGTGAAATTTGTTTCTGAGAATTTATCCCAAATGAACACAGAAAAAGCTTGTTACACAAAATGGCTTGTCACAATGTTTGCTATCAGAGGGAAAAACATGAAATTGCTTAATAATGGATAACTTGTATTTTAAATTATGGCATATCCATATTAAAATATGGCATATTCATCTCCATGTATGAACTTTGTAAAGTTCATGTAAATTACATTTATATAGAGTTTTAAATAATGTAAAGTTTCTTAAGTTGTAAAAAAATCCAGGATGTGTAAAATGCTAAGAACCTTTTTTTTTTTAATGCGTAGATTAAAAAGACAGGGGGAAAAAAATGCCCTGAATATTAACAGTAGAAATTCATCATGATTTTGGATTAACCTTTTTTGTAACACTTTATTAAGTTTGCCAGATTTTTTCAGTTACAGGAAAATAACATACCTCTCTGATGATTAAAAGTAAGCTATATGCTGTTTTATTATTTTTGAAAGTATTTAAAATGTTTTAGTATTTCTGATTTTAGTAAATGTAGTCTGTAAACCTGTTTCACTAAAAATAATGTACAAAACCTGGCACTGGTCTAGAATCCTATTTTATGAGCCTGAGATCTTTCTGTGACTTTTCTCTTCTTTCAGGCTGGTTGAATACTTGCAGGCCATGAGGAATTTCTTCTTAATGGAAGGGGGAGATACCATGTATGACTTCTACACATCAATTTTTGATAAAATAAGGGAAAAGGAAACCTGGCAGAATGTGTCTTTTCTTAATGTCCAGCTCCAAGAAGCAGTAGGACAACGTTATCCTGAAGACAGTTCACGGTAAAATATGGGAGGCACCTTTTAAATGTTACAAAATAACCCATATGCCCCAGCTCTTCTGTGACTTCTTTATGCTATCTTGTTTTATCCTCATACTGATCCCTGTGAGTTTTATTAATGTTATTTTGCACATTAGAAAACCAAGGCAGCAGCCACTTGCCAGCTGAGTGAGAGGAGATGTGAGATGGGAGCGTGTGGCCTCTCAGGATCTGATGGCCTTGCTCACGTGGCTGGGGTCCACGCTGGCCGCCTTCCGGCCCCATGGTTCTTCCTCTCCAGCCAGCTGTTCCAGCATTCATGGTGGTGTCACAGGGAGTTTTCTGAGAGAGTGAGAGCAGGGCCTTTGGCACTGCCAGGGCCTGAACTCCAGGCCTCACAGACCCTCGCTTCCACCACAGACCAAGTCAGAGTCCAGCCCAGTTAGGAGAGGAAGAGAGATTTCACCACTCTTCATGGGCAGGGTTGCCTGTTTTCAGAGTGTTGCCTGGCTTTTCCTTAGTCGGGGAGCTCACCTTCCCTCCTCCTTGTCCCTCCTCCTGCCTGCTAAGCAACTTGGCCTGGGTGGTGCCAGTAAATACTTAGATGGCAGAGGCTCATCTTCCATCCTGTTTGGTAGTCCTTTTTCCCATTCTGTGTCCTTACTTGGCTGCGTTTCTTGGCACCCTCATTGGCCCTTGAAAAGTTATAATGATAATAATTAGCATTTGTTTCATGCCACTTAGAACATTGTTTTCCCCACAGCCATGCCAGATTCTACTTCTTAGTAGTACATAAAATAATTCCTTTTATTTTTATGTGATGTATTACCTTTGATTTTTGTACAAAAGCAGAATTTTCATCAAAAACTTTGGTTAGTATAAGCAGGGTAACTGCTAGATTCTTTTCATAGTAAAAAATTAATGCCTAGTAGTCCCCAGAGGGGGCCAGGGAAAGTTAAGGTTATATTTTCCACTACAAATAGAAACTCGTGAATTTTGGTTTTTTTAGAATGCTTCAATCTATTACAGTTATTCCTTTTTCTTGCTTTGACTGTCCCATTTTCACTTAAAGGGAACTCCTTCACTTGACCCTAGTAATCTTGGAGAGCATCCTTGCTTTTAGGACTGGATATCTGGGCTTGTCCTGTGCACTTCCCGCCCAGGCAGTACACCTCCCCGAGGAGCACCGGTCCCATCTCTTCTGTGACTTTAAAGGCCCTTGCTCAGTGTCCCAGAGTGTTCATATGTTCTGGATTATCAGTACTCTGGACTTACTCAGTGGTTGGAGCTAGGAAATACGTAGAAAAAGGAAAATGAATCATATGCTCATATTGATATTTCCTATATTTATTAAAGATTACAAGATTGCACCTCTTTGATTTTCTTTTGTATCTTTCCCCTTGAGTGATTACCAACACATTAATATAAATATTTACTGGATTTATTCTATAATAAATCATAATAGTTCCAAAGTAACAGTAGCGGCCACACACCCGCTGAGAAGTTAGAACATGCTTGCGGCTGTATTCTCTTCTTTGTACTTTGACGCCGTCAGAATCCTGTCTTTCAAGGCCGCTTGGACTAACTCTCCATGTGATTGTAGCACTGACACAAGGTTGGGTTCATTTGTTCTGTTTTTTACTTTTAGGAATTGCCTTGTTTTTCTTTTTCTCAATTTAGTTGTATAAAACAGGTCTATTTTTTAAGTTAAGATCATTAATGCAGAGGCGCTTCTAGTCTGGCTGCTAGTGGACTCAGTCTCAGCCACCGAACCACCAGGGAAGTCCCTAGAAAGGCTGTATTTTTTTCTGACTCCCACCAACATAGCTTTCGCCACAACCTCCCTAACAGAATATGTTGTCAGACTTTCGGATTTTTGCTTGTCTGATGATGAAAAATGATGTCTCAATATAGTTTTAGTTTACATTTTTCTTAGTCATCTTTTCATATGTTTATTTTTGCCTTTGTTTTAAAGTGAACTGTCCATATTTTTTGCCACTATTTCTGTCAGTATCAAGTTATTTATTGGTCTTTATCCTCTTTGTTTTTAGAAGCTCTCTCTTTCTTTTTGTTTGGCTGTGCTGTCAGGCTTGTGGGATCTTAGTTCCCTGACCAGGGATTGAGCTCACGCCTCCTGCAATGGAACGCACAGAGTCCCAGCTACTACGAGACCACCAGGGAGTTCCTTAGTAGCTTTTTCTATAGGTTTCCCAGTTTGACATCTGTCCTTTTGTTCTGCTTATGGTATAACAGTTTCTTGTTTTGTCGTGCAGTCATTTTTCAGTGTTTGTATCACGTATCGTAGTGTATTTACCATGTATCAGTCTTTTCTCTTACTACTTTTGGACTTTGAATCATAATTAAGAAAGTTTTATTCCTTCCTAGTTACAAAGAAATTCCACCCAGGCTTTCTTTTAATGATTTAATGGATTTTTTTTAACATTCAGATGTTGATCCATTTAGTGTTTACTCAGCTAAAAAACGTGAGAAATAGATCCAGTTTTATGTTTTTCCAGATGGCTGACTGGTTGCCATTGCTTATTTCTTTTTTAAAAAATTTCTTTTCCCTGTTTATTTGATTACCCCTTTGTCATTACATTATATGCATTGTGTCTCTAGATTTTTCATCCTGTTTCACTGTTCTTTTATTCACATTGCTGGTAGCATTCTGTTTTAGCAATAAGGTTTTCTTGGCTATTCTTGCTTATTTATTTTTCCAAATGTATTTTATCGTTTTGTCTAGTTCTACCCAGAAAAAATGAAAGCAAAACCCTTGGTGGTATTTTTATTGAGTTTCTCTTTCATAGATTTAACTCAAGACAGATGAGCCGTCACTTTGGGACCCTTCTCCTGTGGCTTCCGTGTGTTCTAGGTGCCTGTCTGTGCCCTCAAGCTTCCTGAGTCTGAACCCATGAGTTCCCTTGGTTCCAGGCTCCCCTGCCCTGCTCACAGCTCTCCCATGTCATTGGCGCTCCACCTACAACTTCCCTGCAGATCCTTTGGCCTCCACCGACCCTTGGTGTAGCTTTCTGCTCTCCTGCCTTGGGCATCCTCATTCCGTGTTTATGGCTTCAGCAACCCCTAGTGACCTGCAAATCTGTATTTTTGACCCAGGTGACTTCACTCAAATGTCGTGTTTGCATCATTGAGCTCATCGTTTTCTGAGCCCTTTGTTTCTCCTTGACGGACACTGCTGTTCATCCCAGTGCCCAGTGAAGCTCACCTTAGATTCCTTCCTCTCTGCCAGCCTTCACACACCCCTAGTTCCTCAGTTCTGCCTCCTGGATAATATTCCCCATCTCGGTGCTCACTCCAGTACTCCCTGCCACCTCCTAACCAGCTGCCTCAGAGTCTCTCCCTTCCA
This sequence comes from Capra hircus, assembly GCF_001704415.2. Classification (NCBI taxonomy): domain Eukaryota; kingdom Metazoa; phylum Chordata; class Mammalia; order Artiodactyla; family Bovidae; genus Capra; species Capra hircus. The sequence goes on from NC_030809.1 coordinate 135,307,797, forward strand.
TTTGGCCCTACAGGGCCACTCAGAACGTGAGTCACCCCACTACCACTCATGCTCAGGCTCCTTTGTGCCTCAGAGCAGATAGGCTGAGCTTTTCATGAGGGAGAAAACTTTTCACTGTTTGGCTCCCCACCTTGTTTCTTATACACACAAGGGTACAGACATATTGTGTACTTTCTCCACCATACTCTCCATTTCAGAGATTTGGAAATTCAGAGATTTCCATTTCAGGAATATTTCTGGTTTCCTTGAGAACTATACCCTCTCCCCCAGGAGCCTTCACGTTTTTCTGTACTCCCCAGTTACTTAAGTTACCTGCTCTCCTGTGGGCATGGCCAGCAGTGATCTGCCCATCTGGCTTGGTGCAGCACCCTGTGCCTGCTTGGTGACAAGAGGGTGACTGAGCTTTGCTCTGGGCTATGAACCTCCGGAAGAAGGGGAGGGATTGATTTCTTTATCACCTGCTTGTACGGCACTTGACAAATAAGGTATTCAGTAGGTGACTACTAAGTACTCAGTGGATGCACATGTGTACTAAAAAGTTCTAACTAGCTTGTGACATGGAATGAATCGGCTAAACTCATAAAGCACACACTGCCCTTTATATTTCTGGTTGTAAGGACTTACAGTTAATCTTTTGTGGGCTGCATACAAGCATTGTCAGAGGTGCTTTGTAATCATGAGAGAGTCATGTCATTGCTCAGTCCACTGACAGAACTGTTCTGAGGACAAGTGCCTGGCTCAGGGATGTTTCCATGCCCTACGGTAGCTGCATTTTATTGAGAGTTACATTCAGGCTTATTAGGAAAGTGGATAAAGCAGTCTGTGACACCTTTGCTTTAGAGGCAGCCTCCATGCTTGCTCACACATTGCCTGTGTGCTCTCCAGGGTAAGGAGAACAGTGCCCCTCCCCAAGACACACAGACACTCACACCACCCTCAGCAGAAGGTCTGTCTCCTGAGCCTATTGCTGAACTCTGCCAGGTTTAAGCACATGGCAGGTTAACCTTCCCTGACTTCACCTTTTTTCCTAAGTAGGTTTACTCTCTTGTTTTTTATAGTTAAACACATTATTTTAAAATTTTGCCCCCTTTCCCTAATTCTAAAACCTGATTTCTATTTGGCAACATGTGCTTAGAAAATATACTTTTATTGGAATATTTGTGTTCCTTTTATGAAATATCTTTTTGTAATGTATAAATTAAATTAAAATGCTAAATAGCTTAAACTGACATCTCTTTATCTAGTCTGTCTATATCGTTTGAGAATGTTGACACAGCTAAGAAGAAACTCCCTGTTCATATCTTAGATGGTCTGACCCTGAGCTATAAGGTATGTGCTGATATTCCTTGTAATAACATTTTCTGTTAAAATTAAGTCATACAAGTAACAAGTTACTTTCTGTTCTGAGTCTAAACGGTGAAAATTCTGTTTTTGCTTTCATAGGTCCCATGGCCTGTGGACATTGTTATAAGTTTGGAATGTCAAAAAATTTATAATCAGGTGTTCCTTCTCTTACTGCAAATAAAATGGGCAAAATATAGCCTGGATGTTTTATTATTTGGTGGTAAGATTTGTTTTCAGCAGATAAATTATACTTTAATTTTAGCTCTCTTTCCAGAGAGGTTGGTGGTCTTAGGTCATTTTTTATGTATACACAGGTACCAGAATGACATAAATTTATGGCATTGCATAATAGTTTTACAGATAATCAGAATTAACTTCCTTGAATCAGTACAGTTAATCTGAAATACAATAACTAAATTAGGAAATTAACCAGAATTTAACCAGAAATAAAATTTTGGGGTCATATGAAAAAATTTTAATGACAAGTTAATGGGACTTTGTTTTTACATTTTTGATGACATTGATAATCAGAGTGATATGGTAGCTTTAATTGCTTCACCTTCCAGATGGGGAAGGTAGTGTTCCTGCTGTGCATCCAGACAAGTGCCCTTTAGAGGGCCAGTGATCACACCATCACAAGCCCTAGGGCAGTAGTGTAGGTGAGGTCTGAGCAGATGCTCTTCCCACCTCCTCTCCTCTTTGTTCCTTTACAGAACTAGCTAATCCTGCTGACAAATCACAACGTAAAGAAGGACTTTTAGGTAACCCAGACACAGCTGCTCATCTTGGCCCACAGAAGGAGCCAGTAAGACTGCAGGTTCATCGTATGTTCCTCTTAAGAGTGAAGCTCATGCACTTTGTGAACAGCTTACACAACTACATCATGACCAGGGTTTGTGTCTGTCAGTCCGTTCAGTTCTATCACCGTATGTACATATGTTTATGGAGAATTATAATATATTTATAAATACAAAGAAGCATGCAGAATATTTAGAGGCTGTAAATGTGAAGATATCAGATACTAAAAACTTGATCATAAAATAACATAGCAGCAGGTTAAGTGTTTGCTTTTCTTTCTTTTTTTTAAACATGCCAGAGCACGTGTATCCAGAGACTGCTGTTTCTCTTGTCTAGTGACCCCTTGGAACGACACACCCAGAGCTCCTCTTTTGGAATTGCCATCAGAACTTGCCATGTATTCCTTTAAATTTCACCAGTGGTAACAGGGCTATCCCTGGAAAATGGCTTCAATTTTTAGTAATGGAAGCCTAAGAACAGGCTAGTATGGAGTGTAAGAGGGAAAATGCAGCCAGATTATGTAATTTTTTCTTAAATATAAGAAGTAACTCAGAGTAAATAAAATTGCTTTTCTCACACATATTAAAACCAGTTCTAGAGGAAGTTCTGAAGAGAAAAATCAGATGTTTGAACAGTGGCAGTGTTATTAGAGGGATAATATTCACTTGGGGTTTAAAATGGTTGCTAAAAAAACTTTGTAGTCACTCTGGTAGATAGATTCTAGAGCCCACTTATGTGTGGATGAAGTGCGCCTTTGAAGCCTTTGTTTTAGACATGATCCACATGGCAGAGGTGCCCTGTGTTTCCTGTACTGTAGTGACCTTCAGAGGGCAACCTTAATCTCTTAATTGTGCAGTCTTTTTTCTGAATTTTTTTTTGAAGTTTAGATGATTCAAAGTGTTGTGCCAATCTCTGCTGTACCCCAAAGTGACTCAGTTCTACTTATATATGCCGTCTTTTTTTAAGCCCTTAATTGTTGAGGGTAAATGGTAAGAGATTGTTTTTGTTTTGTTTTGTTTTCTACTTAAAGTACAGTTATGCTCCTTTTAAAGAAGGACCATTATGTAAGTAGTGCAATTTATTGAAACATATAAGTTCAGTTTACCTGATGACTCTTAAAAAATCAGTGCGTTTTCTATACAGTTTCCTATACTTGTCCCTCTGTGCAGGAGCAATCTGATAGTCCAGAGTGAGGCATTCCCTCCCTGTGCAAGTGAATGTAGAAGTTGGTAAAAAAGTTTTGTGTATTATATACAAATTCTCACAGAAAAGATATGCTGATTAAATTTGTCATCTTTCTCTTTGAAGATTCTTCACAGTACAGGGCTGGAGTTTCAACATCAAGTCGAAGAAGCCAAGGATTTAGATCAGTTGATTAAAATTCACTATAGATACTTATCAACCATCCATGATCGATGTCTGCTGAGAGAAAAGGTACATGAACTTGGCCGTTGAGGCAGGAATGAAGCCAGCCAAGGGAAACTGTCTGTGTCCTTTGGAGTTTTATGCTTAGTAAGCTTCTGATATGCAGAATATTCTTTTAAGGAAGCACCAGATCCAGTGAGATTATAAATGTGTGCCATATTACCAGAAATTAGGTCTAAAAGAAACAGTTCACATTTTTATTGTGACAGTCTATACTCACTCAGCACTGTGTTTGAATTCAATTAGAAAATTTTATCTGCTGTTATGGAATAGTAGTACTTTGTTTAGAAGTGTATCCAGTTTGATGTGAATATATGGGATTAGGTCATCATATAGCCACTGGAATGACTTGCCCCATTCACTGGTGAATTTAAACTCCTGTCTCAGGAAATGGTAGCTTACTCGCTCTGCTGGTCAGATTGCACTGCTGATGCACCTTTACATGGGTGCAGTGGACATGGGCCCAATTCCACCTGTATTGTGTTCAGAGCCTAGCACCCTTCCTTATACTTTGTTGTTGTTGTTCAGTCGTTAAGCTGTGTCTGACTCTTTGGAATCTCACAGACTGTAGCACGCCAGCCTCTGTCCTCCAGTGTCTCCCAGAATGTGCTCAGATTTGTGTCTGTTCAGTCAGTGATGCTATCTAACCATCTTCTCTGCTATTCCTTTCTCCTTAGACCTGGAAGGCAGTTATTGTATTAATGAACTTTTTCTGTGACATTTAAATTAGGTAAAAGTGTTGGTGTCTGTGTTCAAACATGGTCACAAGGTTTGTGTTCTTCCATGGCTTTCTCTCCAGGTCAGCTTTGTGAAGGAAGCCATCATGAAGGTGTTGAACTTGGCTCTCATGTTTGCAGAGGGGTGGCAGGCTGGCCTGGGGGCATGGCAGTAAGTATGCAGCTTGTGGAGCTCTATGCTGTGACCATTTCAGTTTTGCTTTTAGCTGGCTTCATCTGGCAGTCTTGTTTTTTCATCATGACAACATATCACATACACTTATAATTATGGAAAGAATTAAAAATTGTCTAAAGAATAGACAGCATCAAAAATCATGCAATTAATTTCTGGCTGGTGAAACAGTAAGAAAAATCTGAAGTCTTGATTAGCAGAAGCAAATATCTTTAAATTACATTCATGTTGTATAGCAGTGTTAGTTGCTCAGTTGTGTCTGACTCTTTGCGACCCCATGGGCTGGAGCCCGCCAGGCTCTCTGTCCATGGGATTCTCCAGGCAAGAACACTGGAGCGAGTTGTCATTTCCTTCTCCATCCTGTTGTATATGTTTGCTAAGTTTTTGTTATAGTTGCCTCCAGATATACTCAGAAGTGGGTGGGGGGTGGTGGAGGGGAAGCATAACAGACCCTAGAGTCCATTACTCCGCTTCAGCAGATGACAGTGACACTCAGTTTTGTTTTGTGTTCACTGCTCACTCCCACACACTCAGTTATTTTAAACCAAATTTGGGACATTATGCTAGATTGTAGTGCAAAATCATATTTTAGAGAGCTCTAAAAGAATGATTGTATATTTTACTGTTAGGGTGTTTATTGTTCACACCTATCACATAGAAAGTCAGAGGACACTTGAAAACCCAGGAGCTCTTTCTTCCTATCCAGAATACCATCTTCTACAGTTACCTTGAAAGTGTAGCTCAACAGCTTGTCCTTGTCTTGTTTATAAAATTAATGTTATGCTGCTGGTATTACTGGCCTGAAATAAAAGTGTTAAGTCTGGTTGACTAGACTGTTGAGGTAAGAGTTAATAGTTTATAGTTAATTGGTATTAGTAAGGAACTGAAAGTTCATTATAGCACTAATCTAAAATTGTAGTTATGACCAACCTACACAGCATATTAAAAAGCAGAAACATTCCTTTGCCAACAAAAGTCCATCTAGTCAAGGCTATGGTTTTCCGAGTAGTCATGTATGAATGTGAGAGTTGGACTATAAAGAAAGCTGAGCACCAAAGAATTGATGCTTTTGAACTATGGTGTTGGAGAAGACTCTTAAGTTGGATCTCCTTGCAGTCCAAGGGACTCTTAGTCCAATTCTAAAGGAAATCAGTCCTGAATACCCATTGGAAGGACTGATGTTGAAGCTGAAATTCCAATACTTTGGGCCACCTGATGCGAAGACTTGACTCATTTGAAAAGACCCTGATGCTGGGAAAGACTGAGGGCAGAAGGAGAAGGGGATGACAGAGGATGAGATGGTTGGATGGCATCACCTACTCAGTGGACATGGGGTTGGGTGGACTCCAGGAGTTGGTGATGGACAGGGAGGCCTGATGTGCTGCAGTTCGTGGGGTCACAAAGAGTCGGACATGACTAAGTGACTGAACTGAACTGAAAATCCTAACCTATAGGGCTTTATCAAAGTGCTTTCAATGAAGAAACTCCGATGGTAGGTGAAATCCCTAATTGCAGGGGTGAAAATAGGAGTCTTACTTGCTTTATTGTTGCTGTTTCCAGTGTGTGAAGCAGGCTTCTCCCTCCATGTCACTGTCAGATGGAGGAGAAGGTAATAATACTGCTGTGCACACATGGCTAAAATAGAACTTCAACAAGTAAATTGTAAGAAAAAAACAGGATGTGAGGAGGACTTAAGCATATTAACTATCACAGTTTGTGGAAATTAATTGATCCTGAGTCAAATTTAGAGCAAAAAAGTGAAAAAATTTTAAACATCGGTATAATTTAAACAGTATTATTTCATGATATTTTTAAATCATTAAGAATTTTTAAACACGTGGTATTGTGGCTATGGATTTAAAGGAGTCTTTGTGTTTAGTGTGATACTGAAATATTTATGCCTGAAATGCTGTGATGTCAACTTTGCTTCTGAAGATGTGGGGCTGGGTGTATCAATACTGAGGGGTGACTGCTGAAGCTGGATGTGGGTGTTTGCTATTACCCATATTAACAAGTTTTTAGTAATTTTTAAACATAAAATTTTTATATCTTTAATGTGCTATTTATTTCAAAAGAAGGTGTGCTTTTGAAAAGTAAAAATATAGAATTGTGCAATAGAAAAGGGAGGGACTTCCGTGGGAGTCCAGTAGTTAAAACTCCACTACAGGGGGCCCAGGTTCAATCCTGTGTCAGGGAACTAAGATCTTCTAAGCCATGTGGCCAAAAAAAGGGGACTATCCCCAGTGACCCTCACTTTGGAACTTAGCAGCATGCTGAAGCAGCAGTTTTGTGTCCTAAGGACACTGTCCTTCAGACTCTTTGAAAGTTTGGCAGATTTTTTATTTTATTTTAGAATCTTTAGACTTAGGAATCTAAATAAATTAAGCTGAAGCACATTTGTAATTACTCCAAAGGTATTTTATAGCCTGCTTAGTAACTCCTTATATGCTTACTTAAATTGAAATTTACTCTTTCCTAGGATGGAATCTATAGAGAAAATGGAGTCTGATTTTAAAAACTGCCATATGTTCCTTGTAACCATTTTAAACAAAGCTGTCTGTAGAGGATCCTTTCCCCATTGTGAGTATTACGTTAAAATATTGCTTTTATATTTTCCGGTAACTCAGTCTGTTACTGTTTTGTTACTGATCTCATGAAGATTTAGAATTTTTCACTTCTTCAAACCTGGAAAGCCCTCAGCAATTGATTCCCAAGTAAGTAGGGTGAGTGAATCAGATGTAAAATATTGAGACTGAAGATACTGCTTCCTAATATATCATGTGTAACACCAATAGATTTCTAAAACCATAAGTAAAGCAGATGGCAAAATAGGTTTCAGTCACATTTCACTATCATGCATAGCTTTTGTAACTATTCCTTTCAAAAAATAGGCTTGGAGGTCGGTTTGCTTTGTTTTTTTGTTTGTTTGTTTTTTTAAGCAATTTTAAAACTCCCAAGGCTGCCTCTTACACAAAGAAATGCAAGCCTGACAGTTCAAAACAGCGTGAAGCAAACAGAGGTCTGTGTGGTGAGTCACAGGGAGAAAAGAGCTGTGTGTTTATAGACAAAAAGGACAAAGTAGTATTTCTTGCACAGCTTTTTTGGAAAAGGTATGCTGGGCTAATTTTTTCCTATTTCTGTATATTCAGATTGTGATATGCTCATTAAGAGTAGGTGAACATTTTTGAAAACACTATTAGAGTAAGAAGGCAGAACACTGGGAATAAACAAAAATATATCATCAAAAAGTTGTTAATGCAAGGACATCTAAGTAAATTAAGTTCTGGTGTGAGATGAGCCTTTCAGTGCTAACCTGCTATACCCACAGCAGGTAGGTGGGGCAGTGACTGACTAGAGGCACATAGACTTTGCCGGAATAGAGAAACCCATTGTTGGTGTAGCAGACTGGAATCCTAGATGCCCCCACAGAGGGCCAGTCTTCCCCACTCCCAGCTTACCCTATAAGTAGTGATGTGGAAGCTGAGGGCCAGCAGGGCTGGAAGACAATTCTAGTCTCACAGATCCCTAATTTCCTGTGTTGAGTTGACTCTTCTACAATGAAGAGGCTTTCATCTGTTATGCAGGTATATAGAAACTAATGTTGTAAACCCCTACTGACACCTCTCAGCCTCCCCCATTTATACCCTTAACCCAAAAAAAGTACTGTGTTAAAAATGTGTTGAAACAGATTCCATTCATAGCTTAGAACATGGTGTTATGTTATGAAATGAGTCCAGGTTTTATATTTTAAAAAATGTGATTTGTTTAGTGTAAAACCCAGAGTTTTTTTTGTTTGTTTTCAAAACTAAAATGTTATGAAATAGAAGTAAATCATAGTTTTTCAATTTGCATGTAATAAATGAAGATTATTGTCTTTAGTATATGTTAAAGATAATTAGTATTTTCATTAAAAATAGAAAATATCTAATACTTTTTGGGACATTGGTTAAAGCTTATTCAGCCATTGTCATTTAAATCTATCTTGTTAACCTATTTTTATTCTTCTTACAGTGGAATCTCTAGCACTATCACTCATGGCTGGCATGGAACAAACTTAAATATCTTCAGTATAGTAAATACCTCAGATTTAATCTTTATACATATACATTTCCACCATATGGAGCTAAGAAATGGGACTCTTATTTTGGTTTATTTTTAAACTGTTGTCTACTGTCCAAACAAGTGGGTTTTATGTGTATTCTCTTGGGATTATTGGTTGGTATATCGAGTTATGTGTATAAAACTTTATCAATGCAAAGTGAATACAGTCTGTTTACACTTATATTTCCTACTATAAGCAATAGCTTTATGGTATTGGTACCTTTAAATGTAAAATATATCATTTTTGAAAATGTAGTTAATATTAAAAATACAGCACTTTATTCCCCTTTTGCTTAGTCACAGAAGTTTTTTATAGTTTTACATACTATCTTCCCTAAAGGTTGTCTTAGATTTGGTGGTCTGAAAAATGTATTTTTATATGCTTGGAAAGTTCCAAGATAGAAAACAGCTTCAGCCAATGTCAATAAATGTAAAAGCCAGCTGTGGTACAAAATCCTATTATATGGCTTTCGTGAGCTAACCATAATTGATTAAAACTATATTTACTGTTCAGTGTTCCCACATTTTCTTTGCACAGTTCTATTTCTCTAGCAGTTATGACTCAGCACTATATTTACTACTTATTTTTTGAAAACAGCTATTTTTTGGGCTCCAAAATCACTGCAGATGATGATTGCAGCCATGAAATTAAAAGACGCTTACTCCTTGGAAGGAAAGTTATGACCAACCTAGATAGCATATTCAAAAGCAGAGACATTACTTTGCCAACAAAGGTCCATCTAGTCAAGGCTATGGTTTTTCCACCAGTCATGTATGGATGTGAGAGCTGGACTGTGAAGAAAGCTGAGCACCAAAGAATTGATGATTTTCAACTGTGGTGTTGGAAAAGACTTTTGAGAGTCCCTTGGACTGCATGGACATCGAAACAGTCCATTCTAAAGGAGATCAGTCCTGGGTGTTCTTTGGAAGGACCGATGCTGAAGCTGAAACTCCAATACTTTGGCCACCTCATGTGAAGAGTTGACTCATTGGAAAAGACTCTGATGCTGGGGGGTTGGGGGTTGGGGTTTGGGGGCAGGAGGAGAAGGGGACGACAGGATGAGATGGCTGGGTGGCATCACTAACTCAATGGACATGCATTTGAGTAAACTCCAGGAGTTGGTGATGGCCAGGGGGGCCTGGCATGCTGCAGTTCATGGGGTCGCAAAGAGTTGGACACGACTGAGCGACTGAACTGAACTGAAGTCCAAATAGCCTCCGAGCTGAGCATCAGGGGCCCCTACCCTGTACACAATTTCAATCGTTTTACAGCATGCAGGTGGCAAAGTCAGCTAACCAGACCTCCTGGAAACCAGCCCAGGTCTCAGACTTTACTCTGAAGTCTTGGAAACAGTTTGCTGAGGAGGCCTTCAAATACCACCAATGAATAAGTTATTACTTTCAGGTCTCAAGAAAAGACTGCAGTATAGCCTAACAGTTGTAAAATGTGAGAAGTATTTCTTAATCTGATCCTACAAGTAAAAACTGTGGAAACTGATGGAACCACACGCCCATATAAAGCAGTTATGATGGAGTCAAGGCCCAAACAATGATGGCCTGGCTGTTTTGGTAAAGTTCTTTATGCATAGCAAAAATCATATCAAACATACCAAAACATAACTTCTTTCATAAACTGACTTAGATTTATTGTCTGTGTCACTAAACCTGGAATAGAAGATACATTTATTTATAGGATACTTGGGAAATGTTTTCGCTTTAAAAAATGAGTATTTAGAATTTTTGTTGCCACAGACTGGTTTTATACTATATTTGTTCTTTTCTCATGACTTTAGAGTTTCCAAGGAAAGATTAGCAAAGTTTAAATTGAGGGAGGGATAGACTTAACAAACTGTCACCAATTTCTTTGGGAAGTAGCCTCCAAAGTACAGAGTACCCAGTGAAAAGGGAAAGGGAGATGGACTGGCCAGAGAGAAAAGCTGTCCCAGCTGGTTGTCCCATGTTGGGCTGAGATAATTGGCTTCTGGTCCCCATCTCCATCAGTCATTTGTTGTGTGACCCTAGGGCAAGCATGATCTCTGCAGCTGAGGCTACCCAAGGAGCAACACCGAAGCTGTCTGCTGGAAGTGCATCAGTGCATCAGCTACACTCATCTGGTGATTCTTGAGTTGTGTGGGAAAGTTAATGCTTTGAGGTACATTAAACTACCTTCTCCTATATGTGGAATTTGATGGGCTCTCTTTTAATTTTTCTGCTGGTTCTGTTTGGACCTTTGATCTTACAGTTTTCCAGTTGAGCATGTTAGGAGCTTGGAAGTCATTATTCATCTGCAGGAACCAGAACCAGGCTGAGGGAACTTAAATTATAATTGATAAATCACTAGAGACTCAATGTGAATGAAACTCTTAGTTAAAGACTCCAGGGGACCTAGATATAAGGGATGAGGCACACTTTTGTGAGTTTTAACACCACTGCTAGTTTCTCACAGTGAAGATCAGAGAGAAGTCCCCTTGTGCTTCTGCCATGCAGAAGGGAACAGTGTCTATTTCATAATATGCCCAGAGAATTATAGTCAACTCCAGCTCCTTTTAGCCTTCATGTGTCACCTGTGTGTGTGTGTGTGTGTGTGGTGTGTGTGTGTGTTGTGTGTGTTGGAGCAGAGGGAGGAGATAGCCAAGAAGTACTTGTAAAGGTCATAGCACAGGGGCACAGACTGACTGCAAGAATAACAGTCATACTACAAAATGCTTTTCTTCCCCTACACCCAGTACTTCGTAGCACAGGGGCACAGACTCACTACAAGAATAAGAATCATACTACAAAATGCTTTCCCTCCCCTACACCCAATACCTCTGCCACACCAGTAGGGCTCCTGTGTAACTGAGGAACACGATAAATTACAACTGTCTGCTAAAACCTTACTTAGCAATAAATCCAAGGAAACCTGACTACAACAGAACACAAATATCAGAACACCAGAGGAAGTTTTAGCCTCTGACCCCTACAGCTAGAGTAAACAGTAAAAGTCTAACCACCACCCAGACAAACTTAAAATGTTACACCAAAGGCCTGTTTGACTCATTTCCTTTCACCCAACACATTATGTCTAGCTCCTACCAAAAATTTACACAGCATGCTGAAAAAAACAACAGTTTGAAGATCGCAAGCATCTGAACTGGATTCAGAATTGGCAGAGATTAATATACCAAGGCTTTCTTATCTCTTCTTGCTATTCTTTGGAACTCTGCATTCAGATGCATATCTTTCCTTTTCTTCTTTGCTTTTCGCTTTTCTTCTTTTCATAGCTATTTGTAAGGCCTCCCCAGACAGCCATTTTGTTTAGCCTTTGAATGGATCACAATAAACTGGAAAATTCTGAAAGAGATGGGAATACCAGACCACCTGACCTGCCTCTTGAGAAACCTGTATGTAAATCAGGAAGCAACAGTTAGAACTGGACATGGAACAACAGACTGGTTCCAAATAGGAAAAGGAGTACGTCAAGGCTGTATATTGTCACCCTGCTTATTTAACTTCTATGCAGAGTACATCATGAGAAACGCTGGGCTGGAAGAAGCACAAGCTGGAATCAAGATTTCTGGGAGAAATATCAATAACCTCAGATATGCAGATGACACACCCTTATGGCAGTAAGTGAAAAGGAACTAAAAAGCCTCTTGATGAAAGAGGAGAGTGAAAAAGTTGGCTTAAAGCTCAACACTCAGAAAACAAAGATCATGGCATCCTGTCCCATCACTTCATGGGAAATAGATGGGGAAACAGTGGCTGACTTTATTTTGGGGGGCTCCAAAATCACTGCAGATGGTGACTGCAGCCATGAAATTAAGACACTCCTTAGAAGAAAAGTTATGACCAACCTAGATTGCATGTTGAAAAGCAGAGACATTACTTTGCCTACAAAGGTCTGTCTAGTAAAGGCTATGGTTTGTCCAGTGGTCATGTACAGATGTGAGAGTTGGACTGTGAAGAAGGCTGAGTGCCGAATTGATGCTTTTGAACTGTGGTGTTGGAGAAGACTCTTGAGAGTCCCTTGGACTGCAAGGAGATCCAACCAGTCCATTCTGAAGGAGATCAGCCCTGGGATTTGTTTGGAAGGAATGATGCTAAAGCTGAAACTTCAGTACTTTGGCCATGTCACGTGAAGAGTTGACTCATTAGAAAAGACTCTGATGTTGGGAGGGATTGTGGGCAGGAGGAGAAGGGGACAACCGAGAATGAGATGGCTGGATGGCATCACCGACTCAATGGACATGAGTCTGAGTGAACTCCAGGAGCTGGTGATGGACAGGGAGGCCTGGCATGCTGCGATTCATGGAGTTGGAAAGAGTCGGACACAACTGAGCGACTGAACTGAACTGAATATGCTAAGGGCTATTAATCAACTATGATTAATAAGCTAAGAGCTCAGACTTACCTGGCAGTTCACTAGTTAAGAATCCACCTGCCAATGCAGAGAACACATGTTTCATCCATGGTTTTAGAAGATCCTACATGCCGCAGGGCAACAAAGTCTGTGTGCCACAACCCCTGACACCTGAGCACTGCAACTATAGAGTAGACCCAGCTTGCCACAACTAGAGAAAGCCTGTGTACAGCAACAAAGACCCAAGGCAACCAAAACAAAATTTTCAAAATATGCTAAGGGCTCTAATGGAAAAGGTGGATAGCACAGATAGGCAGTTTATTAATAGACTCCTTCAAGGATCACAGCCTTGTCCTGCTGAAGGAACTTGCAAAACTCACTGAGGCCATGCCATGCAGGGCCACCCATCATGGACTGGACATAGTGGAGAGTTCTGACAAAATGTGGTTTCCCTGGAGAGGGAATGGTAAACTGCTCCAGTATTCTTGCCTCAAGAACCCGATGAACAGTATGAAAAGGCAGAAAGTTACGACACCAGAAGATGAACTTCGCCAGGTCAGAAGGTGTCAGATATGCTACTAGGAAAGAGTGGAGGGCAATTACTAATAGCTCCAGAAAGAATGAAGAGGCTAGGCCAAAGTGGAAACAATGCTCAGTTGTCAATGTGTCTGGCAGTAAAAGAAAAGTCCAATGCTGTAAAGAACAGTATTACATAGGAACCTGGAATGTTAGGTCCATGAGTGAAGGTAAGGTAGATGTGGTGAAACAGGAGATGGCAAGAGTGAAATCCACATCTTAGGAATTAGTGAACTAAAGTGGACAGGAATGGGCAAACAATTCAGATGACTATTATATCTACTACTGTGGGCAAGAATCTTAGGAGAAATGGGAGTAGCCCTCATAGTTCAAAATGCAGTGCTTGAGTGCAAGCACTTCTCATAAAAGACAGATTGATCTCAGTTCATTTCCAAGGCAAACCATTCACAGTAATCCAAGACTATGCCCCAGCCACTAATGCTGAAGAAGCTGAAATCGACCAATTCTATGAAGATCTAATAAGACCTAGAACTGGTAATTGGAATGCAAAAGTAGGAACTGAAGATATACCTGCAGTAACAGGCAAGTTTGGCCTTGAAGTACAAAGTGAAGCAAGGCAAAGGTTAACAAAGTTTTGCCAAGAAGACACACTGGTCATAGCAAACACCCTCTTCCAACAACACAAGAGACGACTGTACACATGGCCATCACCAGATGGTCAACACTGAAATCAGATTGATTATATTCTTTGCAGCTGAACATGGAGAAGCTCTATACAGTCAGCAAAAACAAGACCTGGAGCTGACTGTGGCTCAAACCGTCAGCTCCTTATTGAAAAATTCAGGTTTAAATTGAAGAAAGTAGGAAAAACCACTAGCCCATTCATGTATGACCTAAATAAAATCCCTTAGGTTTATACAGTGGAGTTGATGAATAGATTGAAGGAATGAGATCTGGTGTACAGAGTGCCTTAAGTACTATAGGCGGAGGTTTGTAACGTTGTATAGGAGGCAGTGACCAAAACCATTCCAAAGAAAAACAAATGCAAAGAGTAAAAGTGGCTGGCTGAGGAGGTTTAACAAATAGCTGAGAAAAGAGGTAAAAATCAAGAGAGAAATGGAAAGATATATCCAACTGAATACAGTTTCAGATAATAGCAAGGAGAGATAAGGAGGCCATTTTAAATGAAAAATGCTAAGAAACAGGAAAACAATAGAATGGGAAAGACTAGAGATCACTTCAAGAAAATTGGAGATATCAAGGGAACATGTCATGCAAAGATGGGCGTGATAAAGGCAGAGATGGTAAGGAGCTGACAGAAGCAGAAGAGATTAAGAAGAGGTGACAAGAATACACAGCAGAACTATTCAAAAGGTCTTAATGACCTAGATAACCATTGTGGTGTGGTCACTCACCTAGAGCCAGATATTCTGGAGTGTGAAGTCAAGTGGGCCTTAGGAAGCATCACTACACACAAAGCTAGTTTCCAATCCCGAAGAATGACAATGCCAAAAAATATTCAAACTATTGTACAATTGTGCTCATTTAACATGCTAGCAGCGTTATGCTCAAAATTCTTCAAGCTAGACCAGCAGCACTTCAGTCAAGAACGTCCAGATGTGCCAGCTGCGTTTAGAAAAGGCAGAGATCCAATTTCCAACATTTGCTGTATCAAAAAAAGCAAAGTAATTCCAGGAAAATACCGACTTCTGCTTCACTGACTATGCTAAAGCCTTCGTGTGGATCACAACAAACTGAATTCTTACAGAGATGGGAATACCAGACCACTTTGCATTCATGTGTATCACAACAAACTGAAAAATTCTTAAAAGATGGGAATAGCAGACTGCCTCACTGGCTTCCTGAGAAACCTGTATGTAGATCAGATCAGTTCAGTTTAGTCACTCAGTTGTGTCCAACTCTTAGCGACCCCATGGACTGCAGCATGCCAGGACTCCCTGTCCATCACCAACTCCTGGAGTTTATTCAAACTCATGTCCATTGAATTGGTGATGCCATCCAACCATCTCATCCTCTGTCATCCCCTTCTCCTCCCACCTTCAATCTTTCCCAGCATCAGGGTCGTTTCAAATGAGTCAGCTCTTTGCATCAGTTGGCCAAAGTATTGAAGTTTCAGCTTCAGCATCAGTCCTTCCAGTGAATATTCAGGACTGATTTCCTTTAGGATGGACTGGTTGGATCTCCTTGCTGCCCAAGGAACGCTCAAGAGTGTTCTCCAACAAAAGCATCAATCCTTCAGCGCTCAGCTTTCTTTATAGTCCAGCTTTCACATCTGTACATGACTACTGGGAAAACCATAGCCTTGACTAGATGCACCTTGTTGGCAAAGTTATGTCTCTGCCTTTTAATAAGCTGTCTAGGTTGGTCATATCTTTTCTTCCAAGGAGCAAGCGTCTTTTAATTTCATGGCTGCACTCACCATCTGCAGTGATTTTGGAGCCCCCCAAAATAAAGTCTGCCACTGTTTCCCCATCCATTTGCCATGAAGTGATGGGACCGGATACCATATCTTCATTTTAAGGCAACTTTTTCATTCTCCACTTTCACTTTCATCAAGAGGCTCTTTAGTTCTTCACTTTCTGCCATAAGGGTGGTATCATCTGCTTATCTGAGATGACTGATATTTCTCCTGGCAGTCTTGATTCCAGCTTGTGCTTCATCCAGTCCAACATTTCTCATAATGTACTCTGCTTATAAGTCAAATAAACAGGGTGACAACATACCGCATTGATGTATTCCTTTCCTAATTTGGAACCAGTCTATTGTTCCATGTCCAGTTCTAACTGTTGCTTCTTGACCTGCATACAGATTTCTCAGGAGGCAGGTCAGGTGGTCTGATATTCCCATCTCTTGAAGAATGTTCCACAGTTTGTTGTGAGCCACACAGTCAAAGGCTTTGGCATAGTCAATAAAGCAGAAGTAGATGTTTTTCTGGAACTCTCTTGCTTTTTTGATGATCCAGTGGATGTTGGCAATTTGATCTCTGGTTCCTCTGCCTTTTCTAAAACCAGCTTGAATATCTGGAAGTTCTAGTTCACATACTGTTGAAGACTGACTTGGAGAATTTTGAGCATTACTTTGCTAGCATGTGAGATAACTAAACTTGTACAGTAGTTTACATTCTTTGGCACTGCCCTTCTTTGGGATTGGAATGAAATCTGACCTTTTCCAGTCCTGTGGCCACTGCTGAGTTCTCCAAATTTGCTGGCATATTGACTGCAGCACTTTAACAACATTATATTTTTTAATATTTGCAGTAGCTCAGCTGGAATTCCATCACCTCCACTAGTTTTGTCCATAGTGATGCTTCCTAAGGCCCACTTGACTTCTATTCCAAGATGTCTGGCTCTAGGTGAGTGATCACACCATCATGATTATCTTGGTCATTAAGTCTTTTTTTGGATAGTTCTTCTGTGTATTCTTGCCACCTTTTCTTAACATCTTTTGCTTCTGTTAGGTTCATACCATTTCTGTCCTTTATTGTGCCCATCATTGCATGAAATGTTCCCTTGGTGTCTCTGATTTTCTTGAAGAGATCTCTAGTCTTTCCCATTCTATTGTTTTCCTCTTTTTCTTTGCATTGATCACTAAAGAAAGCTTTCTTATCTCTTCTTGTTATTCTTTGGAACTCTGCATTCAAATGGGTATTTCTTTCCTTTTCTCCTTTGCCATCTGCTTCTCTTTCCATAGCTGTTTTTAAGGCCTCCTGGTGGGCTGCCTTCTGTGGGGTCACACAGAGTCGAACACAACTGAAGTGACTTAGCAGCACCAGCAGACAACCATTAGCCTTTTTACATTTCTTTTTCTTGGGGATGGTCTTGATCGCTGTCTCCTGTACAATGTCATGAACCTCTGTCCATAGTTCTTCAGGCAGTCTGTTTATCAGGTCTAAGCCCTTGAATCTAGTTGTCACTTCCACTGTATAGTCGCAAGGGATTTGATTTAGGTCATACCTGAATGGTCTAGTGGTTTTCCCTACTTCAATTTAAGGCTGAATTTGTCAATGAGTTCATAATTTGAGCCTCAGTCAGCTCCCAATCTTTTTTTTTTTTTTTTTTTTTTTGCTGACTGTATAGAGCTTCTCCCTCTTTGGCAAAGAATATAATCAATCTGATTTTGGTGTTGACCATCTGGTGATGTTCATGTGTTGAGTCTTCTCTTGTGTTGTTGGAAGAGGGTCAAGAAGCAACAATTAGAACCAGACATGGAACAACGGACTGGTTCAAAATTGGGAAATGAGTATGACAAGGCTGTATATTGTCACCCTGCTTGTTTAACTTATATGCAGAGTACATCATGCAAAATGCCAAGTTGAATGAATCACAAGCTGGAATCAAGGTTGCCAGAAGAAATAATTTCAGCTATGCATATAATATCACTCTAATGGCAGAAAGCAAAGAGAAGCTAGAATTTTTTGATGAGAGTGAATGAAGAAATTGAAAATATGGCTTGAAACTCAACATTCAGAAAACTAAGATCATGGCATCTGGTTCCATCACTTCATGGCAAATAGGAAAAAAGTAGAAGCAGTGACAAGATTTTCTTTTCTTGGGCTCCAAAATCACTGCTGAAAGTGACTGTAGGCATGAAATTAAAAGGCACTTGTTCAAATTAAAAGACACTTGCTCCTTAGAAGAAAAGCTATAACAAACCTAGACAGCATATTAAAAAGCAGAGATACCACTGCCAACAAAGGTCTGTATAATCAAATTTATGGTTTTTCCCGTAGTCATGTATGTATGTGAGAGTTGGACCATAAAGAAGGCCGAGTGCCAAGGAATTGATGCTTTGAATGGTCGTACTGGAGAAGACTCTTGAGAGTCCCTTGGACAGCAAGGAGATTAAACCAGTCTATCCTAGAGGAAATCAACCTTGAATACTCATTGGAAGGACTGATGCTAAAGCTAAAGCTCCAATACTTTGGCCACCTCATGCAAAGAGCCGACTCATTAGCAAAGATGCTGATGCTGGGAAAGATTGAGGTCAGAGGAGAAAGGAATGACAGAGGATGAGGTGGTTAATACAGTATCACTGACTTAATGGACATGAGTTTTGCAAATGTCAGGAGACAGTGAAGGACAGGGAAGCCTGGCTTGCTGCAGTCCATGGGGTTGCAAAGGGTCAGACACAACTTAGGGACTGAACAACAAAAACAAGTAGAGAGATGGAAACTCAGTAAAGACATGGTTGTACTGAACATCAGCTGGATGAAATGGTCACTTTTAAATTACTTCAGCAGAATACAACTCAAATGTATAGAACGTTCACCATTATAGGTCACATTTTGGCCATAAACTATATTTTAACAACTTTTTAAAAATAGAAATCATTTAAAATATGCTCTCAGACCGCAATGTACATAGGATGAACAAGCAGGGGTGACAAGAGGCAGACTTTGTAGTAACTGGATGTGGAGGAGACAGATGTGATTGGTTTGGATAATTCTGTGGACTGGCAGGGAAATGAAACCAGTTAGTTTGAGGACAGGTAGGGTGTTGTGACGGAGAAGGCAATGGCACCCAACTCCAGTACTCTTGCCTGGGAGATCCATGGATGGAGGCGCCTGGTAGGCTGCAGTCCATGGAGTCGCTAAGAGTCAGACACAACTGAGTGACTTTGCTTTCATGCTTTGGAGAAGGAAATGGCAACCCACTCTAGTGTTCTTGCCTGGAGAATCCCAGGGATGGGAGAGCCTGGTGGGCCGCCATCTATGGGGTCGCACAGAGTCGGACACGACTGAAGTGACTTAGCAGCAGCAGCAGCAGCAGCGGGGTACTGTGAGTTCAGTGGACAGGGGAACAAGCTTGGTGGGGGTTTATCTAAGGAGCAAGGGAATTCACAGTTAGGCTTTTCTAAGGCCCATCCTGGAGTGTGAAGTCAAGTGGGCCTTAGGAAGAATTATCAGCAGTATAAAAGATGATGGTGTTAATGTGCTGTGCTCAATATGTCAGCAAATTTGGAAAACCCAGCAATGGCCACAGGACTACAGCATCCATTTACAATAAAAACTCTCATCAAAGAAGTTAGAGAGGGAATATATCTCAACATAATAAAGACAAAAATCACAGCCAACATCATACTCAGTATTGAAAAGTCCAAAGCCTTCAAGGATGTTAATTCCGTGGCTTCTATTTAACGTAATATTGGAAGTCCTGGCCATAGCAATCAGACAAGAAAAAGAAACGATATCCAAATTGGAAGGGAGGAAGTAAAATTGTCTCTATTTGTAAATGTTATGATACTCTATATATAGAGAACCCTAAAGTCTCCACCCCAAACTACTGGAATTAATAAATGAATTCAGCAAGTTTGCAAGATACAAGATTAATACACAGAAATCTTATATTTCTATACATTAATAATAAATATCAGAGTTTCTTAAATCCCCATTTAAAATTGCAACAATAACAAAAAAAACCCCACCAAGGAATAAACTTAAACAAGGAGCAAAAGACCTGTATATTGAAAACTATAAAACATGGATGAAGGAAACCAAAGATGATTCTAACAAATGGAAAGAAATCCCATGCTCTTGGATTGGAAGAATTAATATTGCCAAAATTTCCATACTACCCAAAGCAATCTAAAGATTTAATGCAACCCTTATCAAAATACCCATGAGTTTTCACAGAACTAGAATAATCCTGAAACTTATACAGAATCACACAAAGATCCCAAATTGGCAGAGCAATCCTTAAAAAAAGAAAACCTGGAGGTATAACCTTCCCAGACTTCAGGCTATACTACAAAGGGCTACAGTAATCAAAACAGCATGGTAGGTAGTGGCACAAAAACAGATCAACAGAACAGAATAGTGAGTCCAGAAATAAACCCGTGCACCTATGGTCAGTTAATCTATGACAAAGGAGGCAAGAATACACAATGGAGAAAAGACAGTCTTCAGCAAATGGTGCTGGAAAAACTAGACAACCACATGTTAAAAATCAGAGTAGAACACTCCTTAATACCATACGCAAAAATAAAACAGTTTAAAGACCTAAATTAAGACCTGAAACCATGAAACTCCTAGAGGAGAACATAGGCAAAATTCTTTGACATAAGTCATAGCAATATTTTCCTGATCAGTCTCCTAAGACAAAAATAAATAAAAGGAAAAAATAAACAAATGGCACCTAATTAAACTTTAAAATTTTTGCACAGCAAAAGAATCCATTGACAAAGTGAAAAGGCAACTACTGGGTGGGAGAAAATATTTACAAATGATGTGACTCACAAAGGCTTAATATCCACAGTTCATACAACTCAATGTCCAAAAAATAAAAAAACAATTTAAAAATGGACAGAAGACCTGAATAGTCATTTCTCCAAAGATGTACAAATGGTTAGCAGGCACATGAAAAAGATGCTCAGTATCATTAATCATTAGAGAAATGCACATCAAAACCACAACAAGGTATCACCTCACACCTATCAGAATGGCTGTCACCAAGAAGTTTAAATAACAAATGTTGGAGAGGATGTAGAGTAAAGGGAACACGAGTACATTTCCACTACTGGTGAGAATTTCTAATTGGTGCAGTCACTGTAGAAAACAGTGTCAAAGTTATTCAAAAAATTAAAAGTAGGGGATTCCTTGGTGATCTGCCCTGCTGGCTCAGAGGTTAAAGCGTCTGCCCGCAGTGGGGGAGACCTGGACTCGAACCCTGGGTCCGGAAGATCCCCTGGAGAAGGAAATGGCAACCCACTCCAGTATTCTTGCCTGGAGAATCCCATGGACAGAGGAGCCTGGTGAGCTACAGTCCATGGGGTCGCAAAGAGTCGGACACGACTGAGTGACTTCACTTTCTTTCTTGGTGGTCTAGTAGTTAGGACTCCATGCTTTCACTGCCAAGGAAATCCTTGGTAAGTGAACAAAGATCCTGCAAGTCATGCAGCATGGCCAAAACAAGCAAACAAAAAACCCAGCAATCTGAAAATACAACCACCATATGATCCAGCAATTCAACTCCTGGGCATATACTTGAAAGAAAAAAAATGTTAGTACATTCACCCCAATGTTTATATCAGCACTATATACAGTAGCCAAAACATGGAAGAAACCCAAGCATCCATCCACAGATGAGTAGATACACACCACACACACACACACACACACACACACACAGCACCCCATGGAATATTACTCAGCCATAAAAACGCCACTTGCAGCAATGGAGATGGACTTAGAGAAGACTGTGCTTAGTGAAATAAGTCAGACAGAGAAAGACAAATACTGTATAATATCAGTTACATGCAGAAACTAAATACAAACTAATGCATATTTAAAGCCGAAACAGACTCATAGCTGTAGAGAACAAACTTATATTTACCAAAGGGGATAAAGAAGAGGAGAGGAACAAGTTAGGGAGGGGTATGGGATTAACAGATATAAATACTGTATATAAAATCAGAAACAAAGATATTAGGTAGGAAATTATACCCATTATTTTGTCATAGCCTGTTGTTCAGCCACTCAATTTGTGTCCCCACAAACTCTGACTCTTTGTGACCCTATGGACTGCATCAGGCCAGGCTTCCTTCTCCTTCATGAACTCCTGAAGCTTGCTCAAACTCAGTCGATAGTGCCATCTAACCAATTCATCCTCTCTAGCCCCATTCTCCTCCTACCTTCACTCTTTCCCAGCATTAGGATCTTCTATAATGAGTCAGCTCTTCATATCAGGTGACCAAATTAATGGAGCTTCAGCTTCAGTATCAGTCCTTCCAACAGATATTCAGGATTGATTTCCTTTAGGATTGGCTGCTTTGATCTCCATGCTGATCAAGGGACTCTCAAGAGTCTTCTCCAACACCACAGTTCAAAAGCATCAGTTCTCCGGTGCTCAGCTTTCTTTATGGTCCAACTCTCAGGTTCATACATAACTTCTGGAAAAACCATAGCTTTGACTAGACAGATTTTTGTCAGCAAAGTAATGTCTCTGCTTTTTAATAAGCTGTCTAGGTTGGTCATAGCTTTTCTTCCAAAGAGCAAGCATCTTTTAATTTCAAGGCTGCAGTCACCATCTGCAGTGATTTTGGAGCTCCCCAGAATAAAGTCTGTCACTGTTTCCATTGTTTCCCCATCTATTTGCCATGAAGTGATCGAACCGGATGCCATGGTCTTCGTTTATGAATGTTGAGTTTAAAGCCAAGGTTTTCACTCTCCTCTTTCACTTTCAACAAGAGGCTCTTTAGTTCTTCACTTTCTGTCATACGGGTGGTGTCATCTGCATATCTGAAGTTATTGAGAGTACATTATTATATGCAGAGTACATCATGTGAAATACTGGGTTGGATGAAGCACAAACTGGAATCAAGATTGTCGGGAGAAATATCAATAACCTCTGATATGCAGATGACACCACCCTTATGGCAGAAAGCAAAGAGGAACTAAAGAGCCTCTTGATGAAAGTGAAAGAAGAGAGTGAAAAAAAAAAGAAAAATCAGCTTAAAACTCAACATTTAAAAAACTAAGCTCATGGCATCCTGTCCCATCACTTCATGGCAAATGGATGGGGAAACAGTGGAAACAGTGACAAACCTTATATTCTTGGACTCCAAAATCACTGCAGCCATGAAATTAAAAGATGCTTGCTCCTTGAAAGAAAAGCTATGACCAACCTAGACAGCATATTAAAAAGCAGAGACATTGCTGACAAAAGTCCATCTAGTCAAAGCTATGGTTTTTCCAGTAGTCATGTATGGATGTGAGAGTTAGACTATAAAGAAACCTGAGCACCGAAGAACTGATGCTTTTGAACTGTGGTGTTGGAGAAGACTCGTGAGAGTCCCTTGGACTGCTTGGAGATCCAACTAGTCAATCCTAAAGGAAATCAGTCCTGAATATTCATTGGAAGGAATAGCTGACTCATTTGAAAAGACCCTGTTGATGGGAAAGATTAAAGGTGGAAGGAGAAGGGGATGACAAAGGATGAGATGGTTGGATGGCATCACTGACTCAATGGACATGAGCTTGAGTAAGCTCTGGAAGTTGGTGATGGACAGGGAAGCCCTGGCGTGCTGCAGTCCATGGGGTCAGAGAGTCGGACACAACTCAGCAACTGAACTGAACTGAATTGAACTCTGCATATAAGTTAAATAATCAGGGTGACAATATACAGCCTTGACGTACTCCTTTCCCGATTTGGAGCTAGTCTTTTGTTCCATGTCCAGTTCTAACTGTTGCATTGGACCTGTATACAGATTTTACAGGAGGCTGGTCAGGTGGTCTGGTATTCCCATCACTTTAAGGGTTTTCCAGTTTGTTGTGATCCACACAGTCAAAGGCTTTAGTGCAGTCAATGAAACAGAAGTAGATGTTTTTCTGAAATTCTCATGCTTTTCAATGATCCAGTGGATGTTGGCAATTTGATCTCTGGTTCCTCTGCTTTTTCTAAATCCAGCTTGAACATCTGGAAATTCTCAGTTCACATACTGTTGAAGCCTCACTTGGAGAATTTTGAGCATTACTTTTCTAGCGTGTGAGATGACTAAACTTGTACAGTAGTTTGAACATTCTTTGGCACTGCCCTTCTTTGGAATTGAAATGAAATCTGACCTTTTCTAGTCCTGTGGCCACTGCTGAGTTTTCCAAATTTGCTGGCATATTGAGTGCAGCACTTTAACAACATTATGTTTTTAATATTTGGAATAGTTCAGCTGGATTTCCATCACCTCCACTAATTTTGTCCATAGTGATGCTTCCTAAGGCCCATTTAACTTCTATTCCAAGATGTCTGGCTCTAGGTGAGTGATCACACCATCATGATTATCTTGGTCATTAAGTCTTTTTTGCATAGTTCTTCTATGTATTCTTGCCACCTTTTCGTAACATCTTTTGCTTCTGTTAGGTTCATACCATTTCTGTCTTGTGCCCATCTTTGCATGAAATGTCCCTTTGATATCTCTAATTTTCTTGAAGAGATCTCTAGTCTTTCCCATTCTGTTGTTTTCCTCTATTTCTTTGCACTGTTCACATAAAAAGGCTTTCTTATTTCCTTTTGCTATTCTTTGGAACTCTGCATTTAAATGGGTATTTCTTTCCTTTTCTCCTTTGCCTTTTGCCTCTCTTCTTTTCTCAGCTATTTGTAAGGCCTCCTCAGACAACCATTATGCCTTTGCTTTTGATCACTACCTGCTGTACAATTTTATGAACCTCCACCCATAGTTCTTCAGGCACTCTGTCACATCTAATCCCTTGAATCTATTTGTCACTTCCACTGTATAATCATAAGGGATTTGATATTTCCCCAACTTTCTTCAAATTAAGTCTGAATTTTGCAATAAGGAGTTCATGATCTGAGCCACAGCCAGCTCCTGTTCTTGTTTTTGCTGACTGTATAGAATGTCTCCATCAGCAACTGCAAAGAATGTAATCAATCTGATTTCAGTATTGACCATCTGGTGATGTCCATGTTTAGGGTCATCTCTTTTATTGCTGAAAGTGGGTGTTTGTTATGACCAGTGCGTTTTCTTGGCAAAACTTTGTTAGCCTTTTCCCTGCTTCATTTGTACTCCAAGGCCAAACCTGCCCATTACTGAAGGTATATCTTGAGTTCCTACTTTTGCTTCCCAGTCCCCTATGATGAAAAGGACTTTTTTTTTTTTTTTGGTGTTCTAGAAGGTCTTGTAGCTCATCATAGAACCATTCAGCTTCAGCTTCTTTGGCATTAGTGGCTGGGGCATAGTCTTGGATTACTGTGATATTGAATGGTTTGCCTTAGAAACGAACAAAGATCATTCTGTCATTTTTGAGGTTGCACCCGAGTACTGCATTTCAAACTCTTTTGTTGCCTATGATGGCTACTGCATTTCTTCTAAGGGATTCTTGCCCACAGTAGTTTATATAATGGTCATCTGAATTCAGTTCTTGCCCACAGCAGTAGATATAATGGTCATCTGAATAAAATCCACCCATCGGAATTAAATTCACCCATTCTGATCCATTTTATTTCACTGATTCCTAAAATGTCTATGTTCACTCTTGCCATTTCCTATTTGACCACTGCCAATTTACCTTGATTTATATAACATTCCAGGTTCCTATGCAATATTATTCTTTATAGCATCGGACTTTACTTCTACCATCAGACACATCCGCAGCTGGGTGTTGTTTTCACTTTGGCTCTGCTTCTTCATTTCTTCTGAAGCTATTTCTCTGCTCTTTTCCAGTAGCATATTGGGTACCTACCAACCTGGGGAGTTCATCTTTCAGTATCATCTCTCTTTGCTCTTTCATACTGTTCATGTGGTTCTCAAGGCAAAAATACTGAAGTGGTTTGCCATTCCCTTCTCCAGTGGACTACATTTTTGTCAGAACCAGCCACCATGACCATCTGTTTTGGGCCCTGTACGACATGGCTCGTAGTTTCATTGACATAGACAAGGCTGTGACCCATGTAATCAACTTGGTTAGTTTTCTGTAGTTGTGGTTTTTATTCTGTCTGCCCCATATAGATGAGGATAAAGAGACTTGTGGAAGCTTCCTGAAGGAAAGGACTGGCTGTGGGGGAAACCCACATCTCTCTAGTGAGTGAGGCCATGCTCAGTAAGTTTTTAATCCAATTTTCTGCTGTTGGTTGGGACTGTGTTCCCTCCCTGTAGTTAGGCCTGAGGCCAAACTATGACAGGGGTAATGGTGGTAATGGCGACCTCATGAAAAAGATTTATGCCATGATACTGTGGCTCTCAGGACTGTTGTAGTCAGTTCCCCCTGGCCTGGCAGCAGACCACTGTCAACCCATGCTTCTCCTGGAGACTCCATGACACTCACAGGCAAGTCTGGCTTTGTCTCTTGTGGGGTCATTGCTCCTTTCTCCTGGGTCCTGGTGTGCACAAGGTCTTGTGCCCTGCAAGAGTCTGTTTTACCAGTCCTAAGGAAGTTCTGTAATCATATCCCATTGGCCTTCAAAGTCAAATTCTCTGGGTGTCCTCAGTCCCTTTGCCAGATCCCCAGGTTGGAGAATCTGTTGTCGGCCCTAGAACTTTTGCAGCAGTGAGAGAACTTCTTTGGTATAATTGTTTTCCAGTATGTGGGTTGCCTGCTCGACATCTCTATGGTGGGACTAATGGCAACCTCCTCCTAGTGGACTTATGCCACATGCTGCACCTCCCAGGTCTGCTGCAGCCACAGCCCCTGTCCCTGTGGCAGGCCACTGGTGATCCGTTCCTCTGCATGAGACACTCAAAACTCAAAGGCACTTCTGGCTCAGTATCTTGTGGAAGTCACAGCTCCTTTCCCTGGGTCCTGGTGCACACAAGGTTTTGTTTACACCTGACCATCTCTGGCAGGTATGAGGTTTGATTCTAAATGTAGTTGCCCCCCTCCTACTTTCTTGTTAGGGCTTCTCCTTTGCCCTTGGACACAGGGTATCTTTTTTTTGGTGTGATCCAACATTCTCCTATTGATGGTTGTTCAGCAACTGGTTGAGATTTTGGTGTTTTCGCAGAAGATGTGAGTAATAGCCTATAACAGAGTGTAGTATAGATATAGATATATAGATATAAAATCAGTTGATTTGTCACCATAAACAGTGGAGAGCAGAAGGTAATGTGATAGCATTTTTTCAATGTTGAAAGAAAAAAAATCCACCAAAATTTTTATATCTGGCAAAATTATCCTCGAAAAATAAGGAAAAAGACATTCCCAAATAAGCAGAAGCTCAAAGATTTTATTGTTGCAAGCCCTTCCCATTCTGGCTGAAATGACTTTCATAGTCCTTAAGAAGCTAGTGCCCTTCCCCTTTCATTTTTCACTTCTTCCTCTGTAGGAGCCAGACATTGTAAAGCAACTGCATATATGGAAGAAAATGACCTTTCATGCCCAAGGTGTAGGTTCAGAAAAGACCTGAAAAGACTTTAAGTTTACACTTCAAGCTGACATCTGACACAGAAACAGGCCAGAGAAATCAAGGGGGGAAGAAACATGATAACAAAAAGCAGCAAACCCAAGGAAACAGGAGGATCTGATTTTAGATTCAAATGTCCAGGGTTCAGTAAAAATCACAAGCATATAAAGAAACTGGAAAATATGGAGAAGGCAATGGCAGCCCACTCCAGTACCTTTGCCTGGAAAATCCCATGGACGGAGGAGCCTGATAGGCTGCAGTCCATGGGGTCGTGAAGAGTCAGACACGACTGAGCAACTTCACTTTCACTTTTTACTTTCATGCATTGGAGAAGGAAATGGCAACCCACTCCAGTGTTCTTGCCTGGAGAATCTCAGGGATGCAGAAGCCTGATGGTCTGCCGTCTCTGGCGTCGCACAGAGTCGGACATCACTGAAGCGACTTAGCAGCAGCAACAAACAAAGAATAAATCAAGAGACTGTCATTGAAAGAGATGTAATGGCAGATATACTAGACAAATACTTCATTTTTTAAATTTTATTTTAATTGGAGGCTAATTACAATATTGTGGTGGTTTTTGCCATACATCGACATGAAACAGCCATGGGTGTACATGTGTTCCCCATCCTGAACCCCACTCCCACCTCCCTCCCCATCCCATCCCTCAGGCTCATCCCAGTGCACTGACCCTGAGCTCCCTGTCTGATGTGTTGAACCTGGACTGGCGATCTGTTTCATATATGATAATATACATGTTTCAGTGCTATTCTCTCAAATCATCCCACCCTCACCTTCTCCTACAGAGTCCAAAAGACTGTTCTATACATCTGTGTCTTTTGCTGTCTTGCATATAAGGTCATCATTACCATCTTTCTAAATTCCATATATATGCATAGGTATACTGTATTGGTGTTTTTCTTTCTGACTTACTTCACTCTGTATAATAGGCTCCAGTTTCATCCACCTCATTAGAACTGATTCAAATGTATTCTTTTTAATAGCTGAGTAATATTCCATTGTGTATACTCCACTGTAATATTCCATTGTGTACCACGGCTTTTTTATCCATTCATCTGCTGATGGGCATCTAGGTTGCTTCCATGTCCTGGCTATTATAAACAGTGCTGCAGTGAACATTGAGGTGCATGTGTCTCTTTCAATTCTGGTTTCCTTGGTGTGTATGCCCAGTAGTGGGATTGCTGGCTCGTATGGCAGTTCTATTTCCAGTTTTTAAAGGAATCTTCACTCTGTTCTCCATAGTGGTCATTCCCACTAGTTTGCATTCCCACCAAAGTGTAAGAGGGTTCCCTTTTCTCCACACCCTCTCCAGCATTTATTGCTTGTAGACTTTTGGATAGCAGCCATCCTGATTGGCATGAGATGGTACCTCATTGTGGTTTTGATTTGCATTTCTCTGATAATGAGTGATGTTGAGCATCTTTTCATGTTAGCCATCTGTATGTCTTCTTTAGAGAAATGTCTGTTTAGTTCTTTGTCCCATTTTTTGATTGGGTCGTTTATTTTTCTGGAATTGAGCTGCAGGAGTTGCTTGTATATTTTTGAGATTAGTTGTTTGTCAGTTGCTTCATTTGCTATTATTTTCTCCCATTCTGAAGGCTGTCTTTTCGCCTTGCTTATAGTTTCCTTTGTTGTGCAGAAGCTTTTAATTTTAATTAGGTCCCATTTGTTTATTTTTGCTTTTATTTCCATTCCTCTGGGAGGTGGGTCATAGAGGATTTATGTTAGAGAGTGTTTTGCCTATGTTTTCCTCTAGGAGTTTTATAGTTTCTTGTCTTACATTTAGATCTTTAATCCATTTTGAGTTTATTTTTGTGTATGGTGTTAGAAAGTGTTCTAGTTTCATTCTTTTACAAGTGGTTGATCAGTTTTCCCAGCACCACTTGTTAAAGAGATTGTCTTTTCTCCATTGTATATTGTTGCTTCCTTTTAGACAAATACTTTAAAACAACTGTTTTGAAGATACTTAAAGGCTTATAAGAGGATATGGAGAAAGTCAAGAAAGTGATGTGTGAAAATAAATAAATAAATACATAAGTGTGAACAAAATGGAAAAATCAATAAAGAGATCAAAACCTAAAAAGAAATTCTGGAACTGAAAAGTATATTAACCAAAATGAAAAATTCACTAGGGAGTTTCAACAGCAGAATTGAGCAGGAAAAAAAGCTAATCAGTGAGCTTAAAGGTAAAACAATGGAAACTATCCAGTCTGAGGAAATTTTTTAAAAATTAAAGAAAAGTGAACAAAGCCTAGAAACATCCAGAGGACCAACATGCATATTATGCACTCCCAGGGGAGAGGCAAGAGAAAAGGCAGAGAGACTATTTGAAGAAATAATGCCTGAAAACTTCCTAGATTTGATAACAGACACTAACATAAGCATCCAGGAAGCTCAGTGAACACTGGATAAGATGAACTCAAGAGACCCACACCAAGACACATTATAATTAATTTAAAAGAGAAAGACAAACAGGGACTCTTGAAAGCAGTGAGAACAAGAAATGCTCAAAGTAATGTTTCAAGGTGAAATGAAAAGACACTAGATAGTAACTCAAGGCATGTTAAACAAATACAGATCTCAGTAAAGAAAAATACATGCTAACGTTATAGCAATGGTTTCTAAATGCACTTTGTTTTCCACTTGATTTAAGAAACTAATACAGTTAAAGGAAAAATACAACTATTAGTGTAAAAGTATCACTGCAACTTTGGTTTGTAACTTCAAATCTTATTTTCTACATAATTTAAGAGACTAATGCATTGAAAAGAAGTGCTAGTTTATGTTTTAGGGCACACAGTGTATAAAGATATATTTTGTGCCATCAACAACTGAAAGAGACAGGGACAGGGCCATCAAAAAGAAGAGACTTTTTAAATTGACGTATAAATTGATGTATAATTGATTTACAATGTGCCAATCTCTGCTATACAGCAGAGTGACTTGGTTATGCACATATGTGTTTTTTATAATATTTTCCATTATGATTTATTATAGAATATTGAATATAGTTTTCTGTGTTATACATTAGGACCTTGTTGTTTATCCATTCATTCTAAATGTAATAGTTTGCATCTACCAGCCCCAAACTTTTGATCCATCCCTTTCCCTCCTCCCCTTCTCCTTGGCAACCACAGATCTGTTCTCTGTGACTATGAGTCTGTTTCTGTTTTATATACAGGTTCATTTGCACCATATTTTAGCTTTTAAGTGATATCATATGGCATTTGTCTTTTTCTTCTGGATTACTTCACTTAGTATGATCATCTCTAGTTGCAGAAGAGTTTATGTTATTGAAGTTAAAATGGCACAAATTTGCTAATAGCAAATAGTGCTAATAGCTTTAGCAGGTTAAATGTAATCCCAATGGTAACCACCAAGAAAATAGCTAGAGAATATACACAAAAGGAAACGAGAAGAGAATTAAAAATTCTGCCACAAAAACTCAACAGAAAAGAAGACAGAAATTCAGGAAATACACTATAAGACAAATACAAAACAGCATAATGACATAAGTATATGTATATGCGTGCTAAGTCACTTCAGTCGTGTCCAAATCTTTGTGAGCATCATCCTTATAAGTAATTACTTTAAATGTAAAAGGATTAAACTCTCCAATCAAAAGACATAAATTGGAAGGATGGATTAAAAACACATTATCTAACTACGTGCTGTCTACAAAATGCTCACTTGAGATCCAAAGACAAAACAAGATGAAAGTGAAAAGCTGGAAAACAATCTTCCATACAAGTAGTAACCAAAAGAGAGCAGGAGCAGCAATGCTATAATATCAGACAAAATAGAATTTAAATTTCAAAGGATAATAATAGGTTAATAAAAGTTGTGACATTTCAAGAAGATATAACAATTATAAATAATCATGTACCTAGTGTCAGACCATCAAAATATATTAAGCAAACGCTGGCAGAATTGAAGGGTGAAATAGTTGTACAATAAGGACTGGAGACTTCAACACCCCACTTTAAATAATGGGTGAAACAGCCAGACAGAACATATGTAAGGAAGTAGAGAACTTAACACATCAATCTAACTAGATCTAACAGACATAATAGAGTGTTCACTCTAGCCCACGATAGCATACACATTCTTCTCAAGTATACATGGAACATTTTCCAGAACAGACCATCTGTTAAGCCCCAAATTAGTCTGAATACATTTCAAAAAGATAGATGTCCCACAAAGTATGTTCTCCACTCAGAATGAAGCTAAATATCAATAACAAAAAACAGAAAGACTTTTAAATAACCAATGGATCAAAGAAGAAATCCAATGGGAACTTCTAGAATACTTAGAGATAAATGAAAATAAAAAAGCACCATAGCAAAACTTGTAGATGCACGGAAAATTATGTTAAGAGTAAAGGTTTTGCTATGGTGTTTGCTACCTCCCAGAGTGATGGGAATAAAAGCAAAAATAAATAAATGAGACCTAATTAAACTTAAAAGCTTTTGCACAACAAAGGAAACTATAAGCAAGGTGAAGAGAAAGCCTTCAAAATGAGAGAAAATAATAGCAAATGAAACAACTGACAAAGAATTAATCTCCAAAATATACAAGCAGCTCATGATGCTCAATACCAGAAAAATAAAGGACCCAGTCAAAAAATGGACCAAAGAACTAAACAGACATTTCTCCAAAGAAGACATACAGATGGCTAACAAACACATGAAAAGATGCTCAACATCACTCATTATCAGAGAAATGCTAGTCAAAACCACATGAGGTACCCCCAGTCAAAATGGCTGCCATCAAAAAGTCTACAAACAATAAATCCTGGAGAGGGTATGGAGAAAAGGGAACCGCTCTTATGCTGTTGGTGGGAATGCAAACTAGTACAGCCACTATGGAGAACGGTGTGGAGATTCCTTTAAAAACTGGAAATAGAACTGCCATACGAGCCAGCAATCCCACTACTGGGCATACACACCAAGGAAACCAGAATTGAAAGAGACACGTGTACCCCAATGTTCATTGCAGCACTGTTTATAACAGCCAAGACATGGAAGCAACCTAAGTGCCCATCAGCAGATGAATGGATAAGAAAGCTGTGGTACATATACACAGTGAAGTATTACTCAGCCATTAAAAAGAATACATTTGAATCAGTTCTAATGAGGTGGATGAAACTGGAGCCTATTGTACAGAGTGAAATAAGCCAGAAAGAAAAACACCAATACAGTATACTAACGCATATATGTGAAATTTAGAAAGATGGTAACAATAACCCTATGCGAGACAGCAAAAGAGACACAGATGTATAGAACAGTCTTTTGGACTCTGTGGGAGAAGGTGAGGGTGGGATGATTTGAGAGAATAGCATTGAAACATGTATATTGCC
This sequence comes from Capra hircus, assembly GCF_001704415.2. NCBI lineage: Eukaryota > Metazoa > Chordata > Mammalia > Artiodactyla > Bovidae > Capra > Capra hircus. The sequence continues at coordinate 135,340,498 of NC_030809.1, forward strand.
ATATGTGAAATAGATGACCAATGCAAGTTCGATGCATGAAATAGAGCACTCAAAGCTGGTGCACTGGGACAACCCAGAGGGAAGGGATGGGCAGGGACGTGGCATGGCTAGAGAGGTGGGAGGGGGAGTTCAGGACAGGGGAACACATGGCTGATTCATGTTGATGTATGGCAAAAACCACCACAATATTGTAAAGTACCCTCCAATTAAATAAAAAATTTTAATATATTTTAAAAAATAAGAAAAATCTCAAATCAACATGTTACCCCTTTTTTTTTTCCCCAGCGGCACTGGGTCTTTGTTGCTGCACTTAGGCCTTTTCTCGTTGCAGTGGGCAGGGGCTACTCTCTAGTTGTACTGCATGGGCTTCTCATTGTGGTGGCTTCTCTTGTTGCAGAGCACGGGTAGGCGTGCAGGCTTTGGTAGTTGCAGAATGTGCGCTCAGCAGTGGCGGCTCACAGGTTCTAGAGCATGGACTTCAGTAGTTGTGGAGCATGGGCTTAAGTTGCCCCTCAGTATGTGGCATCTTCCTGGACTAACCCTAACCCTAACCCTAGACATAGGAATCTAACCTATGTGCCTGCATTGGCAAATGGATTCATCACCCTTGGACCACCAGGGAAGTTCAACATTCTAACTTTGCATGGGGATGACCCAGAGGGATGTTGTGGGGAGGGAGGTGGGAGGGGGGTTCATGTTTGGGATTGCATGTGCACCCGTGGTGGATTCATGTCAATGTATGGCAAAACCAATACAGTATTGTAAAGTAAAATAAAGTAAAAATAAAAATTAAAAAATAAATAAATAAATAAACTCAAAAAGCTAGGAAAAGAAGAACAAACCAAACTCAAAGATAGAAGAAAAAAGGAAATAATAAGAGTAGAGCAAAGAAAACAAACAGAAAAACACTAGAGAAAATCAATGAATCCAAAAGTTGGTTCTTGGAAAACATCAACAAAATGGATAACTTTCTAGGTGAACTAAGCGAAAAAGATAGGAGACCCAAATTATTCAATTTAGAGATGAAAATGGTGGTCCAGTGGTTAAGATTCCATGCTTGCATTGCAGGAGGTGTGGGTTCCATCCCTGGGCAGGGAACTAAGATCCCACATGCCACAGGGCACAGTAAAAAAAAAAAAAAAAAATTGTATAAATTTTTTTATTTAAAAAAGAAATGAAAATGGATACATTACCACCAAATCTACAGAAATAGAAAAGATTTTAAGAGTGCTATAAAAAGGGCTTCCCTGGTGGCTCAGTGTTAAAGAATCTGCCTGCCAATGCAGGAGACAAGAGTTCCATCCCTGATCCAGGAATATCCCACATGTCATGGAGCAACTAAGACTGTGTGCCACGACTATTGAGCCTGTGCTCTAGAGCCCAGGAGCAGCAATTACTGAAGCCCTCTTGCCCTACAGCCCATGCTCCACAACAAGAGAAGATATCACAATGAGAAGCCAAAATACCACAACTAGAGAGTGGCCCCTGCAGCAACAAAGACCTGCACAACCAAAAAAAGTACTATTAGGTTGGTGCAAACATAATTACAGTTTCAGACTGTGAATTTTAAATCATTATAACTAGCATCAAACACATCTTTATTAATCAAAATAGGAACCATTATATTTTTGGACATGAGATATAATTTTATTTATTCCTGTAGCATAAAAATCATGCTTTGGGATTCAATGAACTCTTGGAAAGCATTTTCTTCCTCCAGCTGTTGTAAAAGCATTTTCTCTGCAAAAAGTTGTTAAGATGCTTGAAGAAGTAGTAGTCCTTTGACAAAAGATCAGGTGAAAATGAGATATGAGGCAAAACTTTGTGACTCAGTTCGTTCAACTTTTGAAGCATTAGTTTTATGACATGCAGTCAGGCATTGTCTCAAAGAAGAATTGGGCCCGTTCTGTTGACTGATGCTGGTTGACCATTGTAGTTTTCGGTGTATCTCATCAATTTGCTGAGCATACTTCTCAGATGTAATGGATTCGCCAGGATTCAGAAAGCTGTAGTGGATCAGACCAGCAGCAGATCAACAAACAGTGAGATCCTTTTTCTGGTGCAAGTTTGGCTTTGGAAAGTACTTTGGAGCTTCTTCTCAGTCCAGCCACTGAGCTGGTCATTGCTGGTTGTCATATAACATTCACTTTTAGTTGCACGTCACAATCCAATCAAGAAATGTTTCGTTATCGTTCAGTTCAGTTCAGTTCAGTTCAGTCACTCAGTCGTGTCTGACTCTTTGTGACCCCATGAATCGCAGCACGCTAGGCCTCCCTGTCCATCACCAACTCCCGGAGTTCACTCAGATTCACGTCCATCGAGTCAGTGATGCCATCCAGCCATCTCATCCTCTGTCGTCCCCTTCTCCTCCTGCCCCCAATCCCTCCCAACATCAGAGTCTTTTCCAATGAGTCAACCCTTCACATGAGGTGGCCAAAGTACTGGAGTTTCAGCTTTAGCATCATTCCTTCCAAAGAAATCCCAGGGCTGATCTCCATCAGAATGGACTGGTTGGATCTCCTTGCAGTCCAAGGGACTCTCAAGAGTCTTCTCTAACACCACACTTCAAAAGCATCAATTCTTCGGCACTCAGCCTTCTTCACAGTCCAACTCTCACATCCATACATGGCCACTGGAAAAACCATAGCCTTGACTAGACGGACCTTAGTCGGCAAAGTAATGTCTCTGCTTTTGAATATGCTATCTAGGTTGGTCATAACTTTTCTTCCAAGGAGTAAGCGTTTTTTAATTTTATGGCTGCAGTCACCATCTGCAGTGATCTTGGAGCCCCCCAAAAATAAAGTCTGACACTGTTTCCACTGTCTCCCCATTTCCCATGAAGTGATGGGGCCAGATGCCATGATCTTCATTATCTGAATGTTGAGCTTTAAGCCAACTTTTTCACTCTCCTCTTTCACTTTCATCAAGAGGCTTTTTAGTTCCTCTTCACTTTCTGCCATAAGGGTGGTGTCATCTGCATATCTGAGTTTATTGATATTTCTCCCGGCAATCTTGATTCCAGCTTGTGCTTCCTCCAGTCCAGCATTTCTCATGATGTACTCTGCATATAAGTTAAATAAGCAGGGTGACAATATACAGCTTTGACATACTCCTTTTCCTATTTGGAACCAGTCTTTTGTTCCATGTCCAGTTGTAACTGTTGCTTCCTGGCCTGCATACAGATTTCTCAAGAGGCAGGTCAGGTGGTCTGGTATTCCCATCTCTCTCAGAATTTTCCACAGTTTATTGTGATCCACACAGTCAAAGGCTTTGCACAGTCAATAAAGCAGAAATAGATGTTTTTCTGGAAATCTCTTGCTTTTTCTATGACCCAGAATAAAAGAAGACAACACTTCAAAATGACGATTATTTTGATATGTGGTCAGCTCATGAGACACCCACTAAAGTTTTTTCACCTTCCCAATTTGCTTCAAATGCCAAGCTACCATAGAATGGGAGACGTTGAGTTCTTGGGCAACTTCTCCTATAGTTGTAAGAGCATCAGCTTCGATGATCCTTTCAGTTGGTCGTTGTCAACTTCTGATAGCCAATCACAGTGCTCCTCATCTTCAAAGCTCTAGTCTCCTTTGCAGAAATCTTGAACCACCACTGCACTGCACGTTCATTAGCAGTTCCTGGGCCAAATGTATTGTTGATGCTGCAATTTTCACTGCTTTATGACCCATTTTGAACTCAAATAAGAAAGTCAATAGAATTTGCTTTTTGTTTAATATCATTCCCATAGTCTAAAATACATATAAAATAAACAGCAAGTAATCGTAAATTTCATATTCCGTGGTGGCTCAGATGGTAAATAATCCACCTGCAATGCAGGAAACCCTAGTTCAATCCCTGGGTTGGGAAGATCCCCTGGAGAAGGGAATGGCTACCCACTGCAGTATTCTTGCCTGGAGAATCCCATGGATAGGACCCTGGCAGGCTATAGTCCATGCAGTCACAAAGAGTCATACATGACTGAGTGAGAGAGCACACAATTCATTAGTAAAAACCATAAAGCAAGAAATGCAAAATGATGTATAACATAACCACATTTATTTAAGAAAGTATTCCAATATCAAATGACAATTTCCACAATGCAAAACCAAAATTACTTTTGCACCAACCTAGTGTGAACAATTGTATGCCAACAAATTGGATAACCTAGATGAAATGCACTAATTCCTAGAAACACATAGCCTTTCAAAGATTAAATTGGGGAGATTAGAAAATCTGAATAGATTTGTAACTGTTAAGAACATTGAAACAGCTATCAAAACTCTCCCAACAAAAACAGCCCTGGACCAGATGTTTTCAATTGTGAATTCACTTCCTAACTCATTCCATGAGGCTAGCATTACCCTGAAACCAAAATCAGAAAAAGATAATACAAGAAAACTACAAATAACTATCCCTTAGAAACATTGATTTAAAAATCCATAATGAAATACTAGAAACCAAATTCAGTTGCATATTAAAAGGATTACATACTGTGACTATGACTATACATACTATGACTATTACACACTATGATTACATAAATAAGATTTAGTCTTGGAATGCAAGTTTGATTTAATATACAAAAATCTATCAGTAAAATATATGACATGAATAGAATAAAGGGGGAAACATACAATCTTCTCCATGCAGAAAACAGATTTGACAAAATCCAACACACTTTCCTGATTTAAAAAAAAAAAAAAAAACACTCAACAAACTAGGAAAAGAAGGAAACAACTTAACAAAAGCTATATATGTAAAAAAAAAAAAAAAAACCCACAGCAAATATCATACTCAGTGGTGAAAGACTGAAAGTTTTCCCTACAAGATCAGGATGGTTTCTTGTTTAAATGCTTTCACATTGTCATGCAACCATCACCAGCATCCATCTCCATAACATGTTTTGTCTTAATAAAACTGAAACTCTATACTCATTAAACAACAGCTCTCCATTGAACTTACCTCCCCTCAGTCCATGGTAACCTCCATTATAAGTACTGTCCTTTTGATTCTGACTAAAATTCATCCATGTTGTACACATACTGAAGAATTTCTTTCCTGTTAATGCTGAATAATATTCCATTATATGGATATTCCTCATTTTGTTATCTACTCATCGCTTGGTAGACTCTTGGGCTCATTTAGCTGTTATGATCAGCTGCTATGAACTGCAGCTGAATAAATATCGCTTCAAGACCATGCTACATATATATAAAGCAGATATATAGATATAGATCTCTAGAAGTGGAACTGCTGGATCATACAGTAATTCTATTTCTAAATTATTGAGTAACTACCATACTGTTTTCCATAGTAGCTTTATCATTCCATATTTTATATCTCCAACAACAGCCTGTGAGTGTTCCAAGTTCTCCACAACCTCATCAGCATTTATTTTCTGTTTTTTTTCATAGTAGCCATTTTAATGGGTATGCTGCTTTTTATTTGCACTTTGCTAATGTTTAGTGATGTTGAGCATCTTTTCATGTCTTTAATGGCCATTCCTGTATCTTCTTTGGAGGAGTGTTTATTCAAGTCCTTTGCCCATTTGTGAATTGGGCAAACCCATTTTGAATTGGATTGTTTTATTGCTACTGCTGAATTTTTGGAGTTTTATGTATATTCTGGATATTAACCCCTCATCAGATCTATAATTGGCAAATATTTTCTCCCATTCTATGTGTTACCATAACATTAAAAGTCCAATGTCCTTTATGAATATAGATGCAGAAATCCTCAACAAAATATCAACAAACAAAATCCAACAGTATATTAAAAGTATTATATACCAAAACAAAGTGGGATTTATTCCAGGAATGCAAGATTGGTTTGACAGAAGAAAACCGATGGACAGAACTCCTTTGCAGTCCAGTGCTTAGGATTCAGCACTTTCACTGCTGGGACCCAGGTTCGATCCCTGGTCAAGCCCTAAAAGCCACGTGGCACAGCCAAAAAAATGGAAAAAGGAAAAATAAGAAAATCAATGGAATATATTACTTTAATAGAATGAAGAATAAAAACAACAGTATCATCTTGTTGATATAGCAAAAGTATGTGACAAAATCCAACACTTTCATGATTAATAAAGCACTCAATAAATTAAGAATAGAAAGAAACTTCCTCAACATAATAAGGTCATTTATAAAATCTGCACCTAACATCATACTCAGTCATTAAAGGCTGAAAGCTTTCCCTTCTGTCATCAGGAACAAGACAAGAACATCCACTTTCACCATTTATATTCACATTGTACTGAAAGTTCTATCCAGAACATCTAGTAAAAAAATAAAACATCTAAATTGGAAAGAAAGAAAGAAAACTCCATTAACAGCTGAACTTGTATATAGAAAATCCCAAAGAATCCACCAAAAAATGAGTAGAGCTAATATATTGAGTAAAGTTACCAGCTCAACAAACAAATATCAGTTATATTTCTATACATCAGCAATGAGCAATCAAAGAAGGAAATTAAGAAAATGATTTCATTTGAAATACAGCTAAAAGGATAATATATTAATATATAGGAATAAATTTAACCAAAGAGTTAAAAACTCATACACTGAAAGCCATAAAACACTGTTGAAAGAAATTAAAGAAGATCAAAATAAAGATTTAAAAAAACTTGTATTCATGAATTGGAAGACAATATTAACATGGCAATATTCCTCAAAGCAGTCTACACATTCAATGTTATCCCCATCAAAATTCCAATAGCCTTTTGGAAGAAATGGAAAAGTTAATCCTGAAATTTGTATGGAATTTCAAGGGGGCCTAAATAGCCAAAACAATCTTGGGAAAAGAAGAAAAAAGCTATAGGACTCACTTTCTGATTTCAAAACGTACTACACAGCTACAGCAACCAAAACAACATGTTACTGGAATAAGGATGGACACAGATCAGTGTAACAGAATTGAGAATCCATAAATAAACCTGTGGATCTATGGCCAGCTGATTTTCAAGAGAGATGCTAAGAATATTCAATGGGAAAAGAAATGGTCAGCAAGTGGTGCTGCAGCAACTGGATTTCTACATGCAAAAGAATTCAGTTGGACCCTTGCCTCATATCATATACAAAAATTAACTCCAAATAGATCAATTACGATTAGAGAGCTAAAACCACAAACCCTTAAAAGAAAACATAGGAGTAAATTTTCATACATTTAGATTTGGCAATGGACACCACTGTACAAGCAATACGATACCAAAAGAACATGCAGAAAAGCAAAAAATAGACAAACTGAACTTAATCAGAAATTTAAAGTTGTATGTGTGATAAAACATTATCAAGATAATGGATTTCCCTGTAGGTCCAGTGGTTGAGAATCCACCTGCCAATGCAGGGTAGACAGGTTCGATCCCTTGTCTGGGAAGACGCCATATGTCGAGGGGCAACTGAGCACATGCACTATAAATACCAAGCCTAAGCGCTGCAACTACTGAAGCCCTCATACCTCTATGAAGAGAAGCCCATGCACTGCGATGAAAAGTAGCCCCCTCTCTAAAGAGAAAGTCTGCTTGCAGCAACAAAGACACAGCATAGTCAAAAATAATTTTTTAGAAAAGTAACTAGTTAAGAAAATCATCAGGAAAATGAAAAACCACCTACAGAATTGGAAAGAATTTACAAGTCATACATATCCTAAGTTTCTAGTATCCAGAATATATAAAGAATTCAACAACAAAAAAGGCACCTCAATTTAAAAATGGTCACAGGACTTGGAATGAGAAATAAACATTTCTCAAAAAAAGATATAGAAAATGGTATCTGAAATTATAACATCAGTAGCCATTATGGAAATGCAAATCAAAATCAATGAGAGGGACTTCCTTGGAATTTCAGTGATTAGGATCCCAAACTTCCACTGCAGAAGGCCTTGGTTTGATTCCTAGTTGGGAAACTAAGATCCTACATGCCTCACAGTGTGGCCAGAAAAAAGAAACAAAATGGTTTGGCCACTGTTAAAAACACTAGTTCCTCAAAATATTCATAGAATACCATATTACCCAGTAATTCCACTGCTAAGTATATATCCCTACATGGCATGGCTCCATCCAAGGTCCATCCAAGACAGACAGGTCATGGTGGAGAGTCTGACAGAATGTGGTCCACTGGAGAAAGGAATGGCAAACCACTTCATTATTCGTGCCTTGAGAACCCCATGAATGAAAAGGCAAAAAAAAAAAAAAGGACATTGAAAGATGAACTCCCCAGGTCAGTAGGTGCCCAATAAGCTACTGGAGATCAGTGGAGAAATAACTCCATAAACAATGAAGAGACGGAGCTAAAGCAAAAATAACACCCAATTGTGGATGTGACTGGCGATGGAAGCAAGGTTTGATGCCATAAAGAGCAATATTGCATAGGAACCTGGAATGTTAGGTCCATGAATCAAGGCAAATTGGAAGTGGTCAAACAGGAGATGGCAAGAGTGAATGTAAACATTTTAGGAATCAGCGAAATAAAATGGACTGGAATGGGTGAATTGAACTCAGATGACCATTATATCTACTCCTGTGGGCAAAAATCCCGTAGAAGAAATGGACTAGCCCTCATAATCAACAAAAGAGTCCGCAATGCAGTAGTTGGATGCAGTCTCAAAAATGACAGAATGATCTCTGTACGTTTCCAAGGCAAACCATTCAATATCACAGTAATCCAAGTCTATTCCCTGACCAGTAATGCTGAAGTAGCTGAAATTGAATGGTTCTGTGAAGACCTACAAGGAGAAGGAAATGGCAACCCACTCCAGTACTCTTGCCTGGCAAATCCCATGGACAGAGGAGCCTGGTAGGCTGCAGTCCATGGGGTCGCTAGGAGTTGGACACGACTTCACTTTCAATTTTCACTTTCATGCATTGGAGAAGGAAATAGCAACCCACTCCAATATTGTTGCCTGGAGGATCCCAGGGACAGGGGACCCTGGTGGGCTGCCGTCTATGGGGTCGCACAGAGTGGGACATGACTGAAGCGACTTAGCAGCTTAGCAGCATGACGACCTACAAGACATTCTAGAACTAACACTCAAAAAAGATGTCTTTTTCATTATAGGGGAGTGGAATGCAAAAGTAGGAAGTCAAGAAACACCTGGAGTAACAGGCAAATTTGACCTTGAAGTACAGAATGAAGCAGGGCAAAAGCTAATAGAGTTTTGCCAAAAGAACACACTGGTCATAGCAAACACCCTCTTCCAACAACACAAGAGAAGACTCTACACATGGACATTAGCAGATGGTCAACACTGAAATTAGATTGATTATATTCTTTGCAGCCAAAGAAGGAGTAGTTCTAGAGAGTCAGCAAAAACAAGAGTGGGAGCTGACTGTGGCTCAGATCATGAGCTCCTTATTGCCAAATTCAGACTTAAATTGAAGAAAGTAGGGAAAACCATTAGACCATTCAGGTATGACTTAAATCAAATTCCTTATGACTATACAGTGGAAGTGAGAAATAGATTTAAGGGACCAGATCTGATAGACAGAATGCCTGATGAACTATGGGTAGAGGTTCATGACATTGTACAGAAGACAGGGATCAAGAATATCCCCAAGAAAAAGAAATGCAAAAAGGCAAAATGGTTGTCTGAGGAGGCCTTACAAACAGCTATGAAAAAAAGAGAAGTGAAAGGCAAAGGAGAAAAGAAAAGATATACCCATTTGCATGCAGAGTTCCGAAGAATAGCAAGGAGAGATAGGAAAGCTTTCCTCAGTGATCAGTGCAGAGAAATAGAGAAAAACAACAGAATGGGAAAGACTAGAGATCTCTTCAAGAAAATTAGTGATACCAAGGGAACATTTCATGCAAAGATGGGCAAAATAAAGGACAGAAATGGACCTAACAGAAGCAGAAGATGTTAAGAAAAGGTGGCAAGAATACACAGAAGAACTATACAAAAAAGAATGTTGTGACTGAGATAATCATGATGGTATCATCACTCACCTAGAGCCAGACATCCTGGAATGCAAAGTTATGTGGGCCTTAGGAAGCATCACTACAAACAAAGCTAGTGGAGGTGGTGGAATTCCAGTTGAGCTATTTCAAATCCTAAAAGATGATGCTGTGAAAGTGCTGCACTCAATATGTCAGCAAATTTGGAAAACTCAGCAGTGGCCACAGGACTGGAAAAGGTCAGATTTCATTCCTATCCCAAAGAAAGGCAATGCCATGGAATGCTCAAACTACTGCACAATTACACTCATCTCAAACACTAGTAAAGTAATGCTCAAAATTCTCCAAGCCAGTCTTCAACAATATGTGAACCATGAACTTCCAGATGTTGAAGCTGGTTTTAGAAAAGGCAGAAGAACCAGAGATGATTCTGGATCATCTGGATCATCTGCTGGATCATCGACAAAGCAAGAGAGTTCCAGAGAAACATCTATTTCTGCTTTTTAAAAAATTTATTTATTTGGCTGCTTTGGATCTTACTTGCAGCACTTAATTGCATCATGTGGGATCTTTCTTGCTTCACACAGTGTTAGTTGCTCTGTGGTACGTGAGATCTTAGTTCCCTGGCCAGGGATCAAACCTGAGTCCTCTACATTGCAAGGCACACTCTTAACCACTGGTCCACCAAGGAAGTCCCCTATTTCTGATTTTTTGACTATGCCAAGTCTTTGACTGTGTGGATCACAATAAACTGTGGAAAATTCTGAAAGAGATGGGAATACCAGACCACCTGACCTGCCTCCTGAGAAATCTGTATGCAGGTCAGGAACAACAGTTAGAACTGGACATGGAACAACAGACTGGTTCCAAATAGGAAAAGGAGTATGTCAAGGCTGTATATTGTCACCCTGCTTATTTAACTTATATGCAGAGTACATCATGAGAAACGCTGGGCTGAATGGAACATAAGCTGGAATCAAGATTTCTGGGAGAAATATCAATAACCTCAGATATGCAGATGACACCACCCTTATGGCAGAAAATGAAGAACTAAAGAGCCTCTTGATGAAAGTGAAAGAGGAGAGTGATAAAGTTGGCTTAAAGCTCAACATTCAGAAAACTAAGATCATGGCATCTGGTCCCATCACTTCATGTCAACTAGATGGGGAAACAGTGGAAACAGTAGCAGACTTTATTTTTGGGAGGCTCCAAAATCACTGCAGATGGTGATTGCAGCCGTGAAATTAAAAGACACTTGTTCCTTGGAAGGAAAGTTATGACCAACCTAGACAGCATATTAAAAAGGAGAGACATTACTTTGCCAACAAAGGTCCATCTAGTCAAGGCTATGGTTTTTCCAGTAGCCATGTGTGGATATGAGAGATGGACTATAACGAAAGCTGAGCACCAAAGAATTGATGCTTTTGAACTGTGGTGTTGAAGAAGACTCTTGAGAGTCCCTTGGACTTAAAAGAGATCCAACCAGTCCATCCTAAAGGAAATCAGTCCTGAGTGTTCATTGGAAGGATTGATGTTGAAGCTGAAACTCCAATACTTTGACCACCTGATGCGACGAGCTGACTCATTGGAAAAGACCCTGATGCTGGGAAAGATTGAAGGCGGGAGGAGAAGGGGATGACAGAGGATGAGATGGTTGCATGGCATCACTAATTCAATGGAAATGAGTTTGAGTGGACTCCAGGAGTTGGTGATGGACAGGGAGGCCTGGTGTACTGCAGTCCATGGAGTCGCAAAGAGTTGGACAGGATTGACTGAATTGAACTGAACTGAAGTATATGCCCCAAGAATTCAAAATAAAGGTCTGTGAATCCCCAGGGAATCTGACTTTGAAGATCAGTGGGATTTGATTATAGGACTTTGATAGTTCAGTTCAATTCAGTCTCTCACTAGTTATTCAGTCAGTTCAATTCAGTCGCTCAGTCGTGTCCAACTCTTTACGACCCCATGAATCACAGCACGCCAGGCCTCCCTGTCCATCACCAACTCCTGGAGTTCACTCAGACTCACGTCCATCGAGTCAGTGATGTCATCCAGCCATCTCATCCTCTGTCGTCCTCTTCTCCTCCTGCCCCCAATCCCTCCTAGCATCAGAGTCTTTTCCAATGAGTCAACTCTTCGCATGAGGTGGCCAAAGTACTGGAGTTTCAGCTTTAGCATCATTCCTTCCAAAGAAATCCCAGGGCTGATCTCCTTCAGAATGGACTGTTTGGATCTCCTTGCAGTCCAAGGGACTCTCAAGAGTTTTCTCCAGCACCTCCGTTCAAAAGCATCAATTCTTCGGCACTCAGCCTTCTTCACAGTCCAACTCTCACTTCTATACATGACCACAGGAAAAACCATAGCCTTGACTAGACGGACCTTAGTCAGCAAAGTAATGTCCCTGCTTTTGAATATGCTGTCTAGGTTGGTCATAACTTCTTCCAAGGAGTAAGCGTCTTTTAATTTCATGGCTGCAGTCACCATCTGCAGTGATTTTGGAGCCCAAAAAATAAAGTCTGTTACTGTTTCCACTGTTTCCCCATCTAGAGAGATACAAATCAAAACTACAACGAGATATCACCTTACACTAATCAAAATCAGTTCAGTTCAGTTGCTCAGTCATGTCCAACTCTTTGCGACCCCATGGACTGCAACATGCCAGGCTTCCCTGTCCATCACCAACTCTCAGAGCTGGCTCAAATTCATATCCATCCAGTTGGTGATGCCACCAACCATCTCATCTGCTGGAGTCCAGCTCCAGCAGCCAGGGAATCAACCTGAAGGGATGGGCAATGTCGATGAGAAACGATGCAGCCTCTCAATTTTCTTGGACTGCATAACTTTATTTCAAGCTTAAGATTCTTTTTTACTTTAACAAAAGCATTAGGTCAGAGGTTTGACATTTTCAATTTCCCCTCACCCAGATTTATTGTCTCCATAAATCATTGTTGCCCTTCAAACAGAGTTTCTGCTCCAGCAGTTCTCTCAGAATAGTGTTTACTTTAACTCGTGATTACACTGTAACTCGTGCTTAAGTCTGGGCTACATACCACAAACCTCAGCTTATTTCTTATCTTTCTAAGTCCTGTTTGCCCCTAGTATCCTAAGCTCACTATTTCTAAGAAAGGGCTTCTAGCTATTAATATCTCTAAAGTTCCTAATCTATAAGCTATAGTAAAATATGCTAACATTACAACATTCCTTAAATCTTTAGCTTCTAACTATTTTAATTATTCCTAAGCCGTAAATTCAGCAAACTCCTTTGCCATAAACACTTTACTCACAAATAGGCTTCAGATAGCAATCTGTCCCATGGCCTCAAGCTGTGACCTCAGTGCTCATCCTGGAACACTCTTTTGTAAAAGTCCTTGAACAATGTCAGTGATTAACTGTATGAATTATTCTCTGAGCACAGCTGCAGAAGGCTTTGTGCCTTCTCATGCTCCTCTCAAGAACAATAAACACCTTAATATTCTTTTCAGTCAACTCAGCCAAGGAGGGGGAAAAGCAAGTCAGAATCACAAGGCCTAACTCCTTCATCCCGGGTCTGTGCCTGAGGGACAAAGAGAGGGAGCAGGGGCCGTGCCTCCATTTTGTCAGTAATGCCTAACACGGCTCCCGACACTCATCCTCTGTCTTCCCCTTCTCCTCTTGCCTTCAATCTTTCCCAGCATCAGGGTCTTTTCCAATGAGTCAGTTCTTCGCATCAGGTGGCCAAAATATTGGAGCTTCAGCTTCAGCATCAGTCCTTCCAATGAATATTCAGGACTAATTTCCTTTAGGACAGACTGGTTGGATTTCCTTGCAGTCCAAGGGACTGTCGAGAGTCTTCTCCAACACCACAGGTCAAAATCATCAATTCTTCAGCACTCAGCTTTCTTTATGGTCCAACTCTCACATCCATATATGACTACTGGAAAAACCATAGCTTTGACGAGATGGACCTTTGTTGGCAAACTAATGTCTCTGCTTTTTAATATGCTGATCCAAATGGCTATCATCAAAAAATCCACGAAGAACAAATGCTAGAGAGAGTGTGGAGAGAAGGGAACCCTCTCACATATGGAGAACAGTATCGCGGTTCCTTGTATGACCCTGAAGTCCCACTAACGGGCATATATCCAGAGAAAAATATGATCTGAAAGGATATATGCATCCCAGTGTTCATTGCAGCATTGTTTACAATAGCCAGGACATGGAAGCAACCTAAATGTCCATTGACAGAGGAATGGATAAAGAAGATTTGCTACATATATACCATGGAATATTACTCAGCCACTAAAAAGAATAAAATAATGGCATTTACAGTAACATGGATGGACCTAGAGATTGTCATTCTGAGTGAAGTAAGTCAGACAGTGAAGGAGAAATATCATATGACATCCCTTATATGTGGAATCTAAAAGAAATGATACAAATGTTCTTACTTACAAAACAGAAAGAGATTCACAGGTTTAGAAAACAAACTTAGGTTGTCAGGGGAAAGGGATAGTTAGTGAGTTTGGGAGGGTCATGTACACACTGTATTCAAAATAGGTAACCAACAAAGACCTATTTAACAGCTCATGGAACTCTACCCAGTGTTACGTGCCAGCCTGGATGGGAGAGGCTTTTGGGGGAGAATGGATACATATATATGTATGGCTGAGTTCTTTGGCTGCTCACCTGAAACTATCACAACATTGCTAAGTGGCTATACTCCAATACAAAATAAAAAATTTTAAGTTTGAAAAAAACAAAAATACCCAAATTTTAGAAAGCTGACATATTAATTGATAATTCTTAATGTTGTCATATTAATATTTTATATGCATATTTGTATTCCAGCTAGATTATTTGTAGCCTGTATATCTTAATGTTTGACCTATAACAACAGTCATAGAAATGCAGTTTTATAGGAAGATTAATGCAGGATTAATGAAAGGAAGAGGTAGATGAGAAACAGGAGATTATTCCAGTTACATAGATTGGGATAAGGGACTCCCAGGTGGCACTAATGGTAAAGAACCCACTGGACACCACTGGACACAAGCAATGCAGGTTTGATCTCTGAGTCGGGAAGATCCCCTGGGGGAGAAAATAGCAATCTGCTTTAATAATTTTGCCTAGAAATTCCCATGGACAGAAGAGCCTGTCAGGCTACAGTCCATAGTTGAAAAGAGCCAGACTTGACTGAAATGATTCATGTGGACTGGAATAAAGTATAAACACTTTGACAAAGGTAATGTGGTAAGTTTGATGTGTCAACTTGTTTGGCTAAATTATGAGAATGGAAGTAAGAATAGTGGACATTTTGTAATATACACACACCTTCTCCCACTATTCAATCAAATACTAATTAGTGCTGCTCTCAAAGTAATTTTGCAGACATAATAAATTCCTTAATGGTTGATTTTATTGATAAAAGAAATTATTCTGGTGGGTCTGACAATCAGTGGAAGCCATATAAAAGAAGATATAGGCATTCCCTGAGCCAGATTCGTAACAGTCTACACTAATTCTATGTTAACTGGATTTTTCCTTCCTGATTACCTGTGGACAACAAATTCAGCTTGTGTCCATGGGGTTCCATCCTGCTGTAATTATCCTTTTCTGATAGCATGTGGACAGCATCAGTGATGTCTCTGTGCCTGTGAATTCCAGCCCAATCCACTAACTTGCCTTCTTGATGGCCTGTCCTATACAGTTCAGGCTTGCTTAGCTTCAGCCTTCACAATATGTGGCAAATTTCTTGTAATCAATCTCTTAATACTGTATAAGTGTTACACACACATGTGTATCCACTAGTGTTGCTATCTCTCTGATAGAATTCATTTTGGTACTTGCTGGGAGCCAGTGTGAGGAATCCCGCCCGTGACAAGGTCATGAGGAAGGAAGCTGACATACGCAAGGCGTGCTCAGACTTCAGGGACCCCTCTGGAAATTCCTAAGCATGTACCCCAACAAAAATCTGCCAGCTTTTGTGCTCTGCTTTTCCACTCTTCTGACATTTTTTGGAAAAAGTCAATTCAGGGCTTTAGTCTTCTGCATTTGAAAGAGTGTTTCAATCCAAAAAACCCTCTGATGGCTTTCTAGCCTGCCTGCAGGACTCCTACAGCTGCGCATGTGATTGTTTGAGGCCTCCTGACCGCAGGAGGCACAGGAAGCTTAAAACATCCTAGGAATGTAGGAGCTTCCGAGGAGTCAAAATCTTTAGAATAGGACTGATTAAAAGTTTCATTTGTTGAGTCAATGCTTGCTGCCAAATTTTCATATCCTTTATTTTTAGATATAGTTGGTATATAGAAAAACAAGTAGTAAACCTGGTATTAGCAACATTAGATCTTTGAGTTAAGTACCTTCTTTGTTATATCCCACTGCACCTTTGTTCTATAGAGATGTAACTTTAATGCTTTAAGGAGATGCAGATTAAAGAAAAACACTTCAGGGGAAACAAAATTAACATTCATTAAGGAAGAGAGCTAAAAAGTGTTAACAAGCCTCTTGGCCAGAAGATAATGTAAATCACCTGAGACCTTTTGTATACAAAATGATATACGGAAAGAATCTGGGTTGCGAATGCTACATAATTTTGTATTACCCATTGATCTCCGTGTTTTATCAAAAGTATAAAAGGCCTTCTGAACAATAAAGGATGGGGCCAGGGGCCGGGGGCCAGTTTCTCGGACCAGTTTCTCGAACTAGTCTCTCGGCCTGGTTTCTTGGGACTCTGGCTCCCCCCATGTCTTTCTCTTTCTTCTTCTCTCCCTTTCCTTCTCTCTGCTCTTTACTTTAACTTCAGGCTGAATCTCCACCTGGCGCGCGGAGGCTCGCCAGGTCTACTTACTTGCCCTGGCTGTTAAGACCCGCACGAAAGGGAGCTTAAGGCGAGGCACCCTTAGATATTCAAGCGGGCGCCGGTGGCCCAACGTAGATGGTGCAAATTCCTTGTCTGGAATTTTATTGGCCTTCCGCGTAAACCAAGCTATTCAGTCCTCTTCCTCCACTTAATCTTCTTACTACACTATAGTTTCTTAATCTAATCTTACATTAATAAACAAACAAGTCTTTCCACGCCAACGCCGTCCACCCTTCGAATTCCCTGGATCCACCGGGGCTGGACCCTGGCAGGTACTAGAAATTATTCCAGGGAAACATACTTAAAAGTAAATTCTCTGCATTGACTCTGGACAGTTCTCTGGCTGAATATTAAGGCACTAGTGACCCTATTTCCAGTGGCAATGAAAACACTGGAAGTCCTTAGGATGATGTGGCAGTAGAGTTACTCGAATTTCACTGTTGGATATCTATAATCAAATAATGATAGAAAGTGAGATTCTAGGTGGCCAAGCATTTGGCACCTTATAACATTTTAGTCAAAGGAGTGTAGGGGACTTCTCTGGTTGTCCAGTGGTTAAGAATCCTTCTGCCAATGCAGGGGACACAGGTTGATCCCTAACCCAGGAAGATTCCACATGCTGATTCCAACAAAGCTCATGCACCACAGCTACTGAGCCTGCACCCTAGAGCCTTTGCTGTGCACCACGAGAAGCTACCACAGTGAGACTGCTGTGCACCACAGGATAGTAGGTCTTGCTCACCACAGCTAGAGAAAGCCTTAATGCAGCAAGGAAGGCCAAAATAAATAAATAAAATTTTAAAACGTGTGTAGGAAGTTCCCCGGTGACCTATTGATTAGCATTCCAGGCTTTTACTGCCCTAGCCCAGATTTAATCCCCAGTTGGGGAGCTGAGATCCTACAAGCTGCACTGCGTGGCAAAAAAAAAAAAAAATTGTGTAATGAAGCTGAGTGGTCCTAACTATCTGGAGAGTGTGAAGTCAAGACTGAGCCAAAGGCCTCAAACCCCCAGTTTGAGCTCTGCATAAATGTCCTGAAAGCTTCTGTAGCTGCCTCTAAAGAAAGCTTCTCTCCTGTATCTGCAGGGTCAAGTTTTTTGAAATCCAAACCCCTGATCTTACCCTGTGAGTAGCTAAATGACAACACAAATTGAATTCCCGTCTTTACAGGGTCAATTTTCTTGAAGTCAGAGCATTGGTTAGGAAGAAATGAGATTGTGAAAGTTGGAATGGGAAATACACAAAGATTCTAAGGATGCTGCTGTTGCTGCTGAGTCACTTCAGTCATGTCTGACTTGGTGCGACCCCATAGACGGCAGCCCACCAGATTCCGCCATCCTTGGGATTTTCCAGGCAAGAACACTGGAGTGGCTTGCCATTTTCTTCTCCAATGCATGAAAGTGAAAAGTGAAAGTGAAGTTGCTCAGTCGTGTCTGACTCTTAGTGACTCCATGGACTGCAGCCTATAGGCTCTTCCGTCCATGGGGTTTTCCTGGGGACATAAAGTCCCTAAATTTCACTGTCTACTTTGCCAGAAAAAAGCAGTCCTTCCACCCCTGCCTGAGACTAGTCCTTTCTCACTTGAAAAACCTGAAATAGCCTCCCCTGAGCAGTTACCATGAGAGGCACTAACTACCTTCCTCAGGATTTACCCTACCCTCTTTCTAGACCTATAGTTAGACTTAAATCCCAAAAGGCCCCAAAGCCGAGGTCCCAAAGCAAAGTGTGACCAGCAAGAAGATACTCTTTATTTACGTCATTTTAAATTCTGGTTTTTAAAACAACAGAGTTTCTTTTAATAGTCACCTTAAAGTCCCTGGACCAATTTGAATGGCCATGTAACAGCTGACTAGGTCAGGTAGGATATGTAAAATTCAGTTTTGAGGAAAAGGGCAGGGGTTTCAGAAGACCCTTAGAATTAGATCTTGTCCTTCTAGCTCCTTTCCCTCTTGCCTTCCTTGGCCCAGCACTCTACTTCTTCTTGAGAGGAATATTTTTGTATGCTGTCTTGCTGTAGCTCACTGTGTGAACTGTTCACTGAACCCATGATAGGAAAGGTACAAGCTAAGTTGGAAGAAAACTCAAAGAGCCATAGGAACTGCAGACACATCACTCCTTCCTGGCTGGCACAGCAGACACACCGTATTCTCTCCTCTTCTGGTTGACCAAGCAGACACAGCCACAACACAGCCAACACACCATAACACAGCCATACATAGCCACAAGGACTTTTTTCAGGTGGAGCTGATACAGGCAACTGCACAAAGTAGCCCATGACCAAGCCAGTACCTTGAGGCAAGCATGCACAGTACTGAAGGTGATCTCAGCTGTTACATAACCATGAATCCACGAAGCATGGGGCAAGAGCAAGAGGCCGTGGGGCAAGAGAGCTTGACCATGCCATCTTGACTAATTTGCTCTCTCTCCACATTCCACCCCTTCAGGGTCTCTCACCTCACAGTCTATGCACAGTTCATCTTCTGTGATATTCCCTTGGTGAGTAACACTGACACTTGAACTTACATTGTCGGGAGCCGCGTTAGGCATTACTGACAAAACCTCCTCCCTTTGTTCCATAGGCACGGACCCAGAATGAAGGAGTTAGGCTTTGTGATTCTGACTTGTTTTTTCCTTTCCTTGGCTGAGTTGACTGAAGAGAATATTAAGGTGCTTATTGTTTTTGAGAGGAGCATGAGAAGGCATAAAGCCTTCTGCAGCTGTGCTTAAAGAATAATTCATAAAGTTAATCACTGACATTTGTTCAAGGACTTTTACAAAAAAGTGTTCCAGGGTGAGCACACAGGCCGCAGCTTGAGGCCATGGGAGGGATTGCTGTCTGAAGCCCATTTGTGAGAAAAGTGTTTACGGCAAAGGAGTTTGCTGAATTTAGGGCTTAGGAATAATTAAAATAGTTAGAAGCTAAAGATTTAAGGGATGCTGTAATGTTAGCATATTCTACTATAGCTTATAGAGATTAGGAACTTTAGAGATATTTATAACTAGAAGCCCTTTCTTAGAAATAGTGAGCTTAGGATACTAGGGGCAAACAGGACTTAGAAAGATAAGAAATAAACTGAGGAATGTGGTATGCAGCCCAGACATTAGCATGAGTTACAGTGTATTCACAAGGGCACATGAGAAAAAGTAGATAAGAGAATCGCTGAGGAAGGAACTCCTTTTGAGGGGCAATAATGATTTTTGGAGAAAAATAAATCTGGGTCTCTGGGAACTAAAAATGTCAAACCTCTGACCTAATGCTTTTTTAAAAGTATAAAAGAGAATCTTAAGCTTGAAATAAATAGGCAGTCCAAAGAAAAACTGAGAGGCTGCCTCAGTTTCTTGCTGACATCACTCATCCCTTCAGGTTGAATCCCTGGCTGCTGGAGCTGGACTCTGGCATTACATCTTGCAACAACAGCAGATATTATAACAACAAACAGTTACACTCCCAATACATGGCAAAACCCCACGCCAGGTATCACCTGGAACTCACGCTGCAGTCCTTGCCCTCATGGGGCTAGAAGAACCACCGCATGCGGAGTGCCTTTATCTTCCATGGCCAAGTCCAGTCCACCATCTGTCTTTGTGAAATTGTAAGACAGCCTCCACGGGGGCAACTCCACCCCTACATGGTTTTTATTAAAGACCCGCAAAACCCCTCATGGGCTCCAGGCCCGCCCCTTCAAGGAGGGGATTTTGCGGCATTCACAGTCCACCCACATGATTCACAGTCAACCTACATGATTCCAAATGCAGTCCACCTACATGATTCCAAACACTGTTCTAAACCTGCAAGAGAATCAGAGGGTAGTGGCACATTACAGGACACAGACTTTATACAGCGTTCTGCATCATCGGATGCAGCCTTTACAGTATGCTGCTAAGTCACTTCAGGTGCATCCAACTCTGGCGACCCCATAGACGGCAGCCCACCGGGCTCCACCGTCCCTTTACAGCATACCTTGGCACAAATCAGCCCATGTTTGCATCTGAGGAGCCTAGATGGGACGCCTGCCAGCTCAGGCCCCCTTTGAGTTCTTCACGTTTTCAAAATGGTGTCTTGCATGTCATCCCTCTACTTCTCTCAGTAAAGAACCTGCAACTCCCCCCGCCGCCACCACACAGGTTCTGGGCCCACCCCTGTGTCTCAGAGTCACAAAAGCCAAGCTGCCAATGTTTCCCCTTGCTTTTGCCAAAACTTCTTACCCAAGTCAACCAACTCTGCCTGAGTATATGGTCAATACATCGTGACTCAGTCACATTGGGAGCCCCTTGAGGATGGCCCGCCTGGGCCATAGGCTGCTCATGCTTCACTTCTGCTGCACAGCAGGTGTTGCTGACAAGCGGTGACCCACAGTCTCATAACATTCATCATCATTATCCTTAGTTTCATATTTCAAATTCAAATTCAAAGCCACAAGCTTCTTGCTCTAATTCCAGTATATGTTGCTCTGCTTCTTCCAAGTGTCTCTGCACATGGCACCCTGGCTTGCCACCACGTAGGGCACTATCCACATTCGCCTTCGGGGCAGTCAGGAAAATCCATCCCACAGTGCTAGTGGCAGTACGTGTCACCTTGTCCAGCAAATGGGAACTCACCACCTATAATACATTTTCAATGCTCTCTGGTCTCCCAGCCACCTAGCCACCACCTCCCAGTCTTCCAGCAGAGCCCACACTGATAGGATTGCAGCCACATGGCACAATATTCTATACGGTGGCCACTGGCTTCCTCCATCCAGTGGTACCTCAGGCTCTTGTCCTGCTGGGTACCCCTCCTCCTCTTCTTCTGTGGAGCCTCAGGCTCCTCTACCTGCTGGGTATCCTGCTGACTACACCAATTATCTTGCTATAGCTCACTGTGTGAACTGTTCACTGAACCCCTGGTAGCCAAGGTGTGAGTTAAGAAGCTGGAAGAAAACTCGAGGAGCCATCGGAAGTGCAGACGCATTTATTCTCTCCTGGATGGCCCAGTAGCCATAGCAGCAGGTACACTGTATTCTCTCCTCTCATGGCTGACCCACCAGACATAGCCATAACACAGCCAACATGCCATAATGCAGCCATAATGCAGCCATAATGCACCATAATGCAGCCATAATGCAGCCATAATGCAGCCCCAAAGGTTTTTCAGGTGGAGCTGATATAGGTGTACCACACAGAGTAGCCCAAGACCAAGCCAGAACCTCATGGTGCGCGTGGACAGTGCTCTCAGTGGTCTCAGCTGTCACATAACCGTGTGTTTGCTAAGTGTGGGGTGAGAGCGAGTGGCCACGGGGCGAGAGAACCTGACCATGCTGTACGGACCTGGTAAGTTGCTTCAGTTGTGTCCAACTCTGTGTGACCCTATGGACCGTAGCCTTCCAGGCTCCTCTATTCATGGGATTCTCCAGGCCAGAAAACTGGAGTGGGTTGCCATGCCCTTCTCCAGGGGATCTTCCCAACCCAAGGGTCGAACTCGTCTCCCACATTGTGGGCAGATTCTTTACCAAAATACTGAGATACACTTTATACTGAGATAAACTTTACTATTAACAACACATTTTATGTTAGATGGTGAAAATGAGAGGAAAGAAAGAAATATTTTGTTTGTGTAGGGAAAAGGCAAACTAGTCAAGATGGTGTGGTCAAGGCTTCCCAGGTGGTGCTAGTGGTAAAGAATCTACCTGCCAATGCAGGGGATGCAAGAGACGCAGGTTCAGGGACACTGGTGGCCTCTCCTTTCCATGAAATTTCACACACGTAGTCTAATACATTCATGATGTTATGCTGATTGAACATTGTGAGCAGGAAGTGGCAGCTACTCCAGACATATGGCTAGGATGCATCAGAAGGTATGAAATAAATTCCACAAAAAATTCAGGGACCTACCACTTCAGTGAAATTTCTAGGGGTCATGATGTGGGGACATGTAGAGATATTCATTCTAAGGCGAAGGAATGATGGGTTGTCATATCTGGCCCCTTCTCTGACCAAAACAAAGGCACAACACCTCTTTGGATTTTGGAGACATTCCTTCTCTGGGTGTGCTACTCTGGTCCATTTGCTGAATGAACCAAAAAGCCGCTAATTTTGAGTGGACTCTGCCCTTGCCATGCAAGCTGCTCTGCCACTTGGGCCAGTGGTGCTTGAAGTACCAGTGTTGGTGAGGGATGCTGTTTGGAACTTTGGCAGGCACAAATAGATGAATCACAGCACAGGGCCTTAGGATTTTGGAGCAAAGTTCTGCTATCCTCTGCGAATAACTGATCTTGGTGAGGCAGCAGTGAGTGGCGGCGTGAAGTGAGATCTAATTCCCTGCCCAGGAATTGAACATGGGTAACCTGGATGAAAAGCAGGAATCCTAGCCACCAGACCAGCAAGGGCTAGAGGCTAGAAGCTAAGTTTCCCTGGATCTCTGCCACCAGTCCAGCAAGGGGTAGAGGCTAGAAGCTAAGTTTCCCTGGATCTCTGCCCCCAGTGAAAAATACATTTATCACAGAGGCAGAAAATGTAAATGCAGGCACTAAGTTTATTATTAGATACATAGCATAACAACAAGTGGGAGAGAGCATACAGAGAAACGGTTTGTTAAGATAGAAGCAAGGCAGAGATGCACACTTGAAAAGAAAGGTTGTGGCGTCCCCCAGTGAGGAGGAGCCCAGTAAAGAGGCAGTTGTCATTTATATAGGTCAGTTCTTCCTGGTTTTTTTCTTCCTTCAGGCCAATTGTCTGGCTTCTTTTTCCACACCTGACCTACCCTGGGACCCTCCACTGGGGTGCACATGCACCCCTCAGCCAAGATGGATCTCAAAGTGAAGGCTTCTGGAAAGAGTAAGATTCATTATGGCCTGGCATTATCCCTTGACTTTTGACCCACAAGCAGCCTTTCCATGCATGTATAGTGTTTCCCTTGTCCCAAAAGAGGAGGGGAGGGAGATTCCTTAATCCTTCACTCAGACGGGGTTTTGCCTCTCTTTGTCCTTGCGATGACTATTACCTTAAGGTGTTTACAAGAAACAAACACTGGCTATTTACCCAGTTTCTGTTTTCACTTCCATTTCAGAGGGAAAACAGGAGGCTGATTGTAGGTGTCTTCAGTGGAGCCCACCTATCTCTTGTCTCAGGAACTGCAAACAGGAGGCTAGTTGTAAGTGTCTAACCTGGAGCCCATCTATCTCCTACATCATAACTACTGCCCTTTTGAGAACCAACTTTTGGGTTGCTACTGGGCCTAAGTAGGGACTGAACACTTAACTGTGGGCCACCAAGTTGTACCATGTGACCTGAGCTGCACATCATGAACTTTAGTCTGAAGCGCATCATGAATCACAAAGACATCAAGCTGGAATACATGAGATACGTGCAAGCAGGCCTTGAAGGCCCAGTTAAACTGCATGTGGAACTGGTCTGAGTGACTATGGCCCCACATTTGCCAAACTACTTCTCTCTCTAGGACCATTCCACTTTTGAGTGGGCTTCTCAGAGGAGGAGAACGCAGGGCTTGGCTTACAAATGGTTTTACACAGTATGCTGCTGCTGTTGCTGCTAAGTAACTTCAGTCGTGTCCGACTCTGTGTGACCCCATAGACGGCAGCCCACTAGGCTCCTCTGTCCCTGGGATTCTCCAGGCAAGAGTACTGGAGTGGGTTGCCATTGCCTTCTCCAATGCATGAAAGTGAAAAGTGAAAGTGAAGTTGCTCAGTCATGCCCGACTCTCAGCGACCCCATGGACTGCAGCCTACCAGGCTCCTCCATCCATGGGATTTTCCAGGCAAGAGTACTGGAAAGAGTTGCCATTGCCTTCTCCTACATAGTATGCAGGCCCTCTCAAAAGTGGAAAGTTGCAGGTGCAGCCCTTTCTGGGACATTCCAAAAGGATAGTGGTGAAGGGAAATCCTCCTAGCCCAGGTGGTTCCTTATTTTTTCTGGAAGGAGAAATAGTCACAGGGGCAATTATATATCGACTCATGACTGCAGCCAATGGTTTGGCTAGATGGTCAGGGGCAGGGAAGGAACATAACTGGAAACTTGGTGACAAGGAGGTTGGAGAAAAAAGAATGTGGTTGCCATTTCTTTATGGGCCAAGAATGAGAATGCTCACTAATGGTGTCCTCAGCAGAAAAGGATGGGTTAGTAATTGGATGGGTAGTATGATCTGTTCTGTGGATACCAATCAACCTCTTTCCTCAATAACCTTGTCATTACCCCAATGGGCTCTTGAATAAAGTGGCCATGGTGGAGGGACCGAGGTTGTGCACAGGCTCAGTAATATGGACTTACACTCAACAAGGCCAATCTGGCTAGTGCCCATTCGTTTGCAGAAAAAAAATGACACTGAACACCCAATATGGCATTACTGCCCACGTTTACATTAGATCCTTTCCATCATGGAAGAGGCAGTGTTTTGTTCTTACTAAAATAGACACTTACCCTGGATATGGATTTGCCTCCCCTGCACACAATGCCAAAACTACCATCTGAGGACTTATCCACAATTATGGTATTCCATATAGCATTGAATCTAGACAGCATATTAAAAAGCAGAGACATTACTTTGCCAACAAAGGTCCATCTAGTCAAGGCTATGGTTTTCCTAGTAGTCATGTATGGATGTGAGAGTTGGACTATAAGAAAGCTGAGTGCTGAAGAATTGATGATTTTGAACTGTGGTGTTGGAGAAGACTCTTGAGAGTCCCTTGGACTTCAAGGGGATCCAATCAGTCCATCCTAAAGGAGAACAATCCTGGGTGTTCATTGGAAGGACTGATGTTGAAGCTGAAACTGCAATACTTTGACCACCCGATGTGAAAAACTGACTCACTGGAAAAGACTCTGGTGCTGGGAAAGATTGAAGGTGGGAGAAGAAGGGGACAACAGAGGATGAGATGGTTGGATCTCATCCTTGATGAGCATCATCGACTCCATGGACATGAGTTTGGGTGAATTCCAGGAGTTGGTGATGGACAGGGAGGCCTGGTGTGCTGCAGTCCATGGAGTTGCCAAGATTTGGACATGACTGAGTGACTGAACTGAACTGAACTAAATTGATATAGCACTGCTTTTGATCAAGGAATTAACTTCTGAACAAATACAATGTAGAAATAGGTCCATGTTCATGGGCTGAACTTGTCTTATCATGTTGCCCATCATCCTGGAGCAGGTTCCTTGATAGAACTTATTGAAGAACATTTTTAATTTCTTTCATCAAAGTTTTATAGTTTTCAATGAACAGATATTTAACATTCCTGGTTACATGTATTCCTAAGTATTTTGTTGTTTTTGATGCTATTGTGAGTGGAATTGTTTCTTTCATTTCCTTTCCAGAATGTTTATTGTAAGCGTCAGTTCAGTTCAGTTCAGTCGCTCAGTCGTGTCCGACTCTTTGCGACCCCATGAATTGCAGCACGCCAGGCCTCCCTGTCCATCACCATCTCCCGGAGTTCACTCAGACTCATGTCCATTGAGTCAGTGATGCCATCCAGCCATCTCATCCTCGGTCATCCCCTTCTCCTCCTGCCCCTAATCCCTCCCAGTATCAGAGTCTTTTCCAGTGAGTCAACTCTTCACATGAGGTGGCCAAAGTACTGGAGTTTCAGCTTTAGGATCATTCCTTCCAAAGAAATCCCAGGGTTGATCTCCTTCAGAATGGACTGGTTGGATCTCCTTGCAGTCCAAGGGACTCTCAAGAGTCTTCTCCAACACCACAGTTCAAAAGCATCAATTCTTTGGTGCTCAGCCTTCTTCACAGTCCAACTCTCACATCCATACATGACCACAGGAAAAACCATAGCCTTGATTAGACGGACCTTTGTCGGCAAAGTAATGTCTCTGCTTTTTAATATGCTGTCTAGGTTGGTCATAACTTTTCTTCCAAGGAGTAAGGTCTTTTAATTTCATGGCTGCAGTCACCATCTGCAGTGATTTTGGAGCCCCGAAAAATAAAGTCTGACACTGTTTCCACTGTTTCCCCATCTATTTCCCATGAAGTGATGGGACTGGATGCCATGATCTTCGTTTTCTGAATGTTTTAGGCCAACTTTTTCACTCTCCACTTTGACTTTCATCAAGAGGCTTTTTGCCATAAGGGTGGACACAAATGCAATTAATTTTTTATGTCAGTCTTGTGTCCTGTAACCTTGCTAAATCTATTTACTAGTTTTAATAGGTTTTCAATGGATATCTTACACTTTTCTACAGACAAGGTTATATCATTTGCAAATAAAGACAGTTTTTACCTCTTCCTTTCCAATATGGATCCCTTTCCCCCTAATTGCCCTGGATAGAGCTTCAGTCCAACACTGAATAGAAGTGACATTAGAGGGAAAGCATCCGGTCTTTCTGCATTAAGTGTGTGGGTTTCTTATAAATGCCTTTTATTAAGTCAAAGAAATTCACTTCTATTCATAGTTTGTTAAATGTTTTTGTCATGAAAGAGGGTTGTTGTGTTTTATCAAATGCTTTTCTGTGTTATTAAAGAGATTGTTATTTTTGTTATTTATTCCATTGATATGATGACTTATGCTGTAATTGATTTTTGGATGTCTAAATAACTTTGCACTCCTGGAATAAACCACACTTGGTTATGGTTTATGATTCTTTCTATATTTTGTTGGATTACACTGGTTAGTATTTTGTTGAGAATTTTGTATGATTTTTTAAAATTGTAGTTAAAGCATAAAATTAAAAAAAATTTTTTAAGTCTACAATTCAGTAGATTTATGACAACATTATACTATTGCTATTGTTGTGCAATCACCATAGTCCATCTAAAGAACTCTTTTCATTTGTAAAACTAAAGCTCTGTATCCATTAAAGAATAACTCCCCAATTCCCCCTCCTCACAGCCCCTGGCAACAACCCTCAACATTCTGTCTCTATGGATTTGACTACTCTAGATGCTACAAAAAAGTGGAATTATATACTATTTGTCTTTTTGTGACTGGCTTATTTCACTTAGCATAGTGTTCTCAAGGTTCAGCCATGTTGTAGCACATGTCAGAATTTCATTCTCTTTTAAGGTTGAATAGTATTCCATTGTGTGGATATATCATATTTTGTTTATCCATCCACCTGTCAATGGACACTTGGGTTACTTTCATCATTTGGCTATAGTGAACAATGCTATTATGAACATAGGTGTACAAATGTTTCTGAGAGCCTGTTTTCAGTTCTTTTAGGTATGTACCCAGAAGTGGGATTGCTAGACCATATGCTGATTCTACCTCTCAGTTTTGAGGAGTCACTGGACTGTTTCCCACAGTATGTGCATCATTTACTTTTCCACCTATAGTACACAAGGGTTTTAATTTCTGTACATCCTCAGCAAAACTTGTTATTTTCTGTTTTTTAAAAATAAATTTCAATTAATAGCCATCCTAGTGGATGTGCAGAGAAGGCAGTGGCACCCCACTCCAGTACTCTTGCCTGGAAAATCCATGGACGGAGGAGCCTGGTAGGCTGCAGTCCATAGGGTCGCTAAGAGTCGGACACGACTGAACGACTTCACTTTCACTTTTCTCTTTCATGCATTGGAGAAGGAAATGTCAACCCACTCCAGTGTTCTTGCCTGGAGGATCCCAGGGTTGGTGGAGCCTGGTGCGCTGCTGTCTATGGGGTTGCACAGAGTCGGACATGACTGAAGTGACTTAGCTTAGCTTAGCAGTGGATGTGAGGTAGTATCTCATTGTAGTTTTGATTTGCATTTCCCTAATGATTAGTGATGTTGAGAAAATGTTTTCATATGCTTATTAGACATTTGTTATTTTCTTTGGAGAAATATCTAATCATCAAATCCTTTGACCATTCTTTAATTGGCTGTTTATTGTCGAGCTGTGCAAGTTCTTTATATATTTTGGATGTTAAAACCTTATTAGATATATGATTTAGAAATATTTTCTCCCAGTCTGAGGGTTGCCTTTTCACTATGGTGATTATGTCTTATGAGGCAAAAAGTTTAAAAATTTGATGTTGGTTCAATTTATCTATTTTTTATTTTTTGTTGTCCTCAGTTTTAGTGTCATATTTAAGAAATCACTGTCAAATCCAGTGTGCTGAAGTCCTCTCATGTTTTCTTCCAGAAGTTTTATAGTATTACCTGCCTCTTACATTTAGGTCTCTGGTCTATTTTGAGTAAATTTTTGTGTATAGATTAAAGTGATAGTACTATTTCACCCTTTTGAATGTGGATATCCAGTTTTTCCAGCATCATTTGTTGAAAAGGCTGTTCTTTTCCCGTTGAGTGGTCTTGAAATCTTGTTAAGAATCACTTGACTGTATATGTGAGGGTTTACTTATAGGCTTTATACTCTATTCCTTTGGTCTGTATATCTGTCTATCTGCAAGTAACACATTGATGTGATTACTATAAGCTTTGTAATAAATTTTGAAACAGGAGGTTTGGATCATCCAGCTTTGTTCTGCTTTTTCAGGATTGTTTTGGCTATTTGGGATCTCTTTAAATTTCATATTAACTTTAGGATGGAGTTTTGTATTTCTGCAAAAAACACTTGAGATTTTGATAGGAATTACATTGAATATGCAGATCACTTGGGGGTAGTATTGACATCTTAAAAATACTGTCTTGGGACTTCCCTGACAGTCCCATGGTTAAGACCGTCTGCTTCCACTGGAGGGGACAGGCTTAATCCCCGGTTGGGGAACTAAGATGCTGTATGCCACTTGGCTTGGCCAAAAAAAGAATATTAAGGCTTCTGGGCCTTTTTCCAAAGGTCATATTTAAATGGCCAGTGGGTACTTGAAAAGGTACTAATCATTTCACTAATCATTAGTGAAAGTGAAGCCGCTCAGTCGTGTCCGACTCTTTGTGACCCCATGGACTGTAGCCTACCAGGCTTCTCCGTCCGTGGGATTCTCCAGACAAGAGTACTGGAGTGGGTTGCCGTTTCCTTCTCCAGGAGATCGTACCATCAAAAAATTCCAGCAATCACTGACCTCCAATTATTTTCAGAAAAAGTGATCAACTAAAATTTGTGTATGTGTGGGGAATCTCCAGTTACCACAGAAACCAAACCTGTACACTAATAAACCACAACAGAAGTTAATAGAATGAGGCATTTTGATTTATTACTCAAACATGGCTCATTTTTTATTTAGCTTTCTGACTCTGTGCTTGTGCTTTCAATATTTTCAAAACGATCTTCTGCTCTTCAATAAGGAAAGCGCGCTTGATCCTGTCACGGACACATTTAGCACACATGGAACCACCATAGGCTCGGCTGACATGTTTCCCCATTTTAGACAACCTCATGAGAACTTTTGGTCTCACAGCATGAACACCTCTATCACTAATCATTCAGTTCAGTTCAGTCGCTCAGTCGTGTCCGACTCTTTGTGACCCCATGAATCGCAGCACACCAGGCCTCCCTGTCATCACCAACTCCCGGAGTTCACTCAGATTCACGTCCATCAAGTCAGTGATGCCATCCAGCCATCTCATCCTCTGTCGTCCCCTTCGCATCAGAGTCTTTTCCAATGAGTCAACTCTTCGCATGAGGTGGCCAAAGTACTGGAATTTCAGCTTTAGCATCATTCCTTTCAAAGAAATCCCAGGGTTGATCTCCTTCAGAATGGACTGTTTGGATCTCCTTGCAGTCCAAGGGACTCTCAAGAGTCTTCTCCAACACCACAGTTCAAAAGCATCAATTCTTTGGCGCTCATTAGGGAAATGCAAATCAAAACTACAATTAGATCTCACCTCATGCCTGTTAAAATGACTAGCATTAAAAAGAAAAGAGATAACAATTGTTGGGAAGGACTCAGAGAAAAGGAAACCCTGGTGCACTGTTGATGGAAATGCAAATTGGTAGAGCCAATATAGAAAACAGTATGGAGGTTTGTCAAAAAATTAAAAATACAACTACTACATTATTCAGCAATTCTACTTGTGGGTATATATTCAAAGAAATCAAATTACTATGTCAAAGAGGCATCTATAATAGCCAAGACATGGACATGACCTAAGTGTACATCAAAAGATCAATGGATAAGGGAAATTATATATATATATACATAATGGAATACTGTTCAGCAACAAAAAAAGAAAGAAGTCCTGCTCTTTGCAACAACATGGGTAAAACCTGAGGTCATTATGCTAAGTGAAATAAATCAGAATGAAAAAGACAAATATTTTATGATCTCTATTATATATGAAATCAAAAAGAAACAAAAAATACAAGCAACAAACAGAAAAAGATCCGATTTGTGGTTACTAGAGGCAGGAACCTGGAGGTAGAGCAGTTGGATGGAAGTGATCAAAAGGTACTTGAGATACATAAGTACTGGGGATGTAATGTCCAACAGTTAACACTGCTGTTGGTATGTTTGAAAGTTGCTGCAAGAGTAAATCCTAAAAATTCCATCAGAAGGACCTTTTTTTTCCTTTTTTGCAGCTGTGTGAGGAGATGGATATTAACTAAATCTATTGTGGTATCATTTTGCAGTACATTTGTGTTAAGCCATTATGAGTTACACTTAAACACACACAAAGCTGAACGTCAGTTAAGGGCTTCCCAGGTGGAGCAGTGGTAAAGAATCTGGCTGCCAATGCAGGAGACACAGGAGACGAGGACTTGATCCCTGGGTCAGGAAGAAGCCCTGGAGGAGGAAATGGCAACCATTCCAGGGCTCTTGCCTGAAATATCCCATGGACAGAGGAGCCACGGGGTTGCAAAGAGTCAGATGTGACTGAGCACACACACCTGTCAGTTGCATCTCAGTAAAACTGAAAAAAATTGCCTGTCAGTCCATGAAAGTGAGAGATCTTTTCATCTATTTCCGTCTTTAATGTCTTTTGGCAAAATTTTGTGGTTCTAAATATACAAACTTTTTGTCTTTTTTTTTGTTTAGTTTATTCCTAAGTATTTTATTCTTTTTGATGCTATTGTACTGGAATTGTTTTCTTAATTTCCTTACTGGATTGTTAGTGTATGTAAATACAACTGACTTTTTAATGTGTTGATTTTATATCTTAAAACTTTCCTGACTTAGTTTATTACGTCCAACAGTTTTTGTTTTTTTTTTTTTAATGAGATCTTAGATTTTCTACAAGTAAGATCATGTCATCTACAAACAGATGATTTTACCTCTTTTCCATTTTGGATACTTTTTTTTCTGCCTAACTGCTCTGAATAGGCCTTCCTATGTTAAACAGAAGTGATGAAAGTGGTTTATCCTTGAGAAAGTTTCCTGTACACTTGAGCAAAATGTGTGTTCTGCTGTTGTTGACTGGAGTGTTCTGTATATTTATTTCAGACACAGTTGATTTCAAAAACTTGTTGCAGAACTTCCCTGGTGGTACAGTGGATAAGAATCTGCCTACCAATGCGTGGGACATGGGTTAAATGCCTGGTCTGGGAAAATTCCACATGCCTCAGAGCAGCGAAGCCCATGTGCCACAACTCCGGAAGGTCTTGATCCTAGAGCTTGTGCTCCGCAACAAGAGAAGCGCTACAATGAAGAGTAGCTCCTTCTCACTGTAACTAGAGAAAGCCCATGCAAAGCAATGGCGGCCCAGTGCAAAAATAATTAAATAAAAGTTAAAACTTGTTACAAAGCTGCAGTAAGTATGACATACAGTAAATCACAACACTGTGGTACTGGCATAAAGAAAGACAAACAGAGTGCTGGAATAGAATAAAAATCCCATTAATAAGTCCTCACATACACGGTCAAATGATATTTGACCAAATAAGGAAATAGAGTACTTTAACAATATGTCCTTAACATATTAATCATAGCTTTTAAAAAGCTCCAGATCGGATAATTCCAACATTCTTTCCATATCTGAGTCTTGTTCTGATGCTTGCTTGATCTCTTCAAACATTTTTGTCTTTTTGTTTGTTTTTTACCTTTTACTTGTGCGTGCGTGTGTGTGTGTGTGTGTGTATATATATATATATATATATATATATATGCACCTAAAAGATGAGAATTACGCTTTATTCAGCAGTCATACTGAGGACTTCAACTCTGACAGGCAGCATTGCAAGTAACCCTGAGAAAACTGCTCCAAGGAGAACAGAGGTGAGCTAGCATATACAGGAGTTTTGCAGCAAAGGGTTGTTAGTAAGAACAAAAGACTACTGTTAGTAAAAGAAAACTAGACATCTCAAGTTAAGGAATTGAGTGTTTTTCTACACACGAGCAGATGCAAGATCCTGAGCTCACTGAAGGCATTCCTTTGATATGCGCCTCAGCTGTCTGGGGCCAGGATCTGTCTTCACATCTGCAGTTCCTCAGGGCTCACCATCTGGAGTGACTGCAGTACAATGGCTGTTAGATGGCAGCTTTGCTTTACTCCCTGAGTTCCCTCAGGGCCCACCAGCTCACTGTGGGAGGACTGCAACTGTTGATGACTGTGACATCCTTTGTTTACTGATATGGCAGGCAATATTTTATTTCTCGTAATATACCTTGTGATTTTTGTTGAAAGACAAAAACAATGTACTAGATAAAACAATCTGTGGTAAATAGGCATTTACTGATGTGGTGGTAAGGTGTAGATGGAGGAGTAGTATTCCACAGTCTTTTAGGGAGACTGTTCCCCTGAGCTGTGAATTTCACAAGCGTTTCTCAGCTTTTCCCCTCCTTTAGATGAAAGAGGGTGTCTGGAGGGGCTGGCATTATTTCCCTTCATCCAGGTGGCTTATGCTCTGAAAAATCTCCAGTAAATTAGGGTTGTTGAGACAGTTGTTGAAGTGTTGTTGAGATAGCTCTCTTTAGGGCAGGCTTTGTTAGGAACAGAATGCTCTGGTTTATTTCAAAATGGTTCCTTTCCCCCTCCCTCTGTTGAAATCACAAGAGGACTTTTTTTTCTCTAATTCTTACTATAAGTAACTGGTAAGGCTCCTGGAGATAAAACTCAAAAAATTACAAGCACACCATCTAAGAACGGTCCCCTCTGGAGTTTTTAACTCTCAAACTTTTCCACACTGAGCCTCCAGCAATTCATCAGTTTCAGTTTAGGTTTCCTACTCTGATACTAGCTCCCACAGGAGTTTCTGTTTGTGGGTTTCTGCTTTGGTGTGTTTTGATTCTCTGAGTCTGCTGGTTTGTCTGTCTGATTTATGGGTCAGCAGTATGCCCTGTGACCTCACTTCTTTAATGGATCTAATAAGATTTGCTGATTTTGGGTCCATTTAGCTTGTTAGAACACAGTGACAATTTTCATGCTCTAGATACGCTAGACCAGAAACTGGATCTCCATAATTTCTCTCTCATAGATATTTTCATTTTGTTCATATATTGACTTCCTGATTTCCTTAGTTTTCTGTATGTGTTACAACTTAAGTCATCAAGCTGAATCGTTAAGAAAATTGTTTCAAAGTGTTTGTCAAGTAAACTCAAAGGCTTTCTTTGGGTTCATTTTCTGAAGATTTATTTTGCTTCTTTGAATGGGTCATATGTCTGTTGAAAATCAAGCATTGGACAATCAGGAACTTCTCCCAGCCTTTGCAGCCTGACTGTGCAGGAGTCAGTCCCCTAATCAATGCAGTGTGAGAGCTAGAGTCTTCTTGGGGCTTTTGGGTGCTGCACTTTACTTGAGCCTGTGTGTGTGCTTTCCCCTACCCTCAATTCCCCTGCATATACAGCTGCTTTTCAAAGTATCTTATGTCCCTAAGAGTCTCGGCCTTCTTCTTAGGGCCTTGGATGTTCAGCTGTACTTCTCTACCCACAGGTGCACGTAGGTCAGAAATGCCCCTGCAGCATTCCACCATGCCCTGGCACCACACTGCGGTCATGAGCCTCCAGTCCCGTACCCAAGTTAATCCACTATTCCTGTCAGCACTCTGAGTCAGCACTCTGACACAAAAACCAGTCCCTCCAACAACCCCCAGACAAGCTGAAGCATTGTAGACAACTTCCTTTCACTCTAAGGGAGGGATCAGGAATTAAGTGACTTCCTCTATCTGTAGCATGCCTTTGTTAGGGGTGGGCAAGGGTGATTGCAAACGCCGTGAGAGTTTTGTCTGGAATGTTTTGAGTGCTGCTGTTTCTTGGTTAGCCGTTCTATTTGGCTGCTGCAGATCCTTTAACTGGTTTCTAGAGTTCTCATAAAGCTACTGAGGTCAGTATGATGTTTACTTGATGTTTCTGTGAGGAAATGAGGACCTGGAGCTTCCTACTTTTCTTTCGTGATCAAATCAACCAATATTACCTTTTGTACCTGGTAAAATTTCTTTGTGATAATACTTGGACAGTAATTCTTTCCCTTTTAATATTAATATTCCATTGTACAAATATACAACAATTTGTTTATCCACTTTTCTAATTATATTCTTTGAGTTGTTTCTAGTTTTTTGCTTTTATGATTGATTACTCAGGTACAAGCCATTGTGTGGATTATCAGTTCAGCTCAGTTCAGTTCATTTCAGTCGCTCAGTCATGTCCGACTCTTTGCGACCCCATGAATCGCAGCACGCCAGGCCTCCCTGTCCATCACCATCTCCCGGAGTTCACTCAGACTCGCTTCCATCGAGTTGCCATCCAGCCATCTCATCCTCGGGCGTCTCTTTCTCCTTCTGCCCCCAATCCCTCCCAGCATCAGAGTCTTTTCCAATGAGTCAACTCTTCGCATGAGGTGGCCAAAGTACTGGAGTTTCAGCTTTAGCATCATTCCTTCCAAAGAAATCCCAGGGCTGATCTCCTTCAGAATGGACTGGTTGGATCTCCTTGCAGTCCAAGGGACTCTCAAGAGTCTTCTCCAACACCACAGTTCAAAAGCATCAATTCTTCGGCGTTCAGCCTTCTTCACAGTCCAACTCTCACATCCATACATGACTATTGGACAAACGATAGCCTTGATTAGACGGACTTGGGTAAATATATACAAGTCTGGTAGGAGGCCGTCTGTGAGGTCGCACAGAGTCGGACATGACTGAAGCGACTTAGCAGCAGCAGCAGTAGCAGGATTATGCTGTATACCATATGTATATGCTATGTGGCATATATATATATAAAACTTGATAAGAGACTTCCAAAGTAGTTTCTTCTTTGAAGCATCCTATTTTTGTTGGGTTGGCATTTTATTGTTGATCTGTAGGGGTTCTTTGCATATTCTGGAATCAGTTGTCTATGTGCCAAGACTGTCTTCAAAACTGGTATTTCACTGTCTTAACATTGTCTTTTGGTTTTAAAATTTCTGACCAAATCAGTTATCACTTTTTTTTAAAGGTACTGACCAAAGAGATTAATACATTTTCTCTTCTAAGACATCTTTTCCCACCTATATTCTAAGGTTGTAAAATTACTCTTTAGTTTCCTTCTAGAAACTTTGTATCTTTAGCTTTCATGTTTAGGTCAATGATCCGTATCAAATTAATTTTTGTGTATGATGTGGGCAAGGAGATCAACTTTTTCCACATACTTATAGAATTACTCAGCACCATTAAAAATACTTCCCTTTGTCCATTGAATTCCTTTGGTATGTTTATTAAAACTCTATTGACTATAGAAGTGTGGGCTTGTCAATCTGTTTGGGCAGAATATCACAGACTGGGTAGCTTACAAACTACAGAAATTTATTTCTCACAGAGTCTGGAGGCTGGGAAGTCCAAAAGCAAGGTGCTGGAAGATTTGATGACTGGTAAGAGCCTACATTCTGCTTCACAGACCTGTAATCTCACATAGTGGAAGAGACGAAGAATCTTTCTGGGGTTTCTTTTCTATAGGAACTAATGCTATTTGTGAGGGCTCTATTTTCTTTACATATTCACTTTCCAAATACCAACACATTGGGGTATTAAGTTTCAACATACGAATTTTGAGGAGACACAAAGGATAGGGACAAAGTAAGTAATGAAATAGTTAATCCCACTAGAGGACTGTAAGTAAAGAAAAAAAGCATGGGAGACCCCTGCAAGTTAAGTGAAAAGTGAAAGTCGCTTGGTTGTGTCTGACTCTTTGCGACCCCATGGACTGTAGCCTGTCAGGCTCCTCTGCCCATGGAATTCTCCAGACAGAATAGTGGAGTGGGTAGCCATTCCCTTCTCTAGGGGATCCTCCCAACCCAGGAACCTAACCCAGGTCTCCCACACTGTGGGCAGATTCTTTACCATCTGAGCCACCAGGGAAGCCCCTCTATAAGTTAATGATCACTCAAGAAACAGGTTTCCTTCACCACAAAACCAAGCAGGCTTCTTAAGCAGCAAAACCATGCAATAGAAGCATGAGACAAAAACAATAAAGCAATGATGGCATGAGACCCACATTTTGTCCTGTGAGCTCAGTAAGTTAGTGATCCTTAAAACATAATCTTTGCACAAATTTTTTTAAAAAAAGTTATGGAAAAGTGAGATTTCAAAGTGAAACTATTATTGTACTGAGACCCGAAATGATGTTCCCTAGTGCCCTGACAGTCCTGGCTTGACCATGGACAAGAAAACTTTTTTGCCCAACATGGAGAAGGAGCTAACGATGGAAGTTTGACATCTACTCAAGAATAAGGAAGAATGTGGTCTCCCTCCCCTACTTTCCCCTGATTATAAAACTGTAGCCCACTAAGTTCCCTGGGTTTAACACCCTCTTGCTCATCTGCTTATA
Source organism: Capra hircus (assembly GCF_001704415.2). Lineage (NCBI taxonomy): Eukaryota > Metazoa > Chordata > Mammalia > Artiodactyla > Bovidae > Capra > Capra hircus. Next base: position 135,377,760 of record NC_030809.1, read on the forward strand.
AGCCTCACAAGTCTCCAATTCTAAAATATCACTATCTACTACTTCGCCTTTCACTGAATTCTTTCCGTGCTGATACATAAAGAACTGGAACCCCTGGGAGTCCCCTGAAATGACATCTAGAAGTTTCACAAACATTCAGTCTATAGCAGGGATTTTTTCTTACTATTCTGTTCAATTGGTTTATTTGTGCATCAGGTCAATACTATACTATTACTGTGGCTTTGTAAAATTGGTGTTGCTTCTTTCTTAAATATTTTATAGAAGTCACCAGTGGAGCTATACACCCTTGGGGATTTTCTTTATGGGATGGTTTTAAATTACAGAGTCAACTGTTTTCTTCTACTAGCGTAGAAGGGATTGAATCCTCTCACATTGCAGATGGATTCTTTACCAGCTGAGGCACAAGGGAAGCCCAAGAATAGTGGAGTGGGTAGCCTATCCCTTCTCCAGGAGATCTCCCCAACCCAGGAATGGAAGTGGGGTCTCCTGCATTGTTGGCAGATTCTTTACCAACTGAGCTATTAGGGACCAAGTGAAGTCACTCAGTCGTGTCTGACTCTTTGCGACCCCATGGACTGTAGCCTACCACGCTCCTCCATCCATGGGATTTTCCTGGCAAGATTACTGGAGTGGATTGCCATTTCCTCCTCCAGAGGATCTTCCCGACCCAGGGATCAAACCCAGGTCTCCCTCATTGTAGGCAGACGCTTTACCATTTGAGCCACAAGGGAAGTTAGGGAAGCCCCTGTTAATCCCAAACTCCTAATTTATCCCTGCGGGGGCAGAGGTGGATATTCTTATTTGTTCATCTGTTTTGTAGTTTATTGACTTCTGTTCTTATCTTTATTATTTTTTTACTTATACTTTCTTTGGATTTAATTTGCTTCTGTTTTTCTAACTTTTTTGAGGTAGAAGTTAAGGTAATTGATTTTAAAATTTTCTGTTTTTTTACTGTGTGTATTTGATATATTAACTTTCCTTCTGAGCATTCATTTAGCTGCATCTCACAAATTTTTATTTTTTCATCATTATTTAGTTCAATATATTTTCCAATTTCCATTGTGATTTCTTTTTTGATCAAAAGAATATTTAGAAGTGTATTATTTAGTTATCTAATATTTGGGCAGGGACTTCCCTGGTGGCTCAGACGGTAAAGCGTCTGTCTACAATGCGGGAGACCCAGGTTCGATCCCTGGGTCGGGAAGATCCCCTGGAGAAGGAAATGGCAATCCACTCCAGTACTATTGCTTAGAAAATCCCATGGACAGAGGAGCTTGGTAGGCTACAGTCCATGGGGTCACAAAGACTCGGACACGACTGAGCGACTTCACTCACTCAATATTTGGGCATTAAAAAGTTATCTTGGACTGCTCTGGTGGTACAGTGGATAAGAATCCACCTGGCGATGCAGGGGACATGGGTTTGATCCCTGGTCCATGAAGATTCCACATGCCCAGAGTAATAAAGCCCATGCACCACAGCTACTGAGCCTACTCTGGAGCCCAGCTGCAGATACTGAGCTTGTGTGCCGCAACCACTGAAGCCCAGTGTCTAGAGCCCATGTTCCTCAACAAGAGAAGCCACTGCAATGAGAAGCCATGTATTGCAAGGAAGGCCCAGCACAGCTGAAAAATAAAATAAATAAATAAAATATAGTTTTAAAGTTTTATTTTTATTGCATTTTCGTTTAATTTCGTGATGGTCAGAGAAAGTTCTATATGATATCAACACTTTGACATCTATTGAGATTTGTTTTACTTCCTAATATATACTTTGTGCATGATACATGAAAATTTTAATTCTTCTCAGTAATACCTTGAGGGTTCAGCATAAATATTTTGAACATGTCATCAAATACAACGTATTTTGTGTTTTGTTTTGTGAGGCTTAAGGGTAAATCAGTCAACCGTTTTAAAATTTTTCTGTACTTATTTTGATGTCTGCCTGTCACATCACTTCCTGAGAGGGGTGTTAAATCTCTAATTGTGAGTATCTGTATGCCTGTTTCTTCTTCTGACTCTATCAATTTTTCACAGCTTATTTGGTGCATACACTCTAAAAATTGTCATTTTTGTTTCTGAATTAATTGACCCATCTATCTTTACCCAATGTCCCTTTTAATTTCTGGTCATGCTCCTTGTCTTTAGGTCTACTTTGATATTAATATAGTCACTGACTTTTTTATGGTTAGCATGGGCATGGTAGATGGTTTTTCATCTTTTAAAATTTCAACCTCTTTGTGTCCTCATATTTAAGGTATGTTTCTTTTAAACAGCCATGTGTTTAGGCTCTGTTTTTATCCAATGTGACAATTTCTTTGGAGTGTTTAGTTCATTTACGTTTAATGTAATTACTAATACAGTTGGATTTAAGTCTAACTGCTTGCTCTTTGTTACCTATGTGCTTTTTGCTCCTTCTTTGCTTTCTTCGGATTTATATTTTAGCATTCCATTTAATTTTCTCTCTCGGATTTTTTAATTGCTTATTTTTCATTAATCGCTCTAGGGGATTACAATATTTTTAAATTATCACACTATACCTTGAATATGTATTTCACCACTTCACTTACAGTATAAAACAAAAAATGAAACAGCCCTTGGGAATTTAAGACTCAGCCCTGGGCTGAAAATGTGTGGACTAGCTGGGAACCAGAAAGTCACTCAAAACCCATGTTTTGGAGTGAGGGACCTCCAGGAGCTTCTAGAAAAAGTGGTCTCTGAATATTTAGACAACTGGTAGATTTTGGTTTGGTCAGGATTCATTTGTTGTAACTGCATCATCTAGAAGACAGCCAGGAGGGAATGTAACTTCTTGTGGCTTTCAAAGGCTAATGGCCTGATACCTGCTGCTCATCTTTACTGCTCTCCCTTAGGACACGTTGGGGAGGTGGTGGTGGTGATGGGGAGCGGGGGTAGTTTAGGGAAAAATTTCTCCCAAACATGCTTGTGACAAGCTTACTCCACTTGGCCTCTCTCAAGATTGTTTGGGGGCTAGTTTGTCAGATTTCTGCTCTCAGCCATTCCGACAAATCTGCGCACGCCTTTGCCCCTGGCTCAGAGGGGACACGCGATCACTCCAGAGGCCAAACAGGATCATTTTCTCCCGGTTGGCCGGGTTCTGGCAGCGAGTCCCGGTCGCACCCCGCACCTGGCCGCTTGCAGGCTCCCGCCCGCGGAGCTCAGGTGTGAGTACGTCCTCCTTGGTTGTGGGGCGCCAGGCCATCGCGCCTGGGTGTCCCCCTCAGTCCCTTCTGCGGCTCGTCTCACTTGCCGCCCTCATCTCACGGAGGCCCGGGACAGGGCGCGCCCTCCGCGCTCTTTTTACGGCCCAAGCTGGGCGATTCCCTCTGGGAAGCCCCCACCTCCCTCCCTCCCGCGGCCCCAAGGACTAGCTGAGGTCACCTAGGCCGGCAGGTGGCCTCGAGGGTCCCTTCCCTGAGGAGCATTTCGACAGCCAGAGGGGCCTGTGTCCCCCGGGGTCGAGGGAAGGCGCACAGCGCCCGAGAGCGGGCCGACTGGCCGAGGGCCGGGAGTGGAGGGAGGAGCGCCAGGAGGAAGGGGCCGAGCCGGGAGAGCCCCCGCCCCGGGAGGAAGGGGAGGAGGCCGGGTGTTTCCTGGCGCATTCCCGGCCCGCCCGAGTGACTCACTCGGCCAGGAAACTCCCAGGGCCCGCCCGGGACCCCCGAGCAGCCCCCGCGGAGCCAGGTGAGGAGCGCTGCGGCCCCCTTCCCGCCCCGCGCCCCCGCTGGCATCGCGGCCCGCCCTCGGAGCCTGGCCGGCCGGGAGCTGGGAGCTGGCGGTGTCCGACCGGGGCCCCTCGGGCAGCCGGGACTTGGACCTCCGCGGCGCGGCCTCCCGGGCGGCGCGGCCTCCGGGATCACTCCGGCCTCGGAGTCGCGAAGCCCTTCCCCAGCGCCCCTGGCCGCGACGGAGTTCCAGTGGGGAGGGTCCACTGGGATTTTGCAGTTATTGTTTGAAAGTACGGAGCAGGCGGTTTGTACTGAGGTCGTGCTTTGTGCCCCTCTCTGAGGGGAGGAGAGACTGACCAAGCGAGACCATTTTGCAGATTCTTGGAGAGAGGAGTTTGGGGCTTTGTTAAGGAGCCGGGATTGTTACGTGGGCAGCGCGGTTCAACACAGCCAGATTGAGTTGTATATTTTAAGCCTCAAATGCATGCTCCTAATTCGCAGCGCTTGGTGGGTGGGAGAATAATTTGGAAATGGGGTTTAAGAAGCGCTTTCTAAGCCGAGGGAGGCCTCCGCAGCACGTCCACCCTAGCGTTATGTCTGAACGGCCGGATAGCGATTGCTCATGAAGCCGGGTGTTGGACGGTCTACGCTGCTGTGGGAGTCTGAGACTTGGGAGTTTCCCTTTCCAGGAGTACAGAGAGGGTGCTGTGCGCCGCGCCGCTCAGTGTTTTGTCAGAGCTTGGTGAGTTGGGTGGTATTTCTTGGCTATTGTCAACGTGATTCCGTCAATGACCCGTGATTGAAGCAGCAGCGTTCTCGGTGTTGTAGCTCAGGTTGCTGTGCTTGACAATTCAGCAGCTCCAGCGGCTCCGGGCTCGTGCAGGAAAATCCTGCTCGGCTGCTCGGCCTGTGAAGCTGCGCGCCGGTACCTGCCCTCCCTTCTTCCTGAAGGCCTTCAGTGGTTTTTCGAGTAAAGCGCAGATCTACCCGTGCTGAGCCTGAAGAATATAATCAAGTTTTAAATGAATGTGGGCCACAAGTTTGCATTTGTGGGAATTCACTTAGGAAGATGATGCAAAACACTGTCTTCACGCAGCGGCATCTCTATGCCAGAGGTGAACAGGGAAATGCGGAAAACATTTCCGGTATTAAAACATATTTGTGTGCTCATCTGTCCCTCAGAGAAAAGTTACTGCAAAGCGTTTTTGTGTGTTTATTTAAATTTATTTTAAGTTGACATATAGTAATATTGACTTTATGATAAACAGTCTGAATTTTAACAAATGCTTAGTGTCTTACAACCACAGTCAAGATAGCAGTTTTATCACCCCCTACACTCCTTTCTGTCCTTTTGTAGGCAACTCCATTTTCCATTTCTGACCCTTGATCTGCTCTCCATTCCTACAGTTTTGCTTTTTTACAGAATGTCGTATGTGGTTTTTGAGTTTGGTTATTTCACTCAGCAGACACATTTGCGATTCATCCATACTTTAGTTTGTCCCTGAGGGGTAAAGACATTAAAGTTTAAAACGTGTGCCTCTAGAACACAACCCGAGCTATTCAAATAACACTTTTAATTCATGAGAAGAATTACAACACTTAAGCTTGTTAAAAAGTCAAACAGTGCTCCACTACATGTATTAAAAGTGAAATTCCCTAGTCTCTCTTAGTATGTAGCCTTTTGTGTGCATAGGTTTTATTTTTGTGTATGTTCTTTTTGTGACAGCGAGATTATATTGCATGTATTGTACCTTTCACTTCAAGTTCTTGGATTATTTAAAGATCTTGGAAATATTAACATGTTGACATATATATTGGCATATATACTATATATACACACAGATGTTCTTCATTCCTTTTAATGACTGTATAGTATAGTGCTTTGTGGTTAGATGTATGATAATTTATTTAATCAGCCCCTAGTTAACTGACATTAGTTTGCATTTGTCACCATCATATTCTGGGAAAGATTGAGGGCAGGAGGAGAAGGGGATGACAGAGGATGAGATGGTTAGATGGCATCACTGACTTGATGGACATAATGAGTCTGAGCAAGCTCTGGGAGTTGGTGATGGACAGGGAAGCCTGGCATGCTGCAGTCCATGGGGTCGCAAAGAGTCAGACATGACTGAACAACTGAACTGAACTACCATATTCAGTGCTGTGTCTGTATCTTTATGTATATACTCAGATTTATCATTCTGGAAGTGAATGAGGGTTTAAATAAAAGCTAATGTATCTTTTAAGCTGGCTTAAAACTCAGCATTCAAAAAACTAAGATCATGGCATCTAGTCCCATCACTTCATGGCCAATAGATGAGGGGAAAATTGGAAACAGTGGCAGATTTTCTTTTCTTGGGCTCCAAAATCACTTAAGATGGTGACTGCAGCCATGAAATTAAAAGACGCTTGCTCCTTGGAAGAAAAGCTATGACAAATCTGGACAGAGTATTTAAAAAAAAAAGGCAGAGACATCACTTTGCTGACAGAGGCAAAGCTGTGGTTTTTCCAGTAGTCATGTACAGTTGTGAGAACTGGACCATAAAGAAGGCTGAGCACTGAAGAACTGATGCTTTTGAAATGTGCTGGAGAAGACTCTTGAGTGTTCCTTGAACAGCAAGGAGACCAGACCAGTCAGTCCTAAAGGAAATCAATCCTGAATACTCGTTGGAAGGACTGATGCTGAAACTGAAGCTCCAGTACTTTGGCTACCTGATGTGAAGAGCCTACTGATTGGAAAAGACTGATTCTGGGAAAGATTGAGGGCAGGAGGAGAAGGGGGCAACAGAGGATGAGATGGTTGGATGGCATCATTGACTCAATGGACATGAGTTTGAGCAAATTCTAGGAGATGGTGAAGGACAGGGCGGCCTGGCATGCTTTAGTCCATGGGATCGCAAAGAGTCGAACATGACTTAGCAACTGAACAACAGCAACATTTCTTGAGTACTTACTTTGCTTCAGTGTTGTTTTGTGTGGGTGCATGTTAAAGCACTTCAGTCATGTCTTACTCTTCCATGGAATTGTCCAGGTGAGAATATTGGAGTGGGTTGCCATGCCCTGCTCCGGGGGATCTTACCAACCCAAGAATGGAACCCGTGTTTCTTATGTCTTTTGCACTGGCAGGCAGATTCTTTACCTCTAGCTCCATCTGGGAAGCCCCAGCATTGTTGTAGGCTAGAATTGCTTTTCCTGTAAAGGTCCAAATAGTGATTATGTACAACTTTGCAGGCCATATCGTTTCTGTCACAGCCTCCCCAGTTTCACTACTGTAGCATGAAGTCAGCATGGACAATTTGTAATGAATGATTGGGGCTGTATTCCAGTAAAACTTTACTTACGGATGCTAACTCTTGAGTACTTTACATGCTAACTATTCTCACAACCCTCAAAGATAGGTACAATTATTATTCTCACTTTATGGATGAGGAAAATGACAAAGAAGTTAAGTGTGTGCCTGGTAAATGTCTGGGGATGTCTCTGGTGGTCCAGTGGCTGACTCCTCGCTCCCAATGCAGGGGCCCAGGGTTCGATCCCTGGTCAGGAAACTACATCCTATATACTTTAAGTAAGTTCACATGCCACAACTGTTAATACAGTTAATACAACCCAACACAGCCAAATAAATAAATAATAATTTTTTTTTAAAGTTAGCATGCCTGATAAGAGCCAGACTTTGAATCCAGCCTTCTGACTGGAAAAAGTTAAAAACTAGAAAGAAGCTGCCAAAGATGCTTTCTCCAAAATATTAGCCCTTGGGACCCGACCCTCATATGCTTACTGAATCACTCACCAATGATTTTTTGAAGGCACTGTGCTTGCTCAGGTGCCACTCCAGGGTCACTGCCTCTACTCCTCTGTCGGGCCAGTGCTCCCTCAGCCCCTCTCAGTGTGTGACAGTCTTGTGTCTTGGCTTTGGATCTGTGTTCTAATAGTACTCGTTTATAGAGGGTCAGCTCAGGCAGCACCTGGGACTTTGGCAAGTGAGATCAAGTTGGGTCCTGGCAAAGCTACTATATATGTCTGCTATGCTGTGATCACCTGAGCCCTGATAGGTATTTTGGCTGGACTACCTTTGACCATTTTTCTTCTTTGGTAACATGGAAAAAGCACCTATTAGATTGTTACTAAGATCAAAGGAGATAGTATATATAGGAATGTATTGTTAATATTCATACTTTGGCTTCTAAAGCTTTTATATATCTTGTCCTAGCTCTTCATAATTTTTGCAACCAAAGGAGGAGAGCATGGATTAATAACATACATATAATAATTAAAAACCTTTATTTTAGCCAGGGCAATAAGGTCAGAAAAATAAATAAAAGGCAGATTGGAATGAGAATTGTCCCTTTTTGAATGAGATTGTCCCTTTTTGCAGATGGTATTCTCGACATAGAAAATCCAAGGAATCTATGAAAAAACTATCAGAATTAGTATGTGAAGTTAATAACGTCACAAAATACAGTCAACGCATGTAAATCAGTCTTATTTCTATATACCAACAGTGTGTAAAATGTTTAAAAATAACCATTTTCAGCAGCTTCAAAAAATCAGATACTTAGATATAAATTTAATAAAACACATAGGATCAATAAGCTGAAAACTGCAAAATGCTAATGAATGAATCAAAGATTATGTAAATAAATGAAGAGGCATGTATGGGCATGAGTTGAAATACTCAACGTAGTAAAGATGTCACTTCCCTCCAAGTTGATCTATAGGTTTAACACAATTCCAGTAAAATATTGCAGCAAGAAAATATCTTAACTTTATATTGAGGTACAATGTACAGTGTACACTGTACACTGTACCTCCTTTAAGTGTGCAGTGATTTTTAGTAGATTTATGGAGTTGAACAGCACCATCATAACATACATATCACCCCAAAAAGATCGCTCATGACCTTTTACAGTTAATCTCCGTTCCTAGCCCCTATTCCTGCTAATCACTAATTTGCTTTCTTTCATAGATCTGCCATTTCTGGACATTTAATATAAATGAAAGTGTACAATTTGTGTTCTTTATGTGTAACTTTCTTCACTTAGCATAATGTTTTTGGAGTTTATTTCTGGTCTAGTATGTACCAGCATTTCATTCCTTTTTTGTTGCATTGTGTTCCATTGAATGGATATATCACATTTCGTTCAACCATTCATTAGATTCATTTTTTTTTTGCCCGTTATGAATAACTGCTGCTATGAAGACTCATGTTCAAGTCTTTATGCAGGCCTATGTTATAATATCTTTTTGATAGAAATCTGGAAGTGTTCTTGCTGGGTCATAAGATATTTTTGTTTAATTATTAGATATCACAGCAGATTGTTTTTATAGATAAGAGACAAACTGACTCTAACATTTCTATGAAGGGGGAAATAAACTGCAGTAGCTGAAAAAATGTTTTAAAAAAATAAATTGGGGAGATATTGCCTGATTTTTTTTTACTATAATAAAATATAAATAGCTTAAAATTTACTAATCATTTTAAATGTACAGTTCAGTAGCATTAGGTATATTTACATTGTTGTATAGCCATGACCACCATCCATCCCCTAAACTCTGTCTTCATCCTAAACTGAACCTCTGTACTTATTTATTTATTTTATTGAAGTATAGTTATTTACAATGTTTCTGATATACAAAGTGATTCCATCTTTTTTTTGTGTGTGTGTATATATATATGTGTGTGTGTGTATATATATATACACACACACACGTGTACATACATAGGTCTATTTTTTTCAGATTTTTCAATCTATCAAATTATTATAAGATATGTAATATATTTCCCTGTGCTATACAGTAGGTCCTTGTTTATTTTATATATAGTAGTGTGTATCTGTTCATCTCAAATTCCTAATTTATCTCTTCCCCCCTTACCCTTTAATAACCATAAGTTTGTTTTCTGTGTCTGTGTCTTTACCCATTTAAATACTAACTCCATTTTCTCATTCCTCTAGCTCCTAGTAGCAACCATTCTACTTCCTGTCTATGAACTTGACTATTGCGGACACCAATTAAGCACTGCTATGGCTTAATATGGGAGAAGGCAATGGTACCCCACTCCAGTATTCTTGCCTGGAAAATCCCATGGATGGAGCAGCCTGGTAGGCTGCAGTCCATGGGGTCGCTAAGTCGGACATGACTGAGTAGCTTCACTTTCACCTTTTGCTTTCATGCATTGGAGGAGGAAATGGCAACCCACTCCAGTGCTCTTGCCTGGAGAATCCCAGGGGCGGGGGAGCCTGGTGGGCTGCTGTCTATGGGGTTGCACAGAGTCAGACATGACTGAAGTGACTTAGCAAGAAAATGGCTTAATATAACTATAAACATTGGTGTTTTCAGTTCTCTTGGTTATATATCCAGAACTGGTGTTGCTGGGTTATGTGGTAATTAAATGTTTAATTTCTTTGAACAGTTGTCATATTATTTTCCTTAGCAGCTTCGCCAGTATTTCTGTGTACCAGCAATGCACAAGGATTCCAATTTCTTCACATCCTCTCCAACACTTGTTATTTTCCTTTTTAAAAAAAATAATAACCACCTCAATGGTCATGAAATAGTGTTTCATTCCAGTTTTGATTTGCATTTCCCTAATGATTAATGGTGTTGAGCATCTCTTCATGTATTTATTTGTCATTTGTGTATCTTCTTTAGAGAAATATCTGTTCAAATCCTGTGTCCATTTTTTAATCTTTTTTTTTTTCATGTTGAGTTGTAAGAGTTCTTTATACATTGTGGATAGCAATCCCTTGTCAGATACACGATTTGCAAATATTTTCTCCCATTTTGTAGGTCTTTTAACTTTCTTGATAGTGTCCTTGGTGCACAAAAATTTTTAATCTTCATGTCTAGTCTAGCTTTATCTACTTTTCCTTTTGTTACTAGTGCTTTTGGTGTCATATCCAAGAAGTCATTGCCAAATTGAGTGTCATGAAGCTTTTCTTATGTGTTTTCTTCTTAGAGTTTTATAATTTTAGTTCTTCTTTGTAGGTGTTTTGTTCACTTGAGTTAATTTTTGTATATAATGTGAGGTGATGGTCCAGTTTAATTCTTTTGCATGTGGATATCCAGTTTCTCCAGCACAATTTGTTCAAGACAGTCTTGGGCTTCCTTGGTGGCTCAGTGGTAAAGAATCCGCCTACCTGTGGAGGAGACATGGGTTCGATCCCAGGTCCAGGAAGGTCCCACATGCTGCAGAGCAGCTAAGCCCATGCGGCACAACTGTTTAGCCTGTGCCCTAGAGCCCATGGGAGCCGCAACTACTGACCCCATGTGCTGCAGCTGTCGAAGCCTGCAAGCTCTGGAGCCCATGTGTCACCACAAGAGAAGTCACAGCAATGAGAATCCCTCGCACCACAACTAGAGAATTGACTCATTCTCTGAAACTAGAGAAGAATTCTGTGCAGCAATGAAGACCCAGCACAGCCAAAAATGAAAAAAAAAAAAAAAAAGAGAAGATCCTGTTTTTAGTGAATGGTCTTGACACCCTTGTTGAAAATCATTTGATCGTATACACAAGCAAGGGTTTATTTCTAGGCTCTTTATTCAGTTTCATTGGTCAATGTGTCAGTCTTTATGCCAGTATCACAGTTTTGATTATTATAACTTTATAGTAAGTTTCGAAATCAGTAAAAGACTTTCAGGTTTACTGTTCTCTATCAAGATTGTTTTGGCTATTCTGGGGTTTTCTTGAGATTCCATATTATTTTAAGATGAGTTTTTCTATTGCAAAAAAAAAAAATGCTGTTAGAATTTTGATGGGGATTACACTGAATTTGAGGATAGCTTGGATTATACTGACATCTTTTTTTGTTGTTGTTGTTGCACCACGCTGCTTAGGGGATCTTAGTTCCCCAACCAGGGATCAAGCCCAACCCCCTGTCAGGGAGAGCAAGGACTCCCAACCACTGGACCACCAGGGAATGTTGTATATTGTTATCTTAACAGTATTAAGTCTTCCAGTTCATGAACATGGAATATCTTTCCATTTATTTGTGTCTTTAATTTCTTTAATCAGTGTTTTGTAATTTTTAGTGTATGAATCACTCACCTCCTTAGTTAAATTTATTCTTAAATTTATTTTCTTTTTGATGCTATTGTAAATGGAATTGTTTTCTTAATATTCTTTTTGGAACAGTTATTGCTAATGTACAGACATGCAGCTGATTTTTATGTGTTGCTTTTGTATCCTGTAGCTTTGCTGAATTCATCTATTAGCTCTAACAGATGTTTTGTGAAATCTTTTGTGAAATCTCTACTTAGAAGATCATGTTCTCTGTGGTTTCAGGTATTCCAAAGTTCCGTTGTTAGTTGAATAGGTTTATAGTTGTTAACATCTCTCTGATGGAGTGACTATTTTATTATAATGTTTCTAGTAACAGTTTTCTGTTTCACGTCAATACGTGTAATATCAATATAGCTACTCTGGCCACTTTTGGTTTCTCTTTGCATGGTATATCTTTTTCCATCCTTTTGATTTCATCCCCTTGTGTCTTTGAATTTAAAATTTGCCTCTCATGGGTAGCATATAGGGCTTCTCAAGTGGGGCAGTGGTAAAGAATCCGCCTGCCAGTGCGAGAGATGCAAGAAACATGGGTTTGATCCCTGTGTTGGGAAGATCCCCTGGAGAAGAAAATGGCAACCCACTCCAGTGTTCTTGCCTGGAAGATTCCTGCGGGCCGTAACCCATGGGGTCACAAAGAGTCAGACACAACTGAGCAGCGGCAGGTGGCATATACGTGGTTCATGGCTCCCCCGCCCCCCCGCCATTCTATCATTGTCTGCCTTTGATTGTCTACTCCATTTTCACTCAATGCAGATACTTATATCTTAGGATTTACGTAGGCCATTTTGTTATTTGTTCTCTGTATATCCCCCTTCTGGAGACCCTTTGGGCATAGTGAGGAGCTTAGACACAGCAGCTGTGTAGGAGCCAGTAGAGAACCTAGCACCGTGAATAGCCTGAGTTCAGGCTACCTAATAAGACTCCAGTATTCTGGCCTGGAGAATTCCATGGACTGTATAGTCCATGGGGTCACAAAGAGTCAGACACAACTGAGCGACTTAAAAAAAAAAAAAAGATTCCAGAGCACTCTGGGGATAAGATTTGCATCTATGTGAGTTTTTTGTGTTAAAGGCCTCTCAGAACTTGGTCTCAAGAATACCGGGATTTTTTTTTTTTTTTTTTTTTACCTTTTTTACCTTTGTGTTGGTTTGAGCCTGGTGTACTCTTGTGCTGTTGAGCATTCATTTATGCACTCCACCCCCTCAAACTTCCTCATGACTGCCTTACCTTCATGCAAGACTGTGGAGACAGAACCCTCAAGCCAGGCCTTGAACTGTGGCATTCAGATTTTTTAATTGTGAATAAGACAAATGGACTTATAGCTACTGTGACTTGAAACAAGCATATTTGTGCTTTGTATTTATATCTCAGAATGGGACTAGCCAAGGTTGTCAGGTCCTGTTCTTTACTCTCTTTTGGGGGAATTTTGCTCCATGGGAGAGAAAAACCAGTGCTTAGAGAGCAGTGAGTTCCATCTTGGAACTTGATTTGATAACCAGAATTTTATGTCCTGAGCTAGCGTGGTTATTCCTTGTGCCCATTTATCCTGACTAGGAGAGTGGAGGTGTGTGATGCTTCATCTTTGAAGATATTCACGGAAGAAGATACGCTTTGCTGTGAAGAACTAACACAGGCGCAGGTCAGAAGTGGTGATGAGGATTTACATTATATTTAAATCCCTACCTAAAGCTTGAGTGACTCAAGCTGTTCCATTTTAAAGAATTTTCTTCTTTTCCCACAAATCCTGCCTAGAAGAACCAGTCTCCACAAAACCAACTAGCATTACAACTACCCAGACTCTTGACTCATTGGGGTTGTCTGTCCCAGGGGTCATGGAATAACTAAGTGTGTTAAATCAAGCAGACTTGTGCATGGGCGTGACATTTTCAGATTCTGAAGTCAGCTCTGCTTCTGCCCTGGAGACCACATTCCTAAGAGTTTTGCACATGCCACCTGTGTTTCTTCCTTTGCTTTAATTGGGGTGGGGGTGTTTGAATTAGTCAGGATTCTCCATAGAAACAGAGCCATAGGGTATATGGAAAGATTTATTTTAAGGATTTGACTCACATGATTGTGGAGGTTGGCAATTCTCAATTCAGAAAGTAGGCAGGCTGAGACTCTGGGAAAGTTGATGTTACAGCTCAAGTCCAAAGGTCCCCTGAAGGCAGAGTTCTTTCCTCTTTGGAGAACCTCATTTTCTTTTAAGGTCATCAACTGTTTGGATGAGGCCCACCCATGTTACGGAGGGTCACCTGCTTTACTCCAAGTCTGCCTATTTAAATGTAAAAATCACACCTAAGAAATAGCTGCACGCAACATCTACACTGATGTTTGACCAAAAACCATATTATACCTATAATTCATCATAGGGAATAGTTTTTACTTTGTATTTTAAGTTTGCACTTTATTTGGCTGCGCTGCATCTTAGTTGCCAGTGGGTCTTAGTTGTGGCACATGGGATCTTTGCAGAGTCTTAACCACTGGACTACCAGGGAAGTTCCAGTAATTTTCGTTTCAGACAGTTGCCTCCTCCTGCAAAGACTGGCTTCAAGGTAAGCACCATGCAAAGGGTGGGAGGGGAGGGGAACGGTCCTTGCCCTCTGGAACTGCCCGCTGAGGGAGGGAAAAACCACCACTGCCCACCCTCCCTCCACTGGGAATGTGTCACTGACCAACGTTGTACACAAGCTCTGAGAAGCTTGGACCCTCTCAGTGGCCACAGAGGCCCTGACATTCACCAGGGGTGGACAGAGCAGGGTTAGTCCTCTCTGGGAAGCCTCTGCCAGGATAGCCAAGGTCTGGGGCAGCTCCCTTGGAAGGCGTGACTTCCTGCGTGCACTTCTGGGTGTCCCTGAACCATTTTTGAATGTGCTTTTAAGGAGCTCTGTACCTCAGGAGCTTGTGTTGCGGTTTAGAGTGACTGGGGACTGTGTCCTGCTGGACAGCAGTCCTGCTGGCTCTCCCAGAGGGCCCCGCCCCTTCCTGAGGCCTCTGTCCTTGGCATGTAGGTGGCCACATTCTCACCATGTTTTCACATGGCCTTCCCTCTGTGCCTGTCTGTGTCCTGATCGCCCCTTCTTATAAAAGACACCAGTCACATTGCATTAGGACCCCACCCTATAACCTCATTTTGCTTTAATTGCATCTGTAAAGACCCATCTCCAAATACGGTCAGTCTGAGGTATGAAGAGTTAGGACTTGAAAGGGAAACAGCCCTTTCAAGTTCAGGGCTCAAAGCAGTTCAACCCCAAGCAGATTTAATTACAGTGATGGAGTGCCTATGAGCCTCGGGAGCCATTGGCTCCTGCTGCTCCTTGAGGATCTGGCAAGGAGGCGGGGGCAGATGTGTTGCTAGCAGGGAGACTTTGTTCCTCTTTGTGAGGCAAAATTACAGACACTCCAGTATTTTATTCTGTCACTTCGAAGGATTATATGGTGTACCGTCACGTTGGAGGCTGCTACCCTAAGATGGCCTCAGAACTGGCTGGTTCTCTGCTGATGGCAGCCCCTTGCTGTTTCCCAGCCTTGAGCCCCTGCAGCTGGCAGCTCCCAGGAAGGAGTGGGTAGGGGGCAACCACCCATCGTGCTGTCGCCCTGGCCACACTTTCTCTAAGTGTGGGTGACAGACTCCAACCTCAGAATCGAGAGGTGTATGTGGGCACGTGCCTGGTCATCCAGCTCACCTAGTCAGGGCAAGGTGTGAGAGTCAGCATTTGCACCAGGTCTCCCTGGCAATTTTCGTCTGTTTTAGTTCCAGGAAGCTCATGCCCTTGCTCCCTAAGCATCCCGGGGTACTGGGCAGGAGGAGCCCACTTCCAGGATTTTATGCTGCTGTGAATAAGGTACAGGCAGACATCAAATAATTGCTGTTTGCTTTATTGCACTTCTCAGATAGTGTATTTTTTACAAATGGAAAGTCTGTGGTGGTCTGGCATAAAGCAAATCTGTTGGTGACGTTTTTCCTTCAGCACTTGCTCACTTCATGTGTTTGTGTCACATATTGGCAGTTCTTGCAATATTTTAAACTTTTAAATTATTTTTATATTTGTTAGGTTGATCTGTGATCAGTGATCTTTTAAAAAATTTTTATTTATTTATTTATTTTGGCCACGCAGCATGTGAGATCTTAGTTCCCTAACCAGGGATCCAACCCACGCCCCCTGCATTGGAAGTACACTGGACCACCAGGAAAGCTGCCATGATCAGTGATCTTTGATGATATGATTATGCTATGTTATGTTATTATTGCTGCAGGCTCAGACAGTGGTTATCTTTTTTTAGCAGTAACATTTTTTAATTAAGGTATATACTTTGTTTTTACTTTTTGAAGAGACACAACCATTATGTAGTCTCTCAATAGCAAGATTTTGAGCTGCTTTTACATTACCACAATGGCATGCTTTTAAAAATACATTTCTAGCACCCTCATTATTTTCCCTCCAGTATTGTCTTCTAATACTTTTGGTTGACATTCCTATGGGACTAGTGGCCTGTCCCCTCTGCTATCACAGAGGAACCCTACACATTATTTCCGACTCACAAGTAATACTAAAGTACAGTGAATTTCTGGTCTGGGTAAGTACTGTTGTCAAAAATACAGTCTTGAATTTCTTGTGCACAATGTTAAATAAAAATATTCTACTGTTTTACTTAAAAGTATGGTCAAGTTTGAATGGTGGCAAAAGAGATATGGGACATTTGGGGCAGGGCAGCGTGAGTCAGTCACATTCGGCACGTTTGTGTATCAGCCTCTGTTATTTAGACCAAGTCTGTACATTATTTTGGGGCTTCCCAGGTGGCTCAGTGGTGAAAGAATCCGCCTACCAAAGCAGGAACCGCAGGAGACATGGGTTCGATCCCTGGATAGGGAAGATTGCCTGGAAGAGAAATGGCAAAACACTCCAGTATTCTTGCCAGGATAATCCCACGGACAGAGGTGCCTGGTGGGCTGCAGTCCATGGGGTCTCAAAAAGAGTCGGACACCACTGAGCACACACATACATTATTTTTAAAGAAATAATGCTATCACACACTTAATAGGCTACAGTATGGTATAAACATAACTTTAGATGCTCTGGGAAACCGAAAACATTGTGTGACTCCCTTCACTGCAGTATCTGCTTTATTGTGATGGTCTGGAACTGAACTCGCAATATCTCCCGAGATATACGTGTACTTACCCTTTCAGCTTTGTAGTCGCCTGAAAATGTTTGTTTGCAAAAATTCTTACCTCTTGAAGGCTTTCTAAGTGCCACAGGGGAAAAGAGGATGTAGACAATTAGAACTGTACAGGAAGGAACTTTAAATAAGGTGGCCTCAGGGCCCAGTGGCTACCTACGGGCAGAGCCACTAGTTGCAGGGATGAAGCAGTGATTACACATTCTAGCTGAGTCTGAAACCTGAAATCTCACATGTATGTATATTAAACTGTTCGTTGAAGGCAATTCCTTAATGTGCAGAGGCATAGAAAATAGTATTATGAACCCTCAATAGTGGTCTGAGCTCTTCTGTAACCCCTGCCCCACACTGTGCTGGTGTGAAGGAAGCCCCAGAAGCAGCATCTTATCTCAGTCCTAAGCGTTTGGTACATGTCTCTTGAGAGGGAGTTTTGCTGCTGTTTTTCTGGGCCAGAAGTGGAAATGGTTTTATATTTTTAGGATTTCTTGCTATTTTGTATAAGCTGGTTTCTTCAGATCGTAAAAATCTGGGAAGTGTCAAATTTTAAGTAATTGAAGCTAAACATTTGGAGTGTATATATATTTTAAACAAAGCCCACTACTCTGCAGTTGCACTACTCTGAAACACTTGATTATAGAATGAAAATAATCACTGCTGAGGGCTGAATTGCCTGAGGATGTGTGGTCCTCAGCCCAGATTTCTGTTGGGTCAGAAGCTTTCTTCAAGAGTGCAGGACTCAGGGCAGACAACAGGGATTTCCAAGGCAGATACTCGGACTGGAAAGATGTGTTTTACTCTGAATAGATGACTTTACATGTGGACATCATCAGATGGTCAATACCAAAATCAGATTATATTCTTTGCAGCCCAAGATGGAGCAGGTCTATACGGTCAGCAAAAACAAGACTTGGAGCTGATTGTGGCTCACATCTTGAACTCCTTATTGCAAAATTCAGATTTAAATTGAAGAAAGTAGGGAAAACCACTGGACCATTCAGGTATGACCTAAATCAAATCCCTTACGATTATACAGTGGAAGTGACAAATAGTTTCAAGGGATTAGATCTGGTAGACAGAGTGCCTGAAGAACTATGGTTGGAGGTTCATGACATTGTACAGGAGGCGGTGATTAAAACCATCCCCAAGAAAAAGAAATGCAAAAAGGGAAAATGGTTTCTGAGGAGGCATTGCAAATGGCTGAGAAAAGAAGAGAAGCTAAAGGCAAAGGAGAAAAGGAAAGATGTATTCATCTGAATGCAGAGTTCCAAAGAATATCAAGAAAAGAAAGCTTTCCTAAGTGATCAATGCTAAGAAACAGAGGACAACAATAGAATGGGAAAGACTAGAGATCTCTTTAAAAAATTAAAAATACCAGGGGAACATTTCCTGCAAAGATGGGCACAATAAAGGACAGAAATGGTATGGACCTAACAGAAGCAGAAGATGTTAAGAAGAGGTGGCAAGAATACACAGAAGCACTATCCAAAAAAGATCATAATGACCCAGATAACCACGATGGTGTGATCACTCACCTAGAGCCAGACATTCTGGAATGTGAAGTTAAGTGGGCCTTAGGAAGCATCACTACAAACAAAGCTAGTGGAGGTGATGGAATTCCAGTTGAGTTATTTCAGATCCTAAAATATGATGCTGTTTAAGTGCCACACTCAATATGCCAGCAATTTTGGAAAATTCAGCAGTGGCCACAGGACTGGAAAAGGTCAGTTTTCATTCCAGTCCCAAAGAAGGGCAATGCCAAATGATGTTCACACTACCACACAATTGCACTCATCTCACACGCTCAAAATTCTCCAAGCCAGGCTTCAACAGTATGTGAACTTACCTGCCTCTTGAGAAGTCTGTATGCAGGTCAAGAAGCAACAGTTTGAATCCAGACATGGAATAATAGACTGGTTCCAAATTGGGAAAGGAGTACAACAATGCTGGAGTACTATATTGTCTATATTGTCACCCTGTTTATTAACTTATATGCAGAGTATATTACGTGAAATGCCAGGCTAGATGAAGCACAAGCTGGAATCAAGATTGCCGGGAGAAATATCAATAACCTCAGATATACAAATGACACCACCCTTATGGCAGAAAGTGAAGAGGAACTAAAGAGCCTCTTGATAAAAGTGAAAGAGGAACGTGAAAAAGCTGGCTTAAAACAACATGCAGGAAGCTAAGATCATGGCATCTGGTCCCTTCACTTCCTGGCAAATAGATAGGGAAACAATGGACAGTGACAGACTTTATTTTCTTGGGCTCTAAAATCACTGCAGATGGTGACTGCAGCCATGAAATTAAAAGACGCTTGCTCCTTGGAAGAAAAGCTATGACCAACCTAGGCAGCATATTAAGAAGCAGAGACCTTACTTTGCCAACAAAGGTCTGTCTGGTCAAAGCTATGGTTTTTCCAGTAGTCATGTATGGATGTGTGAGTTGGACTATAAAGAAAGCTGAGTGCCAAAAATTGTTGCTTTTAAACTGTGGTGTTGAAGAAGACTCTTGAGAGCCTCTTGGACTGCAGTGAGATCAAACCAATCAACGCCAAAGGAAATCAGTCCTGAATTTTCATTGGAAGAACTGATGCTGGAGCGCCAATACTTTGGCCACCTGATGCTGTGAAAGATTGAAGGCAGAATGAGAAGGAGATGGCAGAGGATGAGATGGTTGGATGGCATCACCAACTCAATGGACATGAGTTTGAGGAAGCTCCTGGGAGTTGGTGATGGACAGGGAAGCCTGGCGTGCTGCAGTCTAATGGGTTCCAAAGAGTTGGACGTGACTGAGCAACTGAACTGAACTGTGTGCAAATGTATAACCCGCTTTGGGTCACAGCAGTGAGGAGTCACTCTGCAGGTGTTTTCAACATTTTTCATTCTCTTTCCTTTATGTTCACAAGAAGTTTTCGGAGGGATATTCCATTTTTTACTGTTTTAAAATAAATTCACACTTACAAAAATTGCAAAAATAAAACTACCTCAATACCTGTGTGTGTTTCCTGAGGGTAAGGATATTCTTTTGCAAACCCACAGAACAATTGCCAACTCTGGCCCTTTATAGAAAAAGTTTACTGATCTGTGTGCAGCAATTTTCGTCACAGTTTACCGTAACAAAGACCCTGTTTAGGGAACCTCAGGAGACGGCACCCAGATTGATTCATTCATTCAGTGGAATAGTATATATCTGTCAAAACAGTGCTTCAGAGCAGTATGTGACAGTGTATGGTTCCTTTTAATAATAGTGAAGAAAATAAATCAGACAGTTCAGAACAGCATGATACTCTTTTGTAAAGACTGAATTTTAAAAGTACTTTTCTGAGAATATATATAGGTGAGGTGCAGCTTATATACACAAAAAGGCAGGGGATTTATGCCCAGGTGGGATTTGCTGTATGTAACAGTCAGGATGGTGGTTCACCTGTCTTTATGCCATCATTTTAACATAACGAAGTGAGAGTGGGCCAGAGTCTAGGAAATGTTTCTCTGAATCTCAGTATTACTTTCAAGTTAAATCCTTGAGATTATCGGCTATCTCAGAAATGTTTCTCAGATGGGCAGTTGTTTGACTTCTGACAGACGTCAGCAGTTTGCTCAAGTAGGGACTGTGAGTTAGAAACTGTTTCATTCCCTAATGGCATCATGGGGCTGGTAGAGTTCTCCCTACTTGATAAATTTGTAACTGAAAGATTCCAAAGGGAAAAGGCTGACAAGTGGATAATGGTAAAAATATTTTAAACTGAGTTTTCAAAGAAAAAAGTAAGTGACTTAAGAAGGCAAGGAGTCTGACTGGGAAACATTTTTGCAGCAACTTTCACACAGTTTTAACGTCCCTAGTATCAGAGATGGACTTCCCTGGTGGCTCAGACGGGAAAGCGTCTGTCTACAAGGCGGGAGACCTGGGTTCGATCCCTGGGTCGGGAAGATCCCCTGGAAAAGGAAATGGGAATCCACTCCAGTATTATTGCCTGGAAAATCCCATGGACAGAGGAGCCTGGTAGGCTACAGTCCATGGGGTTGCAAAGAGTCGGATACGGCTGAGCGACTTCACTCATAGTATCAGAGACAGAGGTGTAGTGAGTACCTGCCATTGATGAGGAAAATAGCGAGGTTTCAAAGGACAAAAATAACAGGAAAATAAACCAAACTGGCAAGTCACAGAGGAAAAAAAAATGGGTTACTGTGTGAAAATTTGTTCAAATTGCTTCATAGGAATGAAAGTGATACAAATTCGAAGAACGTTTATTTTATTTTTCAGTATTCCAGTTTTTAGTATTAATATCTTTATTTTTAAATTTTTATTGGAGTGTAGTTGATTGACAATGTTGTGTCAGTTTCAGGTGTACAGCGAAGTGAGTCGGGTATACAGGTGCATTTATCTCCTCTTTTTTCTGCATTCTTTTCCCCTGTAGGCTGTTAGAGTGTGCTGTGCAGCAGCAGGTGCTTATTTATCATCCGTTCTATATATAAGCACATTTAGATGTGGCTCTGCTCAGTAAACTGTAGACATGAAAGTGACCCCTGGATGCTGTCCATGCTGGTATCTTTGGGACCCTGTGGGGGTCCTCACCTGAATCCACCTGTAGCTTTTTAAGAATTGAGAAATAATCGACATGCAACATTATATTAGTTTCAGGTATACAGTATAATGATTTGATGTATGTATCTATTGTGAAATGATCACCACAGTACGTCTGGTTAACATCTATTACCTTCACAGTCACAAAAAAATTTTTTTCTTGTGATGAGAACTCTTAAGAATCTATTTTCTTAGCAACCTTCAAATACGCAATACAGTATTATTAACTATAGTCACCATGCTATACATTACGTCTGCATGACTTGTTTATGTATTTTTATAGCTAGAGGTTTGTAGCCTTTGACCCCCTTACCCAATTCCCCCACTCCACACCTCTGGCCACCACGAATCTATTATCTATCTATGAGCTTTGTTTTCTTTTTAAGATTCCGCAGGCAAGTAAGATCATAGGGTGTTTGTCTTTCTCTAACTTGTTTCACTTAGCATCACATATATCTTGGCTACTGTCAATAATACTACAGTGAACATGGGGTACAGATATCTTTTTTTGCGGTCTGTCCTGGGCCTCAGTTGCGGCCTGTGGGATCTAGTTCTCTGACCAGGGATCGAAGTCCGGCACGCCGCATTGGGAGCGCGGTCTTAGTCACTGGACCACCAGGGAAGTCCCGATATTAGTGATTTTGTTTCCTTTGGGTAAATGGCCAAAAGTAGGGTTGATGGATCATCTCCTGCAGCTTTGAAGACAGACCTTCATGGGATTTAAGAATCCCCTCTTGGAAGAAGGGGATATATGTATATCTATGGCTAATTCGTGTTGATATATGGCAGAAACCAACACAATATTGTAAAGCAGTTATCGTTCAATTAAAGAAAAAAAAGAATCCCCTCTTGGGGTGTGCTGCCAAGAAAGTCATCTGAAAACACAGACACCCCTTGGTATCCACCAAAGGTTGATTGCAGAAACTTCTGTGGATACTGAAATCCACAGTCATTTATATAAAATAGAAGTTGTACCATGAATACAGGCAGTCCTCTGTATCCCCAGGGTTTGCATCTGTAGATATGGAGGACTGATTATACTGGACTTTTCTACCCAGATGTGGTCATCTTAGACTTTTATCTAGAAGGTAAAAATCTGTTATTAACAAGATGGCTCACATGAAGGGAAGGTTCAGAAGGACTACTGGGTCAGCGTTCTTGGGG
Organism: Capra hircus; assembly: GCF_001704415.2. Lineage (NCBI taxonomy): Eukaryota > Metazoa > Chordata > Mammalia > Artiodactyla > Bovidae > Capra > Capra hircus. The sequence goes on from NC_030809.1 coordinate 135,400,439, forward strand.
AGCATTTATGAGGTTGTGTAAGCAAGGTTGAGCCACCTTCCAGTATGGAGGGATGGCTGGAGCCTGGATAGGAAGCATCTAGGTCCGCGTTTGTGGGGCCAGGCCTGCCCTATGGTGAGTGGGGATGTCCCTGCACCTGGCAGGCGGGCCCTCAGGATGGTTTCCAGGCTTGAGGCGGGCTTGCTCTCCTTTCGGGAAGCCCCCAGCCTGCTTGGAAGTTTGGTGGCACCTCTCTGTGGTGTGACCACCCCCAGTGCCAGAGACTGCCAAGCTCTACTCCATCCTAGAAAGAACATGCTGAGTTGCTACTGGCATCTTCTTAGTGTCTTAAACATGCACTGGAGTCTATGTAAAAGACGAAGTCCACCGCAATCACAAAGAAATGGTCAGGCATTGGTGGACGAGGGTCCCAGACCATTGAGGAAGTCAAGCTCCCCCTGTCCCAGCCTCATCCCCTGCAGTGAGCTGGTCTCACGGGGCTCACCTGTGTGCTGGCTGTACTGGCGCAGCAGCTGCAGAACGTTTCCCCCCAAGGGCCCACTGGAGGTGGCGGGGGTGGTGGAGCTCAGCCCAGGGCGTCAGACTGGGCCCGGTGTGGGCACTGCACGCTGCGAGCACCCTCTTTATCTCAGCAATTGAGACCTGATTCTGTGGAATCGTACACCCAGCCCCGCATTTTGTTGATTGATTTATATTTGCCTCAGATTAGTTTTTCATAAAATCTCAGGTGGCATTCCAGCTCATAAATGGATAAATGCAGCGCTGCTCTCCCTTGCCATCGTGGGGCAAGGGATTCCCCAGAATTCCAGGGCACATGGTTTGAAACCCACAACTGTAAGCATGTCAGCAGGAGAGCCACAGGGTCAGAGTACTGCTTGCATAGTTAAAAGGAATGAAAAAGGAGCATGGCAGGCTTGAGCGTGGCGTATGAGTGCTCTAGCTTGGGAAGGGGCCAGTCAGGCTGAGTCGAGCAGTGACAGGAAACCTGGGGAGAAAGCATTCAGGAGGCAGAGAGACCGCTCTGTCTTGAGAAGACCCTGTCCCAAGGTCTGCGGACTGAGTATGAAGGGCAGGAGAGCAGTGTCAGGACCTAAGGACCGACAGACTCAAGACTCCTCTGGGGGCTCTGTCTTAGACTTCACCTTATTGTGATTTTCAAGCAAACTTGGTTTTTGTTTCTCTGTTGATGCAGTGATTCTTTTGAGGTAATTGCAGGAGACCAGTGCTGCTTTTGAGAATGGAAGTTAATATTTTGTGCAACTAAATTTCTTCAGTAGTAAAGAAATTTACTATACTCTTCTTCTTGGGCAGAAGATGATGTTAGTGTTTTAATTATGAAGTTTTTTGCCTAGGGATTATAGCAGCCCCATTCTTTATCCCCATCCCACTTAATCTGGGGAAAGAAGCTGGAATTGGAAAAATACATTGTTTTAAAATGCAAGATAGAAAGGCACAGTTGAATAAAGTATACTTCTCTTCCTCAGATGATTTATTTTACATGTGAACAGACTGCACAAAAATTTGGATGTAATTTTCTGGGAAGTACCATTATTTGTATATAGAAGAGGAAGAAAATCAATTAGAAACATTTTGTAGTTTGCTGTGGTTTGGTTATGCTGTGCCGTTTGACAAGTCCAGTTGTAAAATTTCAGAAGTCCAGGTTTGGAGCTGCTGGGGAGACCCTCTTCCCAGCCAAACCATCCTCTTGCCTCAGGTCACAAGGGCACACAGGCAGGGGTGCCCCAAGGCAGGATGTGTAGATGGGCATGAACCATCGGTTCTGCATTTTCCCTCCTGTTTTCACCATGTTTTGCAGCCTTGGCATCAAGCTGCCTTGGCAGTTCTATTTTAAAGCCTATGCAAAGCACCCGCTCCCTGGCGTTCGGCTGGGATGCAGCCTCACTTATCTTTGAGTCTGACCCTGGGCCCTGTCTGTGCTGGATGCCGTCCCTCCCTGTGTCTGGGGCTGACCCAGCCTCCTGCCTGCCCTGCCCTGTCTGGCTGGACCAGCACGGGCCGTGGTCTCCAGCTCCTGGCCCGTGGGCAGGCATTCCCCCGCCTCAGCGCTGTCTTGTGCCTCACCTCTAGAGTCCCTCTCGTGAGGCGTCTGTCTCAGTCTTGCTCCTTGGTTCCGTCTTGTCTCTGCAGCCCGTGTTCTGATGGGGAAGCCTGTGTCCTCTCCGGCACGGTGGCTTATTGGAAACACGCACACACTTTGTTTCTCTTTTCCTTTTAATATTTTGGTGCCACCCTTGCTACCAGGTTGAAAACTAGTCTCTCCCCTTTAATTTCAATTAGTGCTCTGCAGCCTAGCCTAAGTGCTCTTTTTAAAAAGTGTTGAGTTATATGGGGAAGGGTTCGTTGTCTGTTACTGCCTGCAAACAGAGGAGGCTTCCCTTTCTTCCTGCCCACCTACTCTCATGCTGTCCAGAGACAGGGGAAATAGTCAAACCAAACTTACTAAACAACACAAGTTCTGTTATCTGCTGTTCCTGGTTTTCAAGTGTGTGGTGGCTGCTGCGAGTCACAGAAGTCCTTTTAGCACCTCCCTGTGCCCGTCCCCAACACTGCCCGCTCGGCCCCAACTGCTGGTTGGGGGTTTGGGCTCTTGCTGCCCCTTTCCTGCCCTCAGACCTGGCTGGCTCCTCTACCACTGATATCATGCCTGTGAAAATCGCTGCTGCTGAGGTCACACTGACTCTGTCCCTGACCTGTGGCTGTGGGCTCCGTGCTTTTCTCTGCTCAGCTGTCAGAGCATGATGACCCCACCTTAAGGGTGACTGTGAGGATGACTAGTTAAGAGGATGCAGGGTAAGCTAGGCTGAGGGGCGGACAGTACCATGTGAGGGTCAGCAGCCAGGTGGTTTCTCGCCTGGCACCAGGAACCTTGGCCTCCTGCCTACTTGAGGCTGCTTGCCCCTATTTGGGGTCTCCTGGTCCCACTTGGAGTCATCTGATGCCTACGTGTGGTGGCCATCTGAGGTTCCTAGGGCACCTCCATTGGGCCCTAGTTCTGGTCATTTGTAGATTCCAAGTCCAGGGGAGGGACTGGAGGAAGGGTCACTAGCTGGCTCTGCTTGTAAGCCTTGCCAGAAGTACTTGTGGTGCTGGTCCTGGGAGAGTGGGGTTGGTGCAGCTCCACGCACTGGTCCATGGCATGGCAGGAGAGGGACGGTCGTCTTATGGAGGTAAGATTTTAAACCCTGCCCTGCACAGAGCTGAGCCTGAGTTTAGGTGCAAGAAGGTGTGTCTGCCGAGTCAGAAGAGGCCCCTGGGCCCTAGGGGCCCCTCACCCGAAGGCAGGGGCAGGGAGTGCAGCAGGAGGAAGCAGTTGAGTCTCACTGGCTCCAAGTGTTGTAAGGTGTCACAGAATAGCATCCTGGACCTCGGCCTTGCCGGTAACCTTGCCCACTGTCCTCTTCTTGAGCTCATGAGTGTAGGCCCACTGTCCGAGTGCGAGGGCCCAACTGTGGGAGCCCAGGACATTCCAATAACTGAACAAGCAGGGCGGGTGGTGGTGCAGTGTGCATGAGGTTCCAGTTCAGTTCAGTCGCTCAGTCGTGTCCGACTCTTTGCGAACCCATGAATCGCAGCGCGCCAGGCCTCCCTGTCCATCACTAACTCCCAGAGTTCACTCAGACTCACATCTATCGAGTCAGTGATGCTATCCAGCCATCTCATCCTCGGTCGTCCCCTTCTCCTCCTGCCCCCAATCCCTCCCAGCATCAGAGTCTTTTCCAATGAGTCAGCTCTTCGCATGAGGTGGCCAAAGTACTGGAGTTTCAGCTTTAGCATCATTCCTTCCAAAGAAATCCCAGGGCTGTTTGGATCTCCTTGCAGTCCAAGGGACTCAAGAGTCTTCTCCAACACCACAGTTGAAAAGCATCAATTCTTCGGTGCTCAGCCTTCTTCACAGTCCAATTCTCATATCCATACATGACCACAGGAAAAACCGTAGCCTTGACTAGATGGACCTTAGTCAGCAAAGTAATGTCTCTGCTTTTGAATATGCTATCTAGGTTGGTCATAACTTTTCTTCCAAGGAGTAAGTGTCTTTTAATTTCATGGCTGCAGTAACCATCTGCAGTGATTCTGGAGCCCGAAAAAATAAAGTCTGACACTGTTTCCACTGTTTCCCCATCTATTTCCCATGAAGTGATGGGACCAGATGCCATGATCTTCGTTTTAGGAATGTTGAGGTTTAAACCAACTTTTTCACTCTCTGCTTTCACTTTCATCAAGAGGCTTTTTAGTTCCTCTTCACTTTCTGCCTAAGGGTGGTGTCATCTGCATATCTGAGGTGACTGATATTTCTCCTGGCAATTTTGATTCCAGCTTGTGTTTCTTCCAGTCCAGCATTTCTCATGATGTACTCTGCATAGAAGTTAAATAAGCAGGGTGACAATACACAGCCTTGACGTACTCCTTTTCCTATTTGAAACCAGTGTGGTGTTCCATGTCCGGTTCTAACGGTTGCTTCCTGACCTGCATACACATTTCTCAAGAGGCTGGTCAGGTGGTCTGGTATTCCCATCTCTTTCAGAATTTTCCACAGTTTATTGTGATCCACACAGTCAAAGACTCTGGCATAGTCAATAAAGCAGAAGTAGATGTTTACCAGCTCGCGGTTCTGGCTCTGCGCTCTCCCATCCTACCCATGGGGAGGATACTGAGTTGTCCAGAGCCGGGTGTCCCCTAAGCCCCAGAGCTCCCCGAGTCAGGGACACTCAAACAGCAGCACCGTGAAATCAGCATGTCTTTTCTTTTCTGGCCAAATGCAAGATCTTATTTTTCTGACTGGGGTGAACCTGTGCCCCACCAGTGGGAGGCACAGAGTCTTAACCCCTGGACTGTTAGGGGAGTCGCAGCTGAAATCTTTGTTTTAAAAACTTAAACTTACAAAATAAGTTAATAGCTTGTTAAAAGACAGTTCCCCCAACATATTTAAATTCATTTTTATAACTTGGCAAACTATAGGAATCAAAAACAGGGTTGAAAACTGCTGTTGAAAAATCAATCAAGGAAGAAAAATGCCTGGCTTTTATGTTGTTGAGGACAGAAACCCTGGACAATGTCTGTTTGCTCCGTTGCTTTCACCCCCATGGGAAGGAAGGATGCGATGGGTGGGGGGCGAGCTGGGGGTGGGAGGGGCGGTTCACAGACGGGGGGTGCTGATGCTGGACTGTGAAACCGAGGCCCTGGTAGGTCTGGAAGTCTTTGTTTTGCTCCCAGCAGTCTGCTTTTTGTGCATCAAGTATGTATGTATCAGAAAAATGCCAGCTCGAGGGTGGTTTTAGCGGCCAGTCAGCACGAGGGGGTAGGCGCCCTGTCTGGGCAGTTCTGCTCAACTCAGTCTTAGCTGTGTTAGTCTGCTCAGGCTGTGTGTGTGCTAAGTTGCTTCAGTCGTGTCCAGCTCTTTGTGACCCTATGGACTGTAGCCCGCCAGGTTCTCCTGTCTGTGGGATTCTCCAGGCAAGAGTACTGGAGTGGGATCTTCCCGACCTAGGGGTCACCCCCATCTCTTATGTCTCCTGTGTGGCAAGCGAGTTTTGTTTTTTGTGTTTTTACCACTAGCGCCACCTGAGAAGCCCAACTGGAACAAAACCACACCCCAGGCAGCTTTCAGTTCACTTCAGGCGCTCAGTCGTGTCTGACCCTTTGCGACCCCATGAACCGCAGCACACCAGGCCTCCCTGTCCATCACCAACTCCTGCAGCCTACCCAAACCCGTGTCCATTGAGTCGGTGATGCCATCCAGCCATCTCGTCCTCTGTCGTCCCTTTCTCCTCCCGCCTTCAATCTTTCCCAGCATCAGGGTCTTTTGAAATGAGTCAGCTCTCTGCATCAGGTGGCCAAAGTATCGGAGTTTCAGCTTCAACATCAGTCCTTCCAATGAATATTCAGGACTGATTTCCTTTAGGATTGATTGGTTTGATATCCTTGCAGTCCAAGGGACTCTCAAGAGTCTTTCTCCAACACCACAGTTCAAAAGCATCAATTCTTTGATGCTCAGCTTTCTTTATAGTCCAGCTCTCACATCCATACATGACTACTGGAAAAACCATAGCCTTGACTAGACGGACCTTTGCTGGCAAGCAGCTTAGGCCATAGAAAAGTATTCTCTCCTAGATCTGGAGGCTAGAAGTCTGAGATCAAGGTGTGAGCAGGGCTGGTTCCCTCCGAGGTGCCTCCCCTTGACTTGCAGACGGCCGCCTTCTCACCATGTCCTCCCAAGACCTTCCCTCTGTGCCTGTGGGCGCATGCCATCCTGCTGTGACCAGGCCCCAAGCCGTGGAGGGAGCTGAGCCCAGGGAGACAGAAATGTCATCGAGTTGTTAAACTGTGAAGTCCTGCGTGGCAGCAGGGGAGGTTTTGAGTGTGTTCCAGATGTGTTATTTTTGTTACACTCTTGGGCTTTGGCACTGTGGCTTTTGACACTGCAAAGGTGTGTCAGTCCTTGAGGTGTAGTTGAGGCTCTGTCCCAGGGCCGTGCGGTGGGTGGCCAGGCACACAAGGCCCCTGTGTTGTGCTGAGAGGAAGCCCCAGTGGGCTGAAGGGGGTGAGGCTGGCAAGATTCTGGATTTGGGGTGGCTGGAGCTGGGACAGGGAGTGTGGATTTTACTCCTGGGGCAGTGGGCCACCCCTGACAAGGGAGTGGCTGCTAGAAATGGAGAAAAGTAAATGGATTTAAACGGAATCTTGAGGTGAAATTGTGAGGTGTCAAAGCGGTGAGATGGAGACTGGGGACTTGAATTCAGAACTGACAGTTCCAGGTTTCCTTAACGGATGAGGCAGACACCCGCTTCTTCTTTGTGGAAGAAGCACAGGCTGGGGAGTCGTGGAGGCGCCCGTGGCCCTGGAATTAATTGGATGTTTGTAGGGTGTGTTCATGGTCGGAAAGCACAGAGAAGAAAATGAAGCAATTAGGAAAGAGCCTCTGTGTGTGATAAGAGAGCCTTGACTGGTAGTTCACACAAAGATTAAAGGATGCTGTGAGAGAATGTTCAACAACTTCAGTGTTTTTATGGAAGTCGGAAGGGAAAAGCAGCTTGCAGAATAACATATCATCTTGTTTCTGTGAGGGATCAGAGGCTTATGGATAATTTCCTTTACTTTTTCTTTATTTTCTGATTTATCTGCCATAAATATTGATAATTTTTTATCCTAATTTTTAATTGTAGTAAAATATGCAGAACATAAAATTTGCCACTTTAAACATCACCACCGTCCATCTCCAGAACTTTTCCTGTCTTCCCTCACTGGAACCCTGTGCCCATGAGACAGCAATTCCCCAGTCTCCTCTTCTCCAGCCCCGGGGTAGCCGCTGTTCCACTTCCTCGCTGAGTTTGGCTCCCTCCTCTGAGTGGGGTCGTGCAGTGCTCTTCCATTTGTGACTGGCTTGTTTCAGTAAGCATGACTTCCGGGCTCATTCGTGTTCTTGCATGTGTCAGGATTTCCTTCCTCATTAAGACCAAATAATATTCCATTGTACACATAAACCACAGCAAACAAAAGTGTCCTTAAACACTGATCTGAAATAAGTTGAACACTTGACATTTTTCCTAGGGCGTGACCCAAGTGTGTCACGGAGCCTTTCTGCAGCTCTCTGGCACCACCTCTTCTGTCACTGGGTGCTCCGGCCCTGTCCTGGGCAGAGGGTGGGGAGGAGGCGGGCCCCATGGGCACTGAGCGGAAAGCTAGGGCAACTGGTCATGTGGGCTGCGTGGTTGTTCCTGGCTGGTTGGCTTGACCTGTGGAGGTGAGAGGCACAGAGGTAAGGCCAGGCAGCCCTGTGGGACCACAGGGACCTTGTTGGGCAGCCTGGCTCCTTGGAGGCTGTCTGCCTTGAGGTGCCCTGTATGGGCCCCGCTGGGGCCCCTGCACTGGCTCCGCAGGGCAGTGACCAGGAGGAAGACTTGGCTCTGTGCACCCCAGTCCTGGATGCACTCCTTTCTTGAGTGTGTGGAATAGGAAGCTGTGATGACAGAAGGAAGTTGGTAATGAAAGGGAGATTTTTTCATTGCTGTGAAAAACAACTGCTATGTTTACCATTAACGTGGATGGTGAGAACCACGCAGAGTGGACCTTGTGCTGTTGTCGGGCTGGGGGAGGAGTTCAGGCCTCGGCTCCCTTGGCGTCTGTCCTCCCCGTCCCGCCGATCTCTCGTTGCTGGCTGAGAGCTGTCGCCGTCTCCAGGGCGGAGTTACTTCTCCTTTCGGAGCTGCCTGCGTTTGCCTGGTTTGACCCTCTTGTGTTAGTCATTCACACTGAGCGTGGTTGTTTCCTCTCTGAATGATCTTCCGTTGTGCACCCCCCTCTTTATCCCTGGGCATTTCCTGCCTGGAAGCCAGCTCTCTCTGACACTTGAGTAGTCCAGCTTCCTTTGACTAGTCTTGCTTGGTTTCTCTTTTCCCTGTTTACTGTCAGCTACCTGTGTCATTATGTCTGAAATGAGTTTCTTACAGCTGGCATAGGCTTGGTTCAGGAGTTTTTAAATCCATTCTGAAAATCTCTGTCTTTAATTGGTGTGTTTCAACTTACTTTGATAAACCTAATTATTGATATGTTTGGGTTTAGGTCTGCATTTTATTATTTAAGTCCTCTTAGATCCCTCCCTGTCCATCTCTCTCTTTTTGGCTTATAAACAATGGAAATTTATTTCTCACAAATTATTGTTCTCCAGGTCATGAACCACTTTGTTCAGGCTATTTTTAAGATACTTTTTCATTGTCTTTATTTTTCAGCAGTGTGACTGTGATCTGTCTGGGTAGGGATTTCTTTAGGTTTGTCTTGTTTGGGGTCTGCTGAGCTTCTTGAATCAGCAGACACATTTGCAAAGGGTCACATTTGCAGTTTTTAGTCGTGTTTTCAACTGTTGATCCAGCTTGTTCTTGTATTTTTATGAGACAGTGTTAGATAGTTTTCTCTTGTTCCAGAGGTCCTCAAGGTTCTTCATTTTTTTCAATCTTTTTTTCCCCTCTGTCATTCAAATTAGCTTATTTCTGTTGCTCTGTCTTCAAATTCACTGAATCCTTCCTTTGGTTTTAAGCTCATGTGGGGAGTTCATTAAATTTCAGTATTGTATTTTTTAAGTTTATGTTTAATTGGAGGGTAATTGCTTTGCAGTGTTGTATTGGTTTCTGGAATACAACGTCATGAATCAGCCACGTGTATACATGCATGCCTTCCTGCTTGAGCTGCCACCCCCCACCCCCACCGCAGCACTCCAAGTCATCACGGAGCACCCAGCGGAGCTGCCTGTGCTGTATAGCTGCTTCCCGCCAGCTGCCTCTGTACGCGGTAGTGTATATACGGCAGGGCTCTTCTCTCAGTTTGTTCCACCCTGTCCTTTCCCTCTATCTCCACAAGTCTGTTCTCTATGTCTGTGTCTCTATTCTTGCCCTCCAAATAGGTTCATCAGTACCATTTTTCTAGATTCCATATATATGTGTTAATATATGATGATTTGTTTTTCTGACTTACTTCACTCTGTATAATAGGTTCTAGGCTCATCTCCCTCAGTTCAACTGATTCATATTTGTTCCTTTTTATGGCTGAGTAATATTCCATTGTGTGTACATACCACGGCTTCTTTATCCATTCATCTGTCGAGGGACATCTAGGCTGCTTGCATGTCCTAGCTATTGTAAATAGTGCTGCTGTGAATATTGGGGTACAAGTGTCCTTTTAAATTATGATTTTCTCAGGGTATATGCCCGGTAGTGGGATCGCTTGGCCATATAGTAGTTTTATTCCTAGTTTTTTAAGGATTCCCCATATTCTTTTTCATAGTAGCTGTATCAATTTACATTCCCACCAACAGTGCAAGAGAGTTCCCTCTTCTCCACATCCTCTCCAGCATTTATTGTTTGTAGATATTTTTGATGGTGTATTTTTTAGTTCTAAATTTCCATTCAGTTATTTATTTATTTATTTGTGCCTTTCAGTTTTTTTGTTCAGTTCAGGAGTGCCATGTTTGTTTAGAGCATTTTTATAGTAGGTACTTTAAGTCTGGTAGATACTTGTAGCATCTGTATTATTTGGCATTGGTGTCTGTTGCTCATCTTTTCCCGTAGGAGCTGATGTTACTGGTTCTTTACTGAGTAGTTCGAATTGCAGCTGGACATTTTGGATATTATAGTATGAGACTCTGGGTCTTGTTGAAATCCTAGGAAATGTTGTTTTTGTTTTAGCTGGCAAACAGCCCGCTTTGATTTAGGCGACAGTTCTGACCTGTCCTCTCTGGACTATGGTGCAGTGTCACACCTGTCTTTGGAGCTCAGCAGTGCCCTTTGGATCTGTCCTGGGTGTGCCTCCTGTGGCCGTCTGGGACCTAGCTCTGGTCTCAGGGCTTGGGATGTGAGGATCAGATCCACGCATGTGCAGCTTGAGGGTGAGCCTGATGACATTTCTGACCAACTTTGTGGGCTTGCTCTTCCACGCTTCTTCCTCTCCACATTGTCCCTGGGGCTTTCCAGTGCCCTGGGGTTCCCTTTTTGGTCCTCTGACCAGCATGCTGAGGCTTTGGAAACCTGCCTCACCAAATGCTTCCGCACCCATGCCTGTCTGGTGCCCAGCGTGAAGTGGAGCAGCTGGCTACCTCTTCCTTTTCTTTCAGTGTTCTTGCCCAGCCTGCCTGCTGTCATTTCCAATCTCAGAATGAACATAGCTGACCATGTAGCTGCCCCACGTATCCTGCTGGGGTCAGGGCTGCTTCACATGTCCATCTGGAGTTAGAGTTGCTCCCTGAGGCCCATGAAGGATCACAGCAACATTCAGCGGGAGGCAAGCTGGAGTATGTTGACGCCTCCCTTCTGGAACCAGCACAGATGTATCAGATGAAGTCCGTCTCCTTTTCTGTGCTCCTGTATGGCAGTGAGAGTTCAGGCTCTCAGTCCTCTGCCAGTAGCCCTCTCCCTTTTTCCTTTCCTTGGCCATAGGCCCTCACCTTATTGGGCCCGGCAGGCTGTCCTGTATTCGTGGAGTCAGGGCACTGGCTTTGTGCATCTTCATCCCGAGCGTGTGGCCCTGCTCGGAGGACGCCCCTGGGAAGTGTCATTGGTTGGAAGCGCTGTTGCCCATCGGAGGCTGTGCTGGCCTCCTGAGGACAGACATAGTACGGGAGGAACTGTTCCTGCCCCCAGCTCAGTGAAGGGGTGGTCAGACCCTCGCGGAGAGCCCTCCAGGATGATGGCCTGGAGGTGGGAGGGTGGCAGGAAGCCATGAACGTGTGTTGGCCCTTGTGCCCTATATCACGACCAGCAGCAGCTGTGTTGTGACTCCCCTGTTGATGAGGCCTGAGAGAGACGCCAGGCCCCAGGGACAGTCTAAGATGCCTCTGCCATCCCCAGCTCCCTAAGAAGAAGGCACAGGGGAGCAGGACCCTAAGTACCCCACCCTGGAGGGACTGCATGCCCTTCCTCACAGCACAGGGGGCTTTGTGTTTGGTCCTAGGCCAGGATGGCAGCCCAGGTGACGCTGGAGGACGCACTGTCTAATGTGGACCTCTTGGAAGAGCTGCCTCTGCCTGACCAGCAGCCCTGCATCGAGCCCCCACCATCCTCACTGCTCTACCAGGTGGGTGCTGCGCAGCTGCAGGACACATGACCTGTGGTGCTGACCTCCACGTGATGGTTTTCTTTTTCCTTCCAGCCAAATTTCAACACTAATTTTGAAGACAGAAATGCATTTGTTACCGGCATTGCAAGATACATTGAACAAGCAACTGTCCATTCTAGCATGGTAACTACATGGTTTCCTCAGTGGGAGGGCAGGGGTTTGCCACATCTGAATGGCAAATGTCTTTTTTTTTTGGTACTATTCTATTGCTAAGAACAGTGCATGCTCTTTCTGAAAATCTGGCTTCTGTGGCCCAGAGAAAACCTTTGTCAGCATCAGCATGCCCACTCTCCTTTGTTCATACTTGTGCTCAAGCATACCAGGCACACACCCGTATGGGCTTTAGATTGCAGAAGTGAATTGCATTGTTGTCATAACTGTGTATGTTAATGATTTAATGAACATTTTGATATGTCATTAAATTACACCAGATGAAGTAAGTTTTAATAGCTGTCTAGTCCGTTTGGTAAGTGTTCAAAATTTGACTATTTTTGCATGTTTACTTAGTTTGCTGTGCTTTTTTATAATAAGTTCGATGATGAATATCTTCCTAAATACATACTTATTTTCCCCGGCTAGATTTGTACAAGTGAAGTTATTAGATCAAACCTTGTGAGCATTTTAACGCATCTTAAAGATGCTTTCAGACTGTAGTCAGCTTCCTGGCCTTTCCCTCTGGTTTATGGCTGTATATGTTAGCAATTTGTGACTGTTCTGCTTGCCTTTGATTTGCCCGGTGTACCCTTGCAGAATGAGATGCTGGAGGAAGGCCAAGAATACGCTGTCATGCTGTACACCTGGAGAAGCTGCTCTCGGGCCATCCCACAGGTGCCGGTCCCAGCCAGACCCCACCCCACCCCCACTGGCCACACCCCACTCCAGACAGACCAGGCCTCATCGCTTCCAGGCTTTCCTGCCCAGTCACACCACACCCCACTTCTGATCTGCCCTTCTCCAGCAACTCCTCACGCTCTCTGGGTTGAAGCCTCTCTCTGTCATGCTTGTTTACTTCCAGGTGAAATGTAACGAACAGCCTAACAGAGTTGAAATTTATGAGAAAACCGTGGAGGTCCTTGAGCCTGAGGTCACGAAACTGATGAATTTTATGTACTTCCAGGTAAAACAGTGCAATAATCCCAGGGGTTTAGTGCAGAGAGTGGGGTGCTGGCACATTTACTGCATGAAAATTCAGACCCTCACAACAGCTTTGAGGCCAAAGGGAACTAAACCTTTCACAAGGCTAAAGCTTGACTGGCTGTTTCAGAATAAATGCTGCTTTTATGTTTCACTTCTCTCCTTCCCTTGAGAGTGACTTTGTATTTCCTGCATGAAGACTGCTTTCTATCAGTATGCTTGTACTTTGAATTCATCTGGTTTTCACATGTTTTCATCCCATTGTCTGCTCTGGTGGGCTTCACCCTGGTCTTGACTCCTTCTGGCCCTTGGGTTAGGCAGGGTGGCTACAGGAGGGGGCTTCCTGGATTTTTAAAGACCTACTTTAGAAATGCGTGTTTTTATGTTTTTTTTATTGCAGATTCCTTTAGCAAACAGAGAAGATAGAACTCCTTAGATGATGAGTTTTTGTTTTATCTTAAAAAATTGTCAAGTGGAAATCCTCCCACTCCCTTTTTCAACTCTGAAAGCTAAAGCAATCTGCTTTACAGATGTTCTTTTGCAGCATTTTGCTCAGTAATTTTGCCGGAATAGTCAACAAAATTCTTTTACTTTGGGGACATAGTTGGTAAAGTGCAAAGTCGGCGATGATTGTTAGAGAGCAAAGACATGTGGAAATCGCTTTCTATGCCTCTTTATCTGAGCTGTAGATAATGCACCTGTTGGTTGGGCATTTCATCAGCGAGTAATGTGAGTCTGGACCCTGTGCTTGGAGCTGAGTCTGGGGTTGGCCCGTCCCTGAAGGTAGTGTATTCGTCCCTGTTTCCTCTGCACAGAGAAATGCCATTGAGCGTTTTTGTGGGGAGGTGAGGCGCCTGTGCCATGCGGAGAGAAGGAAGGACTTCGTGTCCGAAGCCTACCTGATCACCCTGGGCAAGTTCATCAACATGTTTGCTGTGCTGGACGAGCTGAAGAACATGAAGTGCAGTGTGAAGAATGACCACTCAGCCTACAAGAGGTGAGTGTGCCTGGGCTCCCAGGCGCCTTTGCATGGTGGGTGCGGCACCCACAAGGGCCATTCTTGGGCCTGAGACAGATCACGAGCCCTACGAAGCATTCTGGTAGTCCTGTGTGTGGAGGGGGCTCTGGACTCCCATCACCCTAGAGGACAATGTGCTGCCGTGAGCCTGCGCATTTGGGCTGGGTGGGCACGTCACAGCAGTGTGTCTGTAAGACTGAGTATGTTGGTGGCGGGTAGATCAGAGCAGCTGTCCTGTAACCAACTCTCTAGGGAAAGTCTGTGCCCTAGACTGTTAAGGCAAGTTGGCTGGAATGAGATGCTGACTTCTATTTCCTTTGTTAGACAATGAATCTTAGCTATACAATTGACTTAGAAGAGATTTACTTTGCATCTGAATAGGCTGTGGTTTCATTTGTAGAGAAAGGAAAGTAATTTCTCCTGTGCCCTTCTAGGTTCTTGCCTGAGAACTCCCTTTAAGAAAGCAGAAATTAAGAAGAGCAAAACAAATTTAATTTAATAAGTATTGGGGGGGGGTCCCAAATATGAGACCCAAAGAAGTAACCTTTTAAACAAAGAAAAAGTAACCTGTGAAGAATTGATAAGACAGAGAAGTTTGAGTTGGCCTGGTCACTGAGTGAGGAGGTAGGAAGGTTGTTCACACAGCCTCTGGTGATGAGGACGCCTCCTGACCTCCTGGTACAGGGAGGTTACCTTTCATGTGGGAGGTTTCTTTCCTGCTTTCAGGGGCACAGAGGAGGTCAGAATGTACTTGCTGCAGCTATTTAAGTAACTAATCCAGAATAAATCAGTATGCCACAGTGGCATATTTGGGGGCTGCCTACCCTGAACCCTAGTGCTGTGTCTTTAAAATGAAATCAACTTGAGATGCAGCAGGAAACAGATCTGAGCTTGGGTCAGCAGTGGGGGTGGAGCTAGATCTCCCAGACTTCAAGCCTTGTTCGTGTGAAATAAGTTCAGGTGTTCCATTCACCGAGTCGGCTCTGCATGCAAGCGTAGATCTTCAGAATGACAACATCTTTTGAATTGTCCTGTTAACTCCTCTCCAGTAGGAGAATCTGGAGTTTTTTCCATTTGATGCCAGTGTTCGGGGATTTCAAGTGTGTGGGACTCTTGGTGGAGCATGGGGCTTCTGAGCTTCCCAGTCCAGGAGGACAGCTTCTGCTCCTGATGGCACAAATCACTTGTTGCATGATTTTGATCAGCTTTGTCAGCCTTTTATCAGAGAAATGGGGAGGTAGACAGCACCGGTAGTTTTTCATTTTAAAAAGGTTTCTTTTCTCTCTCTTTTAGCAATAGCACCTTTATTTCAAAGCCCAGTCTGGAAAACAGTTTAAAGATGGGACTGCTCTGTGGAAGGCCATTGGAGGGCCCCTGGGCACCCCCTTCAGAAGTTGCCCACCATCTTTGCCGCCCCCTAGGCTCCCCTGAGCACAGAAGATGGCTGAGGCACCCCTCATCCTTCCAGCATTCTGTTGCTGTGATCTCTGTTATGGACAATCTGTTGGTTCACTTTCCCAGGCAATAACCATTACTCATCCCCAGCCCTCACACTCACGGTCAACATTCAAAATGCTTATTTAAAAAAAATAAAAAATAAAAAAACACTTTATTTGCACGTAGCTGGTAGTTACAACTTCTGCTAAGTGTAAGTTCCAGATAACCCATATTGTCATGGTGAGGCTTAAGGAAAATAAAAACAGGCATTTTTGGTCCTTTTCTTAATTTCCATTCTTGCAGCTTCAACAATCACTCAAATCAATAAAGTGAACACTATACAGTCTTTTAAAAAGAATATAAACATACCAGTTGATATTATTTTATACATATATTTAAAAAAATCTTATAGAAATAAGCAAGATTACAGCTTATTTCTCACCTGGAATGTCCTGATGTAGGTGGCCTGTAGCTAAGTGGGTTCCAGACCGTTCAGGAACCAGGGCTCCAGCCTTGTAGCCCAGAATGGCTACTTGAGCTCCAGGTGTCATCTCTGCATTCAGGTCAACAGGAAGGAAAGAGAGTTGAAGGCCCTACAATATCTCTTATGAGTAAACTTTCAAGTGCCTTACAAAGTTTTGCCTTATATCTCATGGCTGAGCAGTTGATCCCAATGTGGAGATGAGGCACGTTGCTGCACTACAGAAATTCAGGGTTTATTTTGAAGCAGGAAGGAAAGGAAATGACAGTTGGGGTAGGTTACCAGTCTTTGCCATGAAAGCTTTTCTTTAGTAAAACCCTCAAGGTTCTAGGTTGTACAGACAGGTCCTAAACTTTTTTGGGGAAGCCCTAGATGTGCAGAAAGCCCTCTCATGTGCTTTCATACCGCTTTGTAAAAACTAGAGACTCAGCCCATGTTGTGCAAGACTGTTGGACCTCAGTGTACAGGTCCTTCTGTGTCCACCATTCCCCTGTCAGCCCATGAGTAGGTCATATAGGTCTTGTTTTCCAGATATGGTGAGAGTCGGGAGAGTTCAGGGGGTATGTATTGATTTATAATAAGAAGTGTATGTTCATCATTTCTGGCACAACTCCTAAAACCCTTGGAATTTCCTGTGATGAAAGCATAAAGTTTATTTTGTTATGTTAGTGTGATTTTGGAAAGCCCTTAGGTACCCTCAGGATGGGGCTGATCACCAGAGGAATCAGCCCTGGGACTGGAGGGTTGGAACTTTTAGTCCTACCCTCCTGACCTCAGTGGGGAGAGAGGGGTTAGAGGTTGAACCCATTGCCAGCATCCAGTAATCTAATCAAACATGTTTATATGAGGAATCTTCCATTAAAAACCCTGAAGGACAGGGTTTGGAGAGCTTCCAGGTTGGTGAACATGTGGAAGTTTGGTGGAGTGGTGATTGGAGAGGCCGTGGAAGCCCCCATTCTTCTCCCATACATTGCCCTACTCCTGGGGTCTGATGCAGTCTTCCAGCAGTGTCAGAATTTAGTTCATTGCAGGCCACCCAGCTGGTGTTAGAATGTTGCTTGATGGTGTGGGAAAACCCACCGCTCGTGTTAGACTTGGTACCAGATCTTTAGGTTTGTCCAAGAAGGAGCTGCAAATTGGTGGTGGAGTCAGGATTTTGTCTCAGACCTTTGGCACAGAACTGTGTGTGGTGTGGTCCCTGACTGGTGGGAGGTTTGGCTGCCCAAAAGTTTCCCAGCAGAGAACCTAAACAGTGCTGTCACTCAGCACTGGACTCACGGAGGGAGTGTCAGCCTTTTTCAGACTTGGGGGTAGGGAGCCAGCATGAGAGGCCATTGTGTCGGTGCCCTTCAGGAAAGCCTGTGAGTGGTGCTGCCGTCTCTGAGGAAGTCCGTCAGCTATGGACAGTGGGGTCATGAGCTGTCCACGTTGCAGGGGAGAAGCTGGAGGAGGCTGAAATTGAAACCAGCGTCTGTGATGCACCTGTCTACAGATAACTGTAGCAGTAGTAGAGTAATTTTGATTTTGCCAGGCTTTTTTTTTTCAATGTCGTTAAGCATGTTGGTTGATTAACCTTTTTTCCCCCTCTTTTATAGGGCTGCTCAGTTTTTACGTAAAATGGCAGATCCACAGTCCATCCAGGAATCACAGAATCTGTCCATGTTCCTGGCCAACCACAACAAGATCACACAAGTAACTCACACTCTGGCTGACGGGGCACATTCCCAGGGGGCTGAGGGGCAGAGAGTGGTCAGTGACATAGCTCTCACTCTGTGTTTTAGTCTCTGCAGCAGCAGCTGGAAGTGATTTCTGGTTATGAAGAGCTCCTAGCAGACATTGTGAATCTCTGTGTGGATTACTATGAAAATAGAATGTACCTGACGCCCAGTGAGAAACACATGCTTCTCAAAGTACGTGTGTTGAGGGAAGACTGCCAACAGCACCATGAGAAAGGGGCAGCCTTCTTGTCATCAATAGGCTGAACTTGATGATTGTTTTGCCAACCTTTTCTCTCATGCTTGTGTGTGTGTGTGTGTGTGTGTGTACATATAGCATCTTCCACCTTACATGCAGATTGCACTACAGATCCTTGACATATTACCATGAGTGTGTCCCAAGCTTGAGTCCAGTGCCAGGTAGGTCTCATGTCCATCCCTGGAGAAGGTGTTTGTAGATAAGCAGGTTTTGGTCAAGAACTTTCTCAGCATGAAGCTTCTTGTAGCAGAGATTGTGCCAGCTTTTACTTGGCAGGGATGTAGTTCCTAGAAATCTAGTGTACGGTGTCACCGTGATTGGGCTCCCCAGGTCATTCTAGTGGTGAAGGACCTGCCTGACAGTGCAGGAGACATAACAGATGCAGGTTTGATCTCTGGGTTGGGAAGAGCCCCTGGAGGAGGGCATGCCAACCCACTCCAACATTCTTGTCTGGAGAATCTCATGAATAGAGAAACCTCGCATGCTACAATAATCCACAGCATTGCAAAGAGTTGGACATGACTGAAATGACTTAGCACACATGCACGTCACCATGATTACAGTAGACTTTTGTTGTTCAAGAATCATGCCATTTGACATATTCCTCTATTTCAAATTGGGGAGGTTTTCAATGATGTTTCTCATTGGGAAAATGAGAAGTTTTTATTTTATTTTATTTTTTTAATCAAATGAAAGTTTAATAATGTGTACATTGGAGAGAACCCAGGAAAACTGAGCAGCTCTGAGGAGATGGTTCTGCCATTCTCTTCACTCTGCTCTCTGCCTTCATAGAGGTCCCTTCATGTGGGACCCTGTGCTGGATGTCCTGCTGGCCCAAGCAAGTGGGCCCAGCTCCAGGATTTCTTCCATGTAGGAGAACAGCCTGGAGGGGTCAGGGAAAAAGGGCGCTGTCCAGTGGAGTGCTTTATGATACTGGAAACATTCTCTTTGCATCTAGTGGTACAACAGCTCCCTGGCAATAAGTGCTTTTGGAAACTCACATTTATTATTGCCTTGTGCTTCAGGAGAGGTGGAACTGATGTGTATACACGTAAGAGGAAACAAGAAGTGACATAAAAAAGCTCCATGTGAAGCGCTAACTATTAATTTCTGAGGGGCTTTAAAAAATACTTTTTAGCAAGCCTAGAAATATTAAAATTATGAAAAGAAAAATCTCATTGGAAAAGACAAATAAACAGTAAGAGTAGTAGATGAACTTGTAGCAAGGTTAAAAGACAAAAGCAGTAAAATCACCTATATTCATAATAAATAGTTAAGGGATACAGAAAAACTATAGAACATAATGTAAAAAAACACTGAGCATTGGTAGGGGAGTAAAAATGCAGAGTTACTAGAATGAGTCCAAACTTAAGATACTGTAACTTAAAATAATCCTATATATACATATATATGGGTTGCTATATATCAACCTCATGATAACCACAACCAAAAATTTATAACAGATACACAAATAAGAGAAAGAAATCTAAACCTAACACTAAAGATAGTCATCAAATCACAAGGGAAGACAGCAAAAGAAGGAGAAAGGAATGAAGAGGAACTGTGGAACACTGAAGAGCTTAACAACGAATAAAATGGCAATAAGCATGCTGTTGTTTAGTTGCTGATTGTGTCTGATTCATTGTGACTCCATGGACTGTGGGCTGCTCCAGTCCATGGGAATTCCCAGACAGAAATCCTGGAGTGGGTTGCCATTTCCCTCACCAGGGAATCTTTCTGACACAGAAATTGAGCCTGGGTCTCCTGTATTGGCAGGCAGATTCTTTACTGCTGAGCCACTAGGGAAGTACCTATCAATAATTAATTTAAATGTGAGTGGATTAAATGCTCCAGTCGAAAACATACAGTGGCTGAATGGGTTAAAAAATAAGACCCATATGTATGCTGCCTTCAAGAGACTCACTTTAGATCTAAAGACAGACTGAAAGTGAGGGGATGGAAAATGATATTTCATGGAAATGGAAAGAAAACTAGGGTGGCAATACTTCTATCAGACAAAATAGACTAAAACAAAGACTTAACAGCGCAATTCTAAAGAACAAGGACGAAGTCATGAAACGTGGACGTTTGCTGTGCCTGTGATGTCAACAGTAATGTTGAAGAAGTGTAGAAAAATGATAGAGGAGATGGAGGAACTTCTCATTGTGTCGATGCAGGGTCAACCACTCAGTGCTGCTTCAAAAGAAAGCTAAAAGCCTTTGTGAAGACTGGAGGAAGAACCACAGTAACGAATCAGAGGGTGCATCTTTTAATGCCAGCCATGGCTAGTTTCATCAGTTCAAGGCTAGAGTCAGCCTTTACAACATAAGAGCAAATGGTGAGATAGCTAGTGCAGATAGGGTAGCTGCCTGGGAATTTCCTGAAATGCTTTGAGAAATTATTGATGAAGGCTTATGTTTACCAGAGCAGGTTTGTAATATAGATGAGACAGGACTGTACTGGAAGTGGATGCCAGACCAAAGTTACATCAGTAAGGAGGAAAAGTTGATGCCAGGCTATAAAGAAGCAAGTTCAGTTCAGTCGCTCAGTTGTGTCCAACTCTGCGATACCATGGACTGCAGCACACCAGGCTTCCCTGTTCATCGCTAGCTCCTGGAGCTTGCTCAAACTCGTGTCCATAGAGTCAGTGATGCCATCCAACCATCTCATTCCCTGACGTCCCCTTCTCTTTCTGCTTTCAGTCTTTCCCAGCATCAGGGTGTTTTCCAATGAGTCAGTTCTTCGTGTCAGGTGGCAAAAGTATTGGAGCTTCAGCTTCTCTCTGACTAGAAATCAACTATAAGAGAAAATCCAAAAAACACAACCACATGGAGGCTAAGCAATATGCTGCTAAAGAACTAAGGAGTCCCTAATGAAATCAAAGAAGGAATTTAATAATACCTGGAGACAAATGAAAACAGAAACACAGTGTTCCATAATCTGTGGGACATAACAAAAGCGGTTCTAAGAGGGAAGTTTATAGCAATATAAACTACAGGAAACAAGAAAAATTTCATATAACCAATCTAAACTTGCCTCTAGAGGAACTAGCAAAAGAATAAGCAAAACCCCAAGTTAGTAGAAGGAAATAATAAAGATTGGAGTGAAAAATAGTTGAAATAGTGACTAAAAATAATAGAAAAGAGTAAAACTAAGAGCTCGCTTTTCAAAAAATAGACACATCAATAAACTTAGTTACACTCCTCAAGAAAAGTAGCAAGAGGGCCCAAATTAAATCAGAAATGAAAAAGAAGTTACAGCTAAGTGGTGCTGGGAAAACTGGGCTACTCTCTTCCACCATATATAAAAACAAGCTCAAAATGGATTAAAGATTTAATTGTTAAGACCTGAAACCATAAAATTCCTGGAAGAAAACTCTCTGACATTATCAGTTATAGCAACATAAATTTATTTTGATCTGTCACCTCAGAAAAGGTAAGTAAAGGCAAAAATAAACAAATGGGACTACATCAAACTCAAAAACTTCGAAGGAAACTATCAAAATGAAAAGACCACGTACTGAATGAAGAAGGTATTTGTAAACAATATATTCAACGAAGGGTTAATATCTGAGGTGTAGAAAGAACTTGAACAACTCAATGTGAAAAAAAAATTTAAAAATGGACAGAGGATATGAATAGGCATTAATTACAAAGAAGACATAGATATGACCAAGAGCTACATGAAAAGATGCTCAATATTACTCATCAGGGAGATGCAGATCAAAACCACAATGAAGTATCATCTCACACTTGTCAGAATGGATATTGTCAAAAAGACTAGAGATAACAATTGCTAGCAAGCGCGTTTGGAGAAAAGGGAATTGCTGGTACGGTTTGAAATCTGGTGGGAATGTAAATTGCTGCAGCCGCGACCGAAAACAATATGGTGGTTCTTCAAAGAATGAAAAAAAACTACCATAAGATCCAGCAGTTCCACTTCTGGATAGTTACATGAAGAAAAATACTAATTAAGAAAGGTATGTGCAGCATTGTTAACAATAGCCAAGACATGAAAGCCTAAGTGTACATTGATAGATGCATGAGAAGGTAATATATATCAGTATAGCTATATATTTAGATATAATGGAATGTTGTTCAGCCATAAAAAATGAAATCTTACATTTGTGAATGTACTTAGTATTATGCTAAGTGAAATAAGTCAGGCAGAGAAAGACAAATACCATATGATTTCACTTATATGTAGAATCTAAAATATGAACAAACATAAAACAGAAATAGGCTCATAGATACAGAGGACAGGAGGTTCCCAGTTGTGGTATAGAGGAGTGAATGAAATAGGTGAGATTAAGAGGTGCAGACTTCTGGCTACAAAGTGAGTGGGTCCGGAGGATGAAATGTACTGCTTTGGAAATACCGTCGTTAATATTGTCTGTCTTTGCGTGGCGGACCAGTGGTAACTAGACTTAATGGTGATCATTTTTGAATGGTGTTGTGCACCTGGAACTAACATAGGGTTGTAGGTCAACTACAGTGTTTTTAAAAAGTGCTTTTTGAAATAAGAATGAACTGTCATTTCAAAGTTATGAACTATAGCAGTGTGTTTATGGATAGTTAAACCTGCAGGTCTAAGCTTTATGTGCCATTTTGTGATTTTTCAGGTCATGGGGTTTGGTCTATATTTGATGGATGGAAGTGTCAGCAACATTTATAAACTAGATGCCAAGAAAAGAATAAACTTATCCAAAATCGACAAATACTTCAAGGTGAGTTGCAGTTTCTAGATAAACCTTTTTATTGAAGTGTATGCAGTTTGAGCTTTGGGAGGTCAACTGTGACTGGTCCAAAGTAGGAAATGCAGTGTTGGCAGGTGGGTGGGTGTGAGTAGACTGTTCCCTGCTCTTATAGCAGTTTTGCCTGAATTTGAACCTTGTCTAAAGGAATCATGCCATATGTATTCTTTTGTGGCTGGCTACCCCCACTTTGTTTGTCAGATTGTCCCTGTGGGAACCTGCAACTGTAGTTCTTACTTTTTCATTGTGGTGTGGCTCTACATTCTATGACTAAGCTGCAGTTTGCTTGTCTGTTCTGTGATGAGCGTGAGACTGTTTCTGCGTTTTGGCTCGTGTGAACAGTGCTGCTCTGATGTGTGCCCGTCTGTGCACGTTTTGCTGGATGAGTGCCCAGTGGCGGACTGCGCATCCATCTGACAGAGTGGACATTTTCAGCGCAGTAGATACAGCCTCATAGATCCCCCACATGGCTGTGCTGACTTGCGTCACCACCAGCAGTGAGTGAGCATTCTTGGGGCTTCGTACCATCACCAAGGGGGCATCCTGAAGGGTGTACCTGTGTGTCTTTGAGATTTTATTGGCTAGTGTTTCCTTGTGGTTTAGTTGATGTCTCCCTGATTGCTTTTCACAGTATTATTAGTCTTTTGTGTGTTCTCTTTGTGAAGTGTCCTTTCAAGTCTCTCATCCTTTTTTTTCCCTGTTGGTTTGTAGTTCTTTATGTATTCTGGGTATGTATCCTTTGTCGGATACATGTGTCCTAAAATACATGCCTTTCCCCTATGTCGCTCTTATTTTTCACTTTCTTGAAGAGTCATCGGTGAACCGAGGTTCTTAATTTTAGTGTGGTCTGATATATTCATCTTTGATGTCCACTTTAA
This sequence comes from Capra hircus, assembly GCF_001704415.2. Lineage (NCBI taxonomy): Eukaryota > Metazoa > Chordata > Mammalia > Artiodactyla > Bovidae > Capra > Capra hircus. Next base: position 135,423,733 of record NC_030809.1, read on the forward strand.
GAACTCTTTGTAAAACAGACTCTTGAGAATTTTCTTTTGCATTACCTTCTAGTAGCATCATTGTTTCCTTTTCCATCTAGCTCTGTAATCCCCCTGGAATTGATGTAATGTATGCTGTGAGATGGGGGTTGACAGTCTTGGATTTTTTTTTTCCTCTATGGATATCTAGTTGACTCTGTTTCCCCTTTGTTGCCCTGAGGAGTCACCTGGGTCATAGAGCAGGTGTCTCTATGTGAATGACTCTGCCTTGAGTTGCTCTGCCCCACTGGTCTGCACCTGTGCTGGCTTAGTTGCTGGAAGTCTCCAGCAAGTCATCAAGTTATGTTCTCCACAGTTGTCTTGAGCATTGTCCCTCTATCTTTTTTTTTTTTTTTTACTTTATTTTACTTTACAATACTGTATTGGTTTTGCCATACATTGACATGAATCCACCACGGGTGTACATGCGTTCCCAAACATGAACCCCCCTCCCACCTCCCTCCCTATCTTTTGAAATGTATTTTAGAATTGACTTGCTGATTTACACACAGACATACACACACATGCACATACTACCCATAAATCATTTTTCCTCTTGGAATATTGTTTGGGATTCTGTTGAATCTGTAGATCAATTTAGGGAAAATGGATATTTTTAAAATACCATGTTTTCCAGTACATGAACCTAACATAATTCTCTATTCACTTAGAACTTTAAAAAATTTTGTAAAATTTTTGGTAATATTTTATTTTGAAGTCTTAACATATTTTGTTAGATTTAATACTATATACTTTTATTTTTGATGCTATTGCAAATTTTTTCTCTTTAGTTTTTTTTCCTAATTGTTTGTTGTATGTAGAAATACAGGTTTCTTTTTTTTTTTTTTAATAACCATGGTTCTAGCAACAAGATAGGTTGATTTTAATGTTTGAATTGGTTCTTTAAGTGAATGTAGAAGTTGTTTACAACTTTTTTGCAGTAAGTGATTTGCAGAAATAGCATTCAACCTGCAGTAATTATTAGCATTCCTCATTCTTCTTAGATTGTATTTGGTGACTAAGTACAATATATAATGACTCTGGGTTTTTTATTTTTATTCTTTGACTACAGCAGCTGCAGGTGGTTCCGCTGTTTGGAGACATGCAAATAGAACTGGCAAGATACATCAAGACCAGCGCCCACTATGAGGAAAATAAATCTCGGTAGGCAGAGAGTGAGTTGCCCAGTCAGAGCATTCTTCAATGTTCTCACTGTGGTTCCTGACATGCTGCTTCCTATCCAGAGACGCCACCTTGGACATTCTCAATCACATGCCTGATGTGGTAGTCTTTTCCATGTGTAGATGTTTACATTTAAATTCATTTATAAGTGCAATTTATTTTCTTAGTAGAATGGCCACATTTCAGATCTCTAATAGATAGGGTCTACTGTTTTGGTCAGTACAGATATAGAACGTTTCATCATCCCAAAGAGTTCTGTTAGACATTGTTGGTCACATATATGGAAGTATAGACAGATTCCCTGGGTGCTGATAAAAGCTTAACAACCAGTCTGCTGGGAAGGGGCTGGATGTTTGTATGCAGCTTACAGAGGTTATGGAACTGTCACTGGAGGGCCAGAACCAGACCAGGCTTATTTTTTCAGGGTCTCAGTTGTCGAGAATGGGCTTTACATTTTTAAAGAGGTGTTTTTTTTTTTTTTAAGATGATGGCTCTACAGCTGATGTGACAGAGACAGTGTAGCCTCCAAATTTTAAAGTGCTTTCTTTCAGGGCCTGTGCTAAGACAGTTGACCAATCCCTATTATAAAGAATCTGCAGCTTATGGTTACAAGTGATAGTAAATACATAATTCTTTTTATTGCACCTTCCACATAGTCACTTGAGTCTCATAGGATGCGTCTGTTGACTTTCACCAGATCCGTGGCCTCCATTCAGCCATGGTTTTGAAAAATACAGTTGCACCTCAATCCGGCTACTCAGAGGTCAGCAGTCTTTTTCTGTGAAGGCCAAATTATAAACATATTATGTCTTTCTAGCCACATATGTCACATACTCTTATTTGTTACTTTTTTTAAAAAATTACTCTAAATCTGTAAAAACCATTTATGTGGCTCTGGGGCACATAAAAACTGGTCACGTTGGGTCTCTGCTGTATGCAGCTTGCCAGCCTCTGTGCCAGCTTATTTCCTAATACATCTGCCCTTAAATCTGATATGTGATGACCTTCCTCAAAATCACATTCACTAAGCTGAACCCTCTCTTTCTTTCATCATCAACTTGAGCTCTGATTTGGAGGGTGTACTGATTTCCATGGTATAAATAGAAATGCCAGCCTCCAATTAAAATAAATAAATTTAAATTTTAAAAAATGCCTAAATGTAAGCTAGCAGTGTATACCTCCTGCTGTAACAAACACAATCATCTGTATAGCATAAGTAATGTGGAGTCAATGAAAGAGTCAGGAAGCAAGGAGTTTTGCATACTTTGTTTTTAGTATGATCTGGTGTAAGTCATTGGCCATTATTACCAGTTAATTTCTGTGTTTCACAGCCACTGAGGCAGATGCCTAAACCTGTAGCAGTCAGCTCTAAGAGCTCAGCCCAACAGTCTAGCAACTGTGTCTGGCCCCTGGGGATTGGTGCAAGTGGCAGATGTTGGCATCTGGCTCCTGAACCAGCTTATTTCCTAACACATCTGCCATTAAATTGGTAACACATACGCCTGTCCTGAGGGGGACATGCCTGCAGGGAAGGCCAGTGTGTTGAGAGTGGACCCTGGCGCAGGGCCTGGCCTTGTGTGCTTGCTGCAGACTCAAGGAGCCACCTTGGCCAGTGCCTCTGTGATTGTCATGCCATCTTGTAGTGGAATCAAAGTTAAAAGTGATGCCGCTTGAGATAGTGTACTGATCATCTTGAAAATTGGTAATCTGCATCCTTTCCTTCTGGCAAAGGGGTGAACTTGTTAGAAACATGGTGGAAGTTGGTGCTGAGTGTGCAGAAACCAAGGGAACTGCTCTGAGCCCGAAGACCCATGCTTTCTGCCCAAGAACGCCAACAGATTTAATCTTTTTTTTTTTTCCAATTTAAGTTTTGTTTTTTTTTTTATTTTTATTTTTACTTTATTTTGCTTTACAATACTGTATTGGTTTTGCCATACATTGACATGAATCAGCCACAGGTATACATGAGTTCCCAATCCTGAACCCCCCTCCCACCTCCCACCCTACATCATCTCTCTGGATCATCCCCGTGCACCAGTTTAAGTTTTGATACCCTTTTTTTCCACTCTGTTGACTATATCTGTTTGCTGCTGAAGTGGTGTGTTGTACATGTAGTTAGTTATGACAGCACTGTCTAATTTCCAAGTCATGTCAGTTTCAACTCTCCCATCAAGGATAACTTTTGTTTCTGAGTCTTTGGCTGACTTGTTTTGTACTATAGTTTATATTTTCACATGTGAGTAATAATAATAACTGCCAACTGTGCGGTAATGTGTCAAGGGGCTCTGGAAGGGTTATGCAGTATCTTGAATCCAACAACTCTCAGCTTTGTGGAATGTAGTTTACTGATTAAGGAGAAATTACGGTTCCTTTTCCAGAATACAGACATGAGAAGGTAGACACAGACCCGACACAGGGAGCTCAGGCAGACCCAGCTGTTACCATGCAGAGAATGCCACGGTTGCCGCCTCGACCTCGGCTGCAGTGGGCCTGCTGGGCTGGGGGTGGGCCTGCCTTGCCTGTGTCCTTGGCCAGGTGTCCCTCAGGTCATGCACGTTTCCCCTTTCCCCTTAGATGGACCTGCACGTCCTCCAGCAGCAGCCCGCAGTACAACATCTGCGAGCAGATGGTCCAGATCCGGGAGGACCACATGCGCTTCATCTCGGAGCTGGCACGCTACAGCAATAGTGAGGTGAGTGGCCTCTGCCTGCGGTGCACACCTGGCAACACCATGTCTGATGTGGTCCTTGTATTCTCTGCACCCACATTTACTTTGAATTTTACCCTTCATTTACTTTGAGAAGCATAGTTTAAGTACTGTGTACTTAACAAGCTCTCATAATGGATGAGGCAGTGCAGATATGATATAATGGAGTTTGTTTGGATCTGTTCAGCTGTACAAAAAGCATCTTCTTTTTTTTGGAAAAATATTAGCAGTGATCCCAAAAAAATGACTGAGTTGAAACCATGAATTAAGTACATTTTCTAGTCTAGTTCCGTCGTTCCAAACTGCTAGGAGAAAGGAGAGCAGAGTAGAGGACATCAGGAGCAGAAGGGATGGCTTTGACTTATGCCCTTTCCTGTCTAGAGGGAGGAAGTACAAGAGCTTGCAAGTTCTTAGGAAGATACATCAGGTGCCCAGAAAAAGGCCTGAGGAAGGATGTAGGAGGTAGTGCTCTCTCTTGGGCCACGGGCCTTGTTAATTCCTTCTGCCTTTGCAGCTGGGTTTTCTGTGTCCTTGTTTGCGCCAGTCACGTTGCCCATACCTGCTGCATGCCTGGCTCCAAGCCAGCATGACTCACATGGGGTGGGTGGGTCAGGGGTCTAAGAGAGGAGAAGCAGCAACGGGAGGGTCATTTCTCACGTCCTAGCAGATGAGACACCAAGGTCAGGGTCAGAGCAGTGGTCACTGGCATGGATGGGTGCTGCAAATGGTCTAGAGGGACCTAGGGACTTGGGGCAACACATATAGGTCTGGGTTTTGAGGTTGTAGTACCTTGGGGTTCTCAGGAGGACCATTATATTTGGAAGAACTCTGTGTGCTGTTCTGCCCATTGCAGGACAATGAGCATTCCATCTCTCAGCCACAAGCACTAGTCAGCATGTAACCAAAATGACTGAAAGGTAACCAAACCCTCAGGGCCTGTTACCTCCTTGCAGACCCCAGGTGGGTGGCTGACCGAGTAGAGATGGGGGCCAGCCCCCTGGACTCCTTCATGTAGTTGTAAACTGAGTTCATGAGGAGCTCTCAGACAGCACGGAGAGCTAATGTCTGCCTTTCCAAAGAGGAGCATTTCACAGCATGCATGGTTCCTGTCTGCCTTCTGAGTTCTGCCATAGTGCCCTTATCAGATAATGGTTTTAATAAGAGAAAAGAGATCCACCTTTGACAGCTTCGCTCAGTTTATTTTTAAACAGATTTATGAGGCCATAATACACATATCACCCAATTCACCCATTTAAATATTACACTTCAAAGATTTTTAGTGTATTTAGTGAGTTGTGTGACTGTCATCACAGACTTGTTGAACAGTGTCAACATCCCCAGAGCAACTCTGCACCCCTTAGTAGTCATTCCCCATTCCCCTTCCTTCTGGCTCCTGGCAGTCTACTTTCTATCTGTGGATTTACCTACTGGAAGGTTCATCCATGTTATAGCCTGTATCAATAATTTTATGGCTTATAATATTTAAAATAATTTTATGTCAGAATAATACTGCGTTGCTTAGACACACCACATTTTGTTGGTTCATTATGAATAATGCTGCTATGAACATCCGTGTACAAGTGTTTGCGTGGATGTAAGTTTTCACTTCTCTTAGGCAGATATCTAGGAATGGAACTGCCGGGTCATATGGTATTCTGTGTTGAACATTTTGAGGAACTGCCAAGCTGTTTTCAAAGCAGCTGCACTATTTTACATTTTCACCAGCAGTCCGTGAGGAGTCTGATTTCTCTGCATCCTCACCAGCCCTTGTTTCTATTTTTTTTTATTCTGACCATCCTAGTGAATGTGAAGTGGTGCCTGGTTGTGGTTTGGATTTATGTCCTTAATGGCTAATGAAACTGCATATCTTTCCATGTACTCACTGGCCAATTTTAAGAAATGTCTCTTGAAGTATTGGCCCATTTTTAAATTGTATTGTCTTTTTTTTTTTTACTATTGAGTTTTTATATTCTGTTGTCTGTTATGTGATTTTCATATATTTTCTCCTCTTTTGGAGTTCTGTCTCCTGTCTGTTTGCTGTCTCAGTGACGCTCTTTGAAGCACAGTTTCTTATTTCTGGTGTGGTCCAGTTTGCTTTATTCATTTGCTTCTGGCTGTGCTAGGCTTCATTGCGGCGCAGGCTTTCCTCTGGCTGTGGCATGCAGGGGCTGCTCTCAAGCCTGCTGCTCTCACTGTGCGGGCTCCTGTTGTGGGGCACAGAATCTCAGACACGCAAGGCTTCAGGAGTTTGGGCCCGTGGCTCTGTGATCGTGGCTCCCAGGCTCTAGAGCACGAGCTCAGAAATTACGGTGCGTGGGCTTAGTTGCTCTATGGGATGCGGGATCCTCCTGGCCTAGGGATCAAACTCACGTCCCCTGCATTGGCAGGCAGACTCCTTAGTGCTGAGCCACCAGGAAAGCCCCGGTGCAGTCCACTTTTACCTGTTTTTTCTTTGGTTGTTTGTGCTTTTGGTTGTAATGAGCAAACCGCTGCCTAACCCAAGTCACAAGATTTACCTCTTGTTTTCTTCTAAGAGTTTTGTAAAAGTTTTAGCTCTTATATTTAGATCTATGATCCATTTTAAGTTACTTTTTAAATATGATATAATTTAAGGGTTTAAGTTCATTCTTTTGTATGTGGATATCTAGTTTTGCCAGTATTGTTTTTTAAAGACTCTTCTTTTTCCACTGAAGGCACCCTCATCAAAAATCAATTGACTGTACCACTTCTGTGTTCATTGCAACATTATTTCTGATACTCAAACCAAAGAAACAACCTAAGTGTCTACAGATAGATGAATGAATAAAGAAAATGTGATATATATTACACAGTGGAATATTATTCAGTCATACAAAAGAAGGAAATCCTGCCATTTGTGACAACATGGATGGCCCTTAAGGGGATTACTCTAAGTGAAGTAAGTCAGACAGAAAAAGGCGAATATCGTATGATACCACTTTTATGTGGCATCTGAAAAACTAAACTCATGAATACAGAGAACAGATTGGTGGTTGACAGAGGCAAGAGGTAAAAGAAGTGAGAAAAGATGGCCAAAAGGCGCAAACTCTCAGTTATAAGATAAATAATTTCTGGGGCTGTAATATGCAGCATGGTGACTGTAGTTAAATAGTACAGTATTATATATTTCAAAGTTCCTTGGAGAGTAAATCCTGAAAGTTCTCATCATAGGAAAAAAAATTGTAATTGCGAGTTGGTAGATGTTAACTTATTGTGTAGTCATTTCACAGGATATGCATTTGTCTCAGTCGCTTAATCGTGCCTGACTTTTTGTGACCCCGTGCACTGTAGCCCACTGGGTTCCTCTGTCCCTGGAATTCTCCAGGCAAGAATACTGGAGTGGGTTTCCATGCCACCAGACCCAGGTCCTCTGCATTGCAGGTGGATGCTTTACCATCAGAGCCACCAGGGAAACCCATGTCAAATCAAATCATATTGTACACTTTATGTATGCGCCACATATGTCAGTAAAGCTAGGGGGAGGAGAATCAGTTGATTATAGTCCTGAGGCTTCATTTTTGGACGCTCAGTTCTGTACCATTGACCTTTATGTCTGTCCTTTGCCAGTAGCACACGTGCTTTTTTACCTGAAGTATAGCTGATTTGCAGTGTTGTGCCAATCTCTGCTGTCCTGCAGAGTGACTCAGTTACCCACATATAGACACTCCTTTTTAAGTATTCTTTTCCATTACGATTTATCACTTGATGTTGAATATAGTTCCCTGTGCTATACAGCAGGACCTTGCTGTTTATCCATCCTATAGATAATAGTTTACACAGCTAACCCCAAACTCCCAGGCCCACCCACCTCCCGCTTGGCAATCACACATCTGTTCTCTGTGTCTGAGAGTCTGTTTCTGTTTTGTAGATAGGTTCATTTGTGCCATATTTTAGATTCTACATATAAGTGGTGTTATATGGTGTTTGTCTTTCTCTGTTTCGCTTAATTCACTAGTATGATAATCTCTATTGTGTCATGTCGATGCAAATGGCATTGTGTTCTTTTCTATAGCTGAGTGGTATGAGTGTATGTTTTAGCTGTTGTGAATACTGCTGCTGTGAACAGAGGAGTACATGTATCTTTTCTTTGCCATGCAGCGAGGCATGTGGGATCTTCCCTGATAAGGGATTATACCTGTGCCGCCTGCACTGAAAGTGTGGACTCTCAACCACTGGACTTCCAGGGAAGTACCCTGCATGTATCTTTTTGAATTATAATTTTGTCCAAGTATATGCCCAGGAGTGGGATTGTTAGATCGTATGGAGATTCTATTTTTGGTTTTTTTAAGGAATCTCCATACTGTTTTCCATAGTCACTGACCAGCTTACATTCCCACCAACAGTGTAGGAGGGTTCCATTTTTATTGTTTGTGTTTTAGTTCTCCATTACATAAATTTTCAAGCACACAAATGAAGAGACCAGTCCTGGCTCCTCAGATACCACACCAGGCTTCATCACTTACCCCTTTTTAGTTGCTCCTCCAGGTTAGCGTGAAGCAATTGCAAGATAACATAGCACTCCCTCTGAATATATTTCCCACGTGTCTCTAATAAATAAAGAACACTCTTAAAACATAACCATAATTCCATTGCACCTAAACAACCAAGTATGTATTCCTTAATAGTAAACAGCTGGTCATTATTCACATTTACCCTATTTGCTCATTATCAGTAGTGATTTATTTTTCCAGGTTTTTGTGCCCCAGTCTCCAAATAAGTTGTATAAGCTGCAGTTGGTTGACATGACCATCCCCCTTCTCATGCCTATGTCCGCCCTCACTTTCTGTGCCATCATTTGCCATGACCTCTTTCCCCTGTGTGTCCTGTACACTGCCAGAGTAGAGGCCCCATCAGACACAGCTCCCATTCTCCAGACCCACTTGGTCCCTGGGCAGCCATGCTGAGGTCTGCTGAGGGGTCCAGCTGATTGTCTGGGATGTGGACAGCTGCAGCCACTGCCTCCTCAGCCTGGTGGTTCTCAGCTCCTTGCTACTTCCAGACCTGGATTCCTTTGCTCTGTGTATCAGTTATTAAAATAATTGATTCCCTAGCATCATCTAAAGTAATAGCTAGTTTTTTAGAACTACTTTTGCCAGGGTACATTTGGAGTAGGCTCCTAGAATGGGTTTGATAAGTAGTTTCCTGGACACTGGTGACCTCTTAATGCTCTATTATCTCTAGGTGGTCACGGGCTCAGGCCGCCAGGAGGCTCAGAAGACGGACGCTGAATACCGGAAGCTCTTTGACTTGGCTCTTCAAGGTCTTCAGCTGCTGTCCCAGTGGAGTGCTCATGTGATGGAAGTGGTGGGCCCTCTCACTTTTATTTGGAAATGCACCCCCTAGTTAATTAGAAGTGCTTTTCTTCCTAAACTTGTCAATAAACTGACTAAACTATATTTTTTCTGCTTTAACTTTGGCCATTGGATCAAAAACAAATCGGTTTTTTATCTTTGGCACTAGAAATAAGAGTATATATTAATTTAAATGTTTCTAAGATGGCTCAATGTACATTTCATTTACATATATTAGAATTAAAGGTCCTTATCTTTTAAAACACATTGGTAGAATTACATTTGTATTGTCATGATGATTTTTACTTCTCATTTATTTTAAAAACAACACTCTGTATTTCTAGCCATCAGCTTCTTTTGTTTAGGATTAGTAAAGTGGTTTATGATGCATAAAAAGGTTAGGATACTCATAAGTCAGAAGATTTTTCTGTTTCGTTGTTTATTTTGCTCAGACAAGGATTTTTATATTTGGATGGGTACTTGATTGTTTGAAAGGCTAATTCTTTTAGAAATGGTGATAAAGTGCTTATAGTCTTAGATATTCCACATAAAATATCCAGACCATTTTACCTGATGTATTTCTTAAGTTTTTGATGTGTTGCTTGAGACTGAAGTCACATTTCCAGAACGTTTTGCAGTTTTATGGAGATGGAGTGTGTGTGCATGCATAGGTAGGATGCGTGTCACATGTGTGCGTGCATTGTGTGTGTGTGTGCATGCAAGCACTCATGCCTGTGTGTGACCCTCAGACTCAGTGAACAATAGAAGGCTGACCTGTGACCTTTGGTAGCTTTTGGCAGTAGTCCTGTAAGTCAGACCAGCAGGTAAACATTTTGCATTTGGTGTGGCTGTCGCCCCTCTTTTTTGATCACGCCAGTATTCATGGAAACTTGTGCACCCAACGGACAAGTACTCTAACAAGGACTGCCCTGACAATGCTGAGGAGTATGAGCGTGCCACCCGCTACAACTACACCAGTGAGGAGAAGTTTGCCCTGGTGGAGGTACGGCTTGTCTGCTTTCTCCTCCTCCTTTGATTCTGACCTCGAACTGTCTTTGCTTTACAAAGGAAGGCAAAAACATGAATGAACTACTTGTTTTATACAGTTGCGTCTGTGTAGGGTGGCTCTTTGAATCTGTCACAGATGTCGGAATAGAGATTAAAATAAATTGTGGGTTCCTGGTCTCTGCATAGACACTCCCCTGAGCCAGATCAGGGCATGTTCTGAGTAGAGCTTGGGAGCCTCAGCAGCTTTTTGTTGGCACACACGAGAGGAGCAAGTTGAGACCTGGGTGTTGGAGAGAGAGGAACCCCACTCACAGCTGTGTGGTCCGCAGCTCTGCGTGATGTTTAGGACTCTTGTGATGAACAGGTCTTAATTTCTGTGCCATCTAGTTTCTGGATGTATGTTTTGTAGCTGTACGTTTCCTACCTTGTTTGAGAAATCTTTGCATACCCCCAAGGTCATGAAGAAAGTCTTCTGCATTGTCTTCTGGGTGTCTTATTCTCCTTTCACATTTAGATCCGAAATACCCCCTCCAACCCTCCCAGCTGCTCTGCCTGCCACCTCTTGTGCGTCAGGTAACCATACTTTAGGCAGGTGTGTTTCTGCTCATGTTCCAATCCATTGGTCAATCTGTCTGTCCTTTCCTAATCCCTCTGTCTTAATTACAGTAGTTACGTGTGTCTTGTAAAGTACGTCTTTCTCTCTTCAAGAATTCTTAGCTATTCTCACCCTTTGCATTTTAATATACATTTTAGAACCATCCAGTTATGTCCCAGTGAATCCTGTTAAAATTTATTATAAGGGTTTGAATAAACCTATAGACCATTTTTGGAAGAATTGACAAATTTATAATATTAAATCTTTCATGAATCTGATATGTCCATCCATTCATTAAGATTCTCTAATACCTCTCTTCATCTGTAAAACTGTTGCACATCTTTTGTTGACTTTATTTTTTTCTAAATGTTTATCACTGGTGTTTAAAATCAATTTTCTTTTTTTAGTTTTCCTTGTTTAAAATCATTTTTTTTTCAGTTTTCCTTGTATCTACCAACTTGTCTAAACTCACTTATTAATTGTAATAAATTATCCATAGATTATTCTGTATTTTCTACTTATATAATCATATCATCTGGAAATAATGACAGTCTTATTTCTCCCCCTTCTATTTTTTTTTTTTTTTAATCACACTGGGTAGGATTCCTACTCATTAAATGGAAGAAGACGCCAGGCATTTATGTCTTGTTTCCCATCCCAAAGGGAAAGCTTTCAACATTTCATCATACAGTGCATTTGTTATAGGTTCCTTGTAACTACCCTTCCTCAGATCAGGGAAGTTGCCTTCTATTCCATATTTGCTAAGAGATTTTATCATGGAAAGATACCAGTTTTATAAAACGTTTTTCATCCATTAAGACAATTAAGCTCAACATTCAGAAAACGAAGATCATGGTATCCGGTCCCATCACTTCATGGGAAATAGATGGGGAAACAGTGGAAACAGTGTCAGACTTTATTTTTTTGGGCTCCAAAATCACTGCAGATGGTGATTGCAGCCATGAGATTAAAAGACACTTACTCCTTGGAAGAAAAGTTATGACCAACCTAGATAGCATATTCAAAAGCAGAGACATTACTTTGCCGACTAAGGTCCGTCTAGTCAAGGCTATGGTTTTTCCTGTGGTCATGTATGGATGTGAGAGTTGGACTGTGAAGAAGGCTGAGTGCTGAAGAATTGCTGCTTTTGAACTGTGGTGTTGGAGAAGACTCTTGAGAGTCCCTTGGACTGCAAGGAGATCCAACCAGTCCATTCTGAAGGAGATCAGCCCTGGGATTTCTTTGGAAGGAATGATGCGAAAGCTAAAACTTCAGTACTTTGGCTACCTCATGCGAAGAGTTGACTCATTGGAAAAGACTCTGATGCTGGGAGGGATTGGGGGCAGGAGGAGAAGGGAATGACAGAGGATGTGATTGCTGGATGGCATCACTGACTTGATGGACGTGAGTCTGAGTGAACTCTGGGAGATGGTGATGGACAGGGAGGCCTGGCGTGCTGTGATTCATGGGGTCGCAAAGAGTCGGACACGACTGAGCGACTGAACTGAACTGAACTGATGATTCTTTTATTCTATCAGTGTGCTAGATTTGCATTGATAGGGTTTTTTGGATCAGGTTTAATATTAAGCTAACCTTGCATTCCTGATACAAACTCAACTTGATCATGAGATTTTATCCTTTTTATATCTTGCAAGATACAGGTTGCTAAGATTTTTATATGGATTTTTGCATTGAAGTTCATGAATAAGAGTGGCTTTTAATAATACTTTTTTCTTTTAATGTTTGGTTTTAGAACACTTCTAGATTTGGAGAAAAATTGCAAAGATAGTACAGTGGATTCCCATATACCCCATGCCCTTTTTCATTTATTAGTAACATCTTATTTTAGTATTGTTATATTTTTAATAAGCCAGTGTAAATACATTATTATTAGCTAAAGCCCATGCTTTATTCACATATCCTCACTTTTTCTATAACATTCTTCCTATGATCTAGGATCTCACTTCACATGTAGTCATCATGTGCCCTTTGACTCTTCTGGGTCATGACACTGTCTCAGACTTTCCTTGTTTGTGATGACTGTGACAGTTTTGAGGAGTGCTGGTCTTTAGAATATCCCTCAACTGGAATTTATCTAATGTGTTTTTCATGATTAGACTGAGGTTGTAGCTTTTGCAAAGGAGGAGCACAGAGCTGAAATGCCATTTTAATAACATCGCATCAAAGGCCCATGCTGTCAGTGTTACTGATTCATCAGTGCTGGTGTTGACCTTGGTCGTTTGGCTGAGCGTGTCCAGGTGTCTCTGTTGTGAGGTTACCTGCACCAACTACCAACACCCCCTTTCACAGGGTGCTTTTAGGGAGGAGGTTGTGCTTAGCCCACACCTTGACAACCTTGCATTCTAATTTTTGGATTCTGGCTTCATGAAATGGTTGATGACACTCCTATCTTTCCTGTTGTCTATAATAGTTTGTGTAAGATATTTTTTCCTTAAATGGTTTCCAGCATTTACTTGTGAAGCTTTCCCTGTATGGGATGGCTTCGAAAACTTTCAGTTTCATTGCTAGATATAGAAGTATTCAGATTTTCTGTTACTTGTATCAGGTTTGCTAAGTTGTATTTTCAAAGATTTTTCTAAGAATCTTTCTAAATTTTCTTATTTTTGACATACTGCTTTTATGATAAGTTTTCATCTTTTTTGGTAACAGCTTTTTCCCACGTACCTACAGTTCACCCATTTAAAGTGTAAAATTCAGTGCTTTGAGGGGATATACTCACAGAATTGTATAATCACAAATTTGGAACATTTTTGTTGTCTCAAAAAGAAACTCGTACCCATTAGGAGTCACCCCGCATTTTCCCCTTCCTTCATCCCATGGCAGCTAATAATCTGCGGTCTGACTGTAGATTTGCTTATTCTGGGTGTTTCATACAATATGTGATTGTGATTGGTTTCTTTCACTTAGTATTTTCAAGGTTCCCACATATATCAATATTTTGTTCTTTTCTGTGCCAAATAATATTCCATTGTATGTATATATCGTATTTTATTTATCCATATTAGCTGACAGACACTTGGGTTGTTCTGCCTTTTCACTTATGAATAATGCTGCTATGAACTTGTGTGTGTAGGATTTTGTGTGGACTTGTTTTCCTTCCTTCTGATAATACATCTAGGAGTAGAGTTGCTGGGTCATATGGTTTCTCTGCCTTTAACATTTTGAGAAACTACCAGATAGTTTGCAAAACGGCAACAGTTCTTTACATTCCTGCCAACAGTGCATGAGAGTCCACTTTCTCCAACTCCTTGCCAGTTCCTGATGTCTGTCTGGATTCTGGCCGTCCTGCTAGATATGAAGCAGTGTTTCATTGTGGTTTTGATATGAATTTTTATAACAATGCTGCTGAGCATATTTTCATGTGCTTATTGACAGTTTGTGGGCTCCCCCGGTGGTGCAGTGGTAGAAGAATCCGCCTGCCAATGCAGGGAACCTGGGATCGATCGCTGGGCAGAAAATCCCCTAGAGGGGGAAATGACAGCCCCCTCCAGTATTCTTGCCTGGAGAGTTCCATGAACAGAGGAGCCTGGTGGGCTACAGTCCATGGGGTCCCAAGAGTCTGACACAATTGAGTGACACAGTTGACAGTTTGTATATTTTTGGAGAATTGTCAGATTCTTTGCCCATTTTTTAATTGAATTATTTATCTTTTTATTATTGAGTTTATATATTCTAGGTACCAGTTCTTACCAGACATATGATTTGCAGCATTTTCTCCCATTTACTTTTTACTTTCTTAATGGGATCTTTTGAAGCATAAAAGTCTTTCATTTTAATAAAGTTCAGTTTTTCAATTTTTTTCTTTAGTTGCTTGTGCTTTCGGTGTCATCTCTTAAGAAATCACCACCTAACCCAAGTCACAAAGATTTGCCTTGTTTATTTTTGTTTGTTTGGTCTTACAGATTTTTAAATGTATATGGTCAATTTTGAGTTAATTTTTAATGCTGTGAGATAGGGTGTTATATCAGAGGTCCCCAAGACCACCCTTAGCTTAGATTTGCTAGACTAAGTTATATAGAACTAAGTAGCTGTTCTGTTCAAGGTTATGATTTATTATAGAGAAATGACATAGATTAAAATCAGCAAAGGGAAAAGACACTGGGTTAAGTCCAGGAGAAGCCAGGTGTAAATTCCAGATGTCCCCCTCCTTATTGGAGCTGCAGGGAATGTGTTTATTTCTCCTGGCAGTGGTGGGTGAGCACAGATGCAGAGTGTTGCCAACCAGGGAAGCTCACCTGAGCCTTGGTGTCCAGGGTTTCTATTGAGTGTCAGTAATGTTGGCGTGTTCAGGAAGCAACAGTTAGAACCGGACATGGAACAACAGACTGGTTCCAGATAGGAAAAGGAGTACGTCAAGGCTATGTATTGTCACCCTGCTTATTTAACTTATATGCAGAGTACATCCGGAGAAGGCAGTGGCACCCCACTCCAGTACTCTTGCCTGGGAAATCCCATGGACAGAGGAGCCTCACAGGCTACAGTCCATGGGGTTGCTAAAAGTCGGACACGACTGAGCAACTTCACTTTCACTTTTCACTTTCATGCATTGGAGAAGGAAATGACAACCCACTCCAGTGTTCTTGCCTGGAGAATCCCAGGGACAGAGGAGCCTGATGGGCTTCCGTCTATAGGGTCACGCAGAGTCAGACACGACTGATGTGACTTAGCAGCAGCAGCAGAGTACATCATGAGAAACGCTGGGCTGGAAGAAGCACAAGCTGGAATCAAGATTGCTGGGAGAAATATCAATCACCTCAGATATGCAGATGACACCACCCTTATGGCAGAAAGTGAAGAGGAACTAAAAAGCCTCTTGATGAAAGTGAAAGAGGAGAGTGAAAAAGTTGGCTTAAAACTCAACATTCAGAAAACGAAGATCATGAAATCCTGTCCCATCACTTCATGGGAAATAGATGGGGAAACAGTGGAAACAGGGTCAGACTTTATTTTTTGGGGCTCCCAAATCACTGCAGATGGTGATTGCAGCCATGAAATTAAAAGAGGCTTACTCCTTGGAAGGAAAGTTATGACCAACCTAGATAGCATATTCAACAGCAGAGACATTATTTTGCCAACAAAGGTCCGTCTAGTCAGGGCTATGGTTTTTCCAGTAGTTATGTATGGATGTGAGAGTTGGACTGTGAAGAAGGCTGAGCACTGAAGAATTGATGCTCTTGAACTGTGGTGTTGGAGAAGACTCTTGAGAGTCCCTTGGACTGCAAGGAGATCCAACCAGTCCATTCTAAAGGAGATCAGTCCTGGGATTTCTTTGGAAGGAACGATGCTAAAGCTGAAACTCCAGTACTTTGGCCACCTCGTGCAAAGAGTTGACTCATTGGAAAAGACTCTGATGTTGGGAGGGATTGGGGGCAGGAGGAGAAGGGGATGACCGAGGATGAGATGGCTGGATGGCATCACTGACTTGATGGACATGAGTCTGAGTGAACTCCGGGAGTCAGTGATGGACAGGAAGGCCTGGCGTACTGGGATTCATGGGGTCACAAAGAGTCGGACACGACTGAGCGACTGAACTGAACTGATGCTGGCATGTAGCACAATTGCTATAGCACTCAGCTACTCGGACTGTAAGCCTAGAAGAAAAACAGCTGTTTCTTATAAATCACATTGTTAGCATAAAATATCTGGTGAAACTGCTATTGAAGTGGCCCAAAGCCTTAGACATATATTCTTCGGGCTGAGTATTCCAGTGGCTTAGAGTCGTTTCCTAGGAGCCAGCCACAGGGCAGACTTTCTGGGAATGTGCAGGGTTTGTTCATCCCAGGCTACTGATATGACCCTTTCCTACACAAGAGGCTGGCTTGATTCTTTTGCGTGAGGATGTCTAGTTGTGCCTCAGTGTTATCTGTTGGGGTTGCAAAGAGTTGGACATGACAGCACACGCACGTTTGTTGACAACACAGTATTTCCCTATCGAACTGTTTCACACCCTTGTTGAAAGCAAATTGGTTATAAATGTGAGGACTTATTTCTGGACTCTTAATTCTGTTCTATCAGTCTGTATGTTTATCCTGTTCCAATACAGTCTCACAATCTCTTAGTATCTGTGGATTGTGTGGTAATGTCATCATTCATAATGCTTGTCTGGTTTGTTTTTTCCTTGATTGGTCTTCCTGAGCATTTGTTTGTTTATAAAACAGCTTTTTCTTAGTTGATCACTTTCTAGTATATGCTTATTTTCTGTTCCATTAATTTTTGCTTTTAGATATTCATTTCCTTCTTCTTTGGGGGGGGTTATTTTTATCTTTTTATAAATTAGTGATGAGTATTGTTGTTATTGTATTTAGGCCAAAGCTCCAGATTTGCCTTTCAGCACACCTTTCCTACATTCCATAGTTTGAATATGTTGTTACTGTTGTTCAGTCACTAAGTCATGTCTGACTCTTTGCAACCCCATGAATTGTAACAGGCCAGGCTTCTCTGTCCATCACTATATGCCTGAGTTTCCTCAAACTCATATCCATTGAGTCAGTGATGCCATCCAACCATCTCATCCTCTGTCATCCCCTTCTTCTCTTGCTCTCAACTTTTTCCAGCATGAGGGTCTTTTCCAATGAGTCAGCTCTTTGCATCAGGTGTCAAAATATTGGAGCTTCAGCATCAGTCCTTCCAGTGAATATTCAGGGTTGATTTCCTTTAGGATTAGATTTCCTTTAGATTGCTGTGAGCTTGAATTCAGTTCAACTTCAGTTGGAGAATTTGCTTTTTTAAATAGAAAACCTCCCTTTGTTTCCTCATTAGAAAAGCAGCCCAGTTTCATTATATAAATCCTGCAAGTGAACAGAGGAAACAGGCATGTGGAATGAGGGCAGAATCCTGTCTCTGGTACCATCACAAAAGTGAACTTTAAGCAGGTCACTGCATATTCTTCTGACTTTCTATGCATATTAATTCACTGTGCCATTGTTAACAGATGGGATTTGGGTTACAAACTTGTAATTTCTTTTTTCTTTTCCAGATAATAACAAATTTGCTCTCCTGAATCTTTTTCTTCTTTTCTGCTGGAAGTTTTTCACAGAGAGGTGTACCTAGTAGAGTCAGTTACCAAATGCTCCTGTTAGCCCCAGGGCAAGCAGATCTGTCCCTGCCCTCAGGTGCTTATAGTCCAGTGGGGTCAGACCCAGAAACAGGGACAGGTGCAGGTGTACAGTAGAAAAACAGGAGGCCAGGGGAGAGGGCCTGCACTCAGGGGAGGCAGATACCTGGCATGTGCGAGGCTCACCTGCCAGCCTCCACACACTGAAGGTCCTGTGTCCTCCTACAGGTGATCGCCATGATCAAAGGCCTGCAGGTGCTGATGGGCAGGATGGAGAGTGTGTTCAACCATGCCATCCGCCACACTGTCTATGCTGCACTACAGGACTTCTCCCAGGTCACCCTCAGGGAGCCACTCAGGCAGGCCATCAAGAAGAAGAAGAATGTCATCCAGAGGTCAGCCGTGCTGCACACACCTCCCTGCACAATCATCCACAATGGAAGGATCAGCTTAGGTTTGAGCAGCTGTAGAGTTACATTTTTATAAATATGCTCAATACACTTATATCCAACTTCCAGACACCTGTTTGGTGAATTTCCTCTAAATGTAATGTAGTGGGTCCAGTTATTAACCTGAACAACCCACAATAAGTCAGATAAAGGTCTAAGCAGTCTGGAGACCCAGAAACAAGGGTTTGGTTATCTCAGACCTGGGTGTGTCTCAAAAATCTGTGTGACAGTTCTGCTTACCAGGACTGTAGGGACACACAACTCGGCATCTCATCTCCCATTTCAAAGTTTATTATCTTCAGTGTTTTTGCTTCTATTCCAATGGCCTGTCCTACAAATTAGTCATAAACCTCATATGTATTGCAGAGATCCTACAGCAAACTTAAGCTAGGTTTCTGTTACTGTTTAGCATTTTAGATAAGGTTATCTTTCAGAGACATTTGTATAAAATGAAGCTCAGAGGGGCTCGCATGGATAGTGATTTCATTTCGTTGCTTTATAGGTGATATAATTGTCACCTGGTATTATATGCCTTCAGCACTAATATGATCTTATTACACTGTCAGTCTTCCTAGTTTTTGTTCTCTCACCTGGAAGGCTCAGTGAAAATTTTCATGTTTTCACTGAGCCTCAGTTTTGCTGCAGGGAGCCTCACTCCTGCTGTGTGGGAAATGTGCAGTGTAGTCTAGCTCAAAGTGACCAGAGTGGGCTTGTGGGTGTGTCTGACCTGAACGTGGCACCTGTGGGGGACTCTACATTGGTGGGGCCCTGTTGGGAATGGTGGAATCCAGATGTCCAAATGAGGTGTGGACAGTGTCCCCAGGATTGTGTTGGTGAGCATATTCAAATGAGAAAATGGGATAAGTCTTGAGAAGGTTATTTGAGCTCTGAGTGAATGTTTGGGGCCTGTCTTCTTGCTGCCCTTAGTGTGACTCAGTGTTTAAGAAATCAAACACCACTTCTGGGCTAATTGATGTAAAATGCCAAGCACGTTAGATTTTCTGAGGGTGGTAACGTCCCCAAGAAAACGGTCTATTTTGAAAGTTTAACATTGAACTGTCTCATTACCACATCCTCCCATTGCCCCCAAGGGAATTTATGTGTCCGAGTTGGTTGTGGGTTAAGTCAGGAGATACTATGATTGTAAAAGCGCTGAGGATGTCAACACTTTGTCACACCCTAACAACTTGACTGGTGGTTTAGTGTCCTGCAGGCCATTAGGAAGACCGTGTGTGACTGGGAGACAGGGCATGAGCCCTTCAACGACCCAGCCCTGCGGGGCGAGAAGGACCCAAAAAGTGGCTTCGACATTAAAGTGCCGCGGCGCGCTGTAGGACCCTCCAGCACCCAGGTTCTCGTTCCTTGCTCTACTAAGTGGGGTGACCGTGAGCTGGGGAAGTGGTGGGAGGCTGGGAGTGCAGTGACCTCACTGTGGCCAAGTACAGTCTGGGTCTTTTTTGCTTCTTTATTCCTTGTCCAAGTGAATCTGAATCTAGGGTATAGACACCCCATGATTCCCAGGTTTGGTCATTTGCATGCAGAACTTAATTTGACTGCATCAACTCCTATTCCCAAAATGTGGGTGAAAGTCTATGTGTCCATATTTACACTGTGTTTCCTGGTGGGTGTTTAAATGTGTGGTTATATTTTTATGTAGGGTCTGAAAAATGATTATTCCTAAAGATAAAATTTTTGGAAATTTGAAAACATAGCTTTGGTATATCCCTGGTCTCCAGCTATCACTGCTGGTCTTTCTCCTGGCACACTCAGCTCCCCCCTCCCGCTTCAAGCAGCTTTCCTCTGATCCTCACATCTGATTTAATTGCCCTCTGCTTTTTCCTTTCCTGTTTTGGAACTTTGTTCTCATCAGTTCTGTGTTGCGGGCTTTTAGAATCTCTTCTGTCAGCCTTTCAGAGAATTGCCAGCAGAGCATGTTGCTGGCTCTGTATGAAATCTTGGGGTACTTGGGCGGAGGGTGAGGGTGCCGTCCGGGGCCTGTCTGCCAGCGTGCACATCCCTGCTCGTCCTCATGCCCCCGTGACTAACGCTGTCCTGTCTGTCCGTGTTTAGCTGTACCTGGTGCGCACCATGGTGGAGTCCTTGAGCTCTGCCGAGCTGCTCAGGCAGCTCAAGTCTGTGGGCGCGGAAAGACTCTTGCATGTGGTTAACGCGTTTCTGAGGCAGTCCTACGTCTATCCGCCCCTTTTAACCTTTGGTGGTAAGACATCATTTGTTTTTCTTGTTGACGTTTATGACATGAGGCTCTCCTCTGAATTCTTTGTCCCAAGCAGCAACGACTTGGCCGTGTGGATTGGTGCTGCCCCTGCAAGGAGCCAGCGCAGTGTCAGTGGGCAGCCCTTCTCGTGGTTTATCTGTGTTTGTTGTAACTAATGTGCCATGTATATTTTCTCCCCTACAAATGTTTCCTTGGATAATGCAGCTTTACATGGTGAGAACCATGCTAGAGTCCCTCATTGCAGACAAAAGTGGTTCCAAGAAAACCTTGAGAAGTAGCCTTGAGGGGCCCACCATATTGGACATAGAAAAATTTCATCGAGAGTCATTCTTCTACACCCACTTGATAAATTTCAGTGGTAAGACCTACTGCTGACCAGTGTCTGCTCCAGCATATTCTAACACCACTAACAATGTCTAGAAAGCTCCTGCCTGGCTGGCTGCCCCTGCTGTGGTCCCTTCGTCCTCCCAGGCAGTGACACATGTTGTAACCCTCGTGGCATTTCCTCGCCTGTTGCTTTAAATGCATGGCTGGCCAGGGACTTCCTCCATGTGGCATGGCCCTTAGAAGGGTGAGGCCCATCGGGCTGGGGCTGGCCCAGTGACCTGGATACAAAGTCTTTGTAACCTACACTGGGTCAGCAACTCAGGCTGGTGTAACTGTCACCTGGCTTCAGATCCAGGTGTTGATGATAAATACCAGAAACCACTCCCAAGCTAAGTGTAGAAAGTAGCAGGTGAGCTGAGCTGCACACTCCACACCCCATCCTGGGGTGGCCATGTGCATGTGGGTGCGCTTGGTCTCCATGGAGCTGTACATGTTTATTTCTGTGCTGTATCCATGATTCAGGGTGCGAAGCCTCTATCTTGGCTGCAAGTGCTTTAGGTTTATAGTAATAGTTAGGCTTTTCTTCTTCTCTTCATAAAAGGATGGAAACATTTTTTTCCAATCTGTTTTGCATTAGATAGACATGCACTAAGTATGAATACAATACTGTGTCTGTAACCCAAGTAAAACAAATCCTGTCAGAAGGTGCACAGCGTTAACCATGTCCTGTTGATGGGTGTTGCTGGGCTTGTGGTGCTGGACGCTGACTCTCCTGTTGGTGAGTGAGAATCAGCACATCCAGGTGGCTTTGTCTATGGCCACACTGTGTGCACGGCACATACTCGTGTCCACTCGCCAAGGCCCAGGGCTGAGAGCCTGGCACGTGCCCCCTTGCCTCACCCTGTAGAGTCTTTTCTGCTTATAGAAGATTAATGTGGTATCTTTTGAATCCCTTAAGAGACGCTCCAGCAGTGCTGTGACCTTTCGCAGTTGTGGTTCCGAGAGTTCTTTCTGGAGTTGACAATGGGCAGAAGGATTCAATTCCCGATTGAGATGTCCATGCCCTGGATCCTGACAGACCACATCTTGGAAACCAAAGAAGCATCAATGATGGAGTAAGTGTTCTGGAGGCCTGTCCCAGCCTCCTGTCATGATGTTTGAAGTCCTTGGTGGTGTTTGGGAGGTGGAGGCGGGGCCGATTATTCTCAGTGCTTCATTTGAAGTCATAATTCTTGGGGTGAGACTTCAGAGATCAATAGCAGGAACAGGTGTCTTGGCTTTGGATTGAAATCTGGTGCCCAAGCAGTAAAACTGATTAACAAGTTCTCTGTGTCCAGGTGCCAGCAAGGTCCTGGGAACTTGGCAAGGGGAGACGTAGCCTGACCTCTAGTGTGGCATGGCCTCAGACCCAGATGGATTTGGGAGAGGAAGTGTTTAGTGTGAGGCTCAGTGTCAGGGCTGGGGGTCAGAGACTATGAAGGGGTCAGAAAATATGAAATCCATGGAGGGAAAGTAACTGCAAACAGGGTCTCGTGTGGCGAGCAGATGGGGTCCCCGCCCGGCCGTCCTCCCAGTCCTCCTGGCCTGTGCACACCAGGAGAGCAGCCTTCCCTCCCTCTGCAGCAGCAGTGGCATCCACAGCGTTAGAGGTCTTGATGAACATGTGTGCTCTTTGAGGGCTGCAGTGGGCCTGCTGTTCATGTGCCTCAAGCCCTCAATGAGACCTTACCTCTGCAGACTGCTAGCTACCGCCTTTTGTCCAGGCTCAGAGGGGCTTTGGCCACACCAGATTTGCTCTTGGTCAGTTATGGGGCCCGGGACCTTTGTATGTTTTTCTTTTTAGGTCAGGTAGTTTATTCTTAAAAATAAGAAAGTGACTCATTCTTGTGGTTATTAAAACATTGCAAATTGGCATGAAAATCTTTGAAACATGGTAAGTGAGAAGATGAAGTTGCGGGAGGCCGTCATGGACCTGCCAGGTGCCCTGGGTGTGACTGAACCACGAGTGTCCTGCCAAAAGCCCAGCCTGCCTGCTGAGGCTGTTTTGTCAGGGCACTCACAGGAACCAAATTTGGCATTTGAAATAAGAAATTATTTTTCCTCATGAGAAAGGAGAACAGTGAGTGTTACATTGCTGGTGGAGGGGAGGGTGTGAAAGCCAAGAAAGCCCATGGGGGCAGCCAGGCTGACCTGTGTCCCCTTCTGCAGGTACGTCCTCTATTCACTGGACCTATACAATGATAGCGCCCACTACGCCCTCACCAGGTTCAACAAGCAGTTTCTCTATGATGAAATTGAGGCGGAGGTAAGGGCCCACGCACTTCTAACAGACTTTCTTTAATTTCCTTTTTCCTCTGAATATTAGAGGAAGCAAACTTTCTTTTTAACACAAAGAGGTTTAAACAATGGAATGAACTTTGAAATAAACATTTTAGGATGAACCCTTCTATCAGTACTTTTTTCTATGCATCCACACAGGACGATTGGTGTCTTTAAACCAGCTTCAAAGCACCCATTAGCTGTTGGGTGACATTTTTTTCGCGTGGTCCCATGTCTCACATGACCCCATGTCATAAGCACCACATATCTTGCCTGTTTTCTTGGATGAACACGGTCTAGAACAGGGGCATTGTATGAAATAGATGGGCTGAACCAAACTCTATTTTATTTCTCTGGTTTTCGCTTTTTATTTTTTACTCATTATGAATAATGCTTTAATGGACTTCCTTGCACGTAACTTTTTAGTTGTGTTGGGTTATTCTTGAGGAAAAATTCCTCCAAGTAGAATTATTAAGTCTGTGTACATGCAGCTAAGGAGATAAATCTTATTTTCTAGCTCAAGATATAAGAGAATTTAACCATAACAGATTACATTATACATATGGGTCTCGTTCCCCCTTGTTGTTGTTTTTCAGTTGTTTAGTTGTGTCTGACTCTTCGGGACCCCATGAGCTGCAGCATGCCAGGCTCTCCTGTCCTTCACTGTCTCCTGCAGTTTGCTCAAACTCGTGTCCATTGAGTCAGTGATGCCATCCAGCCGTCTCATCCTGTGTCACCCCCTTCTCCTGCCCTCATTCTTTCCCAGCATCAGGGTTTTTTCCAATGAGTTGGCTCTACGCATCAGGTAGCCAACGTATTAGAACTTCAGCTTCAGCATCAGTCCTCCCAATGAATATTCAGGGTTGATTTCCTTTAGGATTCATTGGTCTGATCTCTTTGTAGTCCAATGAACTCTCAAGAGTCTTTTCTGGCACCATAGTTCGAAAGCATCAATCCTTTGGCACTCAGCCTTCTTTATGGCCCAACTGGCACATCCATACATGACTACAGAAAAGCCATCCCTTTGACTCTACGGACCTTTGTCAGCAAAGTGATGACTCTGCCTTTTAATACGCTATGATTGTCATAGTTTTTCTTCCAAGGAGCAAACGTCTTTTAATTTCATGGCTGCAGTCACTGTCTGCATTGATTTTGAAGCCCAAGAAAATGAAGTCTGTCACTGTTTCCATTTTTCCCTCATCTATTTGCTGTGAAGTGATTGGACTCAGTGCCATGATCTTAGTTTTTTGAATGTTGAGTTTTAAACCAGCTTTTTCACTCTCCATTTTCACCTTCATCAAGAGGCTCTTTAGTTCCTCCTTGCTTTCTGCCATCAGGGTGGTGTCATCTGCATATCTGAGGTTATTGATTTTCCCGGCCATCTTGATTCCAGCTTATGCTTCATCCAGCAGGCATTGCATGATGTATTCTGTGTATAAGGTAAATAACCAGGGTGACAATATACAGCCTTGACATACTCCTTTCCCAGTTTTGAACCAGTCCATTGTTCCATGTCCAGTTCTAGCTATTGCTTCTTGACCTGCATACAGATTTCTCAGGAGGCAGGTAAGTTGGTCTGGTGTTCCCATCTCTTTAAGAACTTTCCACAGTTGGTGGTGATCCACACAGTCAAAGGCTTTACCATAGTCAATGATGCAGAAGTAGATGTTTTTCTGGAATTCTCTTGCTTTCAGAAGATGTTAGCAATTTAATCTCTGGTTCCTCTGCCTTTTCTAAATCCACCTTGAATATCTGGAAGTTCTCGGTTCACATACTGTTGAAGCCAAACTTGGAGAATTTTGAGCATTACTTTACTAGTGTGTGGGTTGAGTGCAGTTGTGCAGTAATTTGAACATTCTCTGGCATCACCCTTCTTTGGGATTGGAATGAAAACTAACATTTTCCAGTCCTGTGGGCACTGCTGAGTTTTCCAAATTTGCTGTATGTTAAGTACAGCACTTTCACAGCATCATCTTTTAGAATTTGAAATAGCTCAACTGGAATTCCATCACCTCCACTAGTTTTGTTTGTAGTAATGCTTCCTAAGGCCCACTTGACATCACACTCCAGGATGTCTGGCTCTAGATGTGTGATCACACCTATTTGTAAGGCCTCCTCAGACAACCACTTTGCCTTAATGCATTTCTGTTTCTTGGGAATGGTTTTGGTCACCACCTCCTGTACAGTGTTATGAACCTCCATCCATAGCTCTTCAGGCACTCTCTCTGTCAGCTCTAATCTCTTTAATCTATTTTTCATTGCTACTGTATAATCATAGGGGATTTGTTTTAGGTCATGCCAGAATGGCCTCATTCCCTATATCCTCACGAAAACCACAGGAAACACTTCGTCAGGGAGATGCTCTGGATTCCCTGGTGAGGCAGGGTAGGCTGGGGAGAGAGACCCATGGGTCCTGGGGCAGCTTCACTCTGAGCACAGCGTGTCTTCATCACGGTTTGGGGATATGAGCTAATCTAGAGAATACAGTCTTGAGGGTGAAGTCCCAGGACTGTCCACCCTGCATCTCCTGACTAATCTTGGCAGCCCAGGAGAGGCCATGGGCAGATGCCCTTGGGACATACAGCCTGGAGGCAGGGGTATACCCCCTCAGTTCAGTTCAGTTCAGTTCAGGCACTCAGTCGTGTCCTACTCTTTGCGACCCCATGAACCACAGCACACCAGGCCTCCCTGTCCATCACCAACTCCTGGAGTCGACCCAAACACCTGTCCATTGAGTCAGTGATGCCATCCAACCATCTCATCCTCTGTCGTCCCCTTCTCCTCCTGCCCTCAATCTTTCCCAGCATCAGGGTCTTTTCAAGTGAGTCAGTTCTTCACATTAGGTGGCCAAAATATTGGAATTTCACCTTCAACATTACCTTCCAATGAACACCCAGGACCGATCTAAGGATGGACTGGTTGGATCTCCTTGCAGTCCAAGGGACTCTCAAGAGTCTTCTCCAACACCACAGTTGAAAAGCATCAATTCTTTGGTGCTCAGCTTTCTTTATAGTCCAGCTCTCACATCCATACATGACTACTGGAAAAACCATAGCCTTCACTATACCCCCTGGAGGAGCCCAAATGCAGTGCCCTTTAGCCCCCTGGGAGTACATGATAAAGAGAGACTTTTTAATATTTCTTTATATTTAGGAGAATTGAAGTATTTTTCTCCATCATGAAGAAAGGTTCTGACATAATTTTCAGTGGTAGTGTGGTGGTCACTCCTGGTCCCACTGAAATGGATTTAATCTGCTATCATTTGATGGTAAAGTTGTATCCTTTCTCATGAGAACCTCTTTTAGTTGCCTTAACAAAGAGTTGAGATTTTGTGGAAGGGTTGAGGTTCTGCAGTTTTAGGTTTTTTTTTATCCCTGAAGTGAAGTCAAGTCGCTTAGTCGTGTCCGACTTTTTGTGACCCCATGGACTGTAGCCTACCAGGCTCCTCTGTCCATGGGATTTTCCAGGCAATAGTCCTGGAGTGGATTGCCATTTCCTTCTCCAGGGGATCTTCCCGACCCAGAGATCGAACCCAGGTCTCCTGCATTGTAGACAGATGCTTAACCGTCTGAGCCACCAGGGAAGTCCTTTTTATCCCTAGGACTTGCTTATTTTATAACTGGAAGTTTGTACCTTTTGACAGCCTTCACCCGTTTATCCTATGCTCCACCTCTTCAACCACCAATCTCTTCACTGAATTTATGAGTCTGTTTTTATTCTTTTAAGATTCCACATATAAGTGAGATCATGCGGTATTTGTCTTTGTCTGACTTACTTCTCTTAGCCTAGCACCCTCAGGGTCCATCTGTGTTGTTGAAAATTGGCAGGGTTTTCTTATCTTTTATGGCAGAGCAGTATTCCACTTTGTGTGTGTGTGTGCACACACACACCACAGCCTCCTCACCCATTCACTCGTCAGTGAACACGTAGGTTGTTTCTGTGTCTTGGCTATTGTGACTAGTGCTGCAGTGAACTTTGGTGTACAGATATCTTCTTGAATTAGTGTTTCCATTTCCTTTAGATTAATACTTAGAAGTTGAATTGCTCAATCAAAAATTTTTTAAAGTTTTTTTAAAAATTTGATCTTAATTCAGGAAAACAAAATTTGGGGCGAGAGTGCAACTTGTGGGATCTTAATTCCCCTGCCAGGGATGGAACCTGTGCCTTCAGCAGTGAGAGCGCAGAGTCCTAAGCACTGGGCTGCCAGGGGAGGCCCTAGGGAAGCAGAGTGCGATGCATGCTTTCTTTTTCTTCAGGTGAATCTCTGTTTTGACCAATTTGTTTACAAGCTGGCAGACCAGATATTTGCATATTATAAAGTTATGGCAGGAAGGTAAGTATGTGGTTTGTAGTTTGGGTACAAAATCTTGGGCAATTTGATCTGACATTTCCATTAAAATTCATAGTGCATGAGAAATTGTCCCCTCTTCCCTCCATGCTAGTTTGCTTCTTGATAAACGGTTACGATCAGAATGCAAGAATCAGGGCGCAACCATCCATCTCCCGCCATCCAACCGCTATGAGACACTGCTCAAGCAGAGGCACGTGCAGGTGAGCCAGGCCTCTCCTGGGTGCAGTGAGATACAGAGCCGGCAGTGGAGAAGTGGGGGTTTTCTTAGAGCTTCTCAGATTTTAATGTATGTCAGTATGTGTGTGGCTGTGGGATCTGTGGGAACATCCCTGTCAATAGCTGAGATTTTAAAGATAAACAGTTTCTCTTGGGTAACCTGACACACCAGAGATGGCTGCCCAGTGCAGCTCCCGGGGGGCTTGGCCCAAGCGCAGGTCCTCTCTAGGAGCCCAAAAGCCAGAACTTGAGTGAAAGAAGATTGGACACTTGTTACTGTGGTGTGCTCAGTAGCTTCAGTCGTGTCCGACTCTTTGCTACCCCATGGACGGTAGCTTGCCAGGCTCTTCTGTCCATAGGGTTTTTCAGGCAAAAATACTGGAGTGGGTTGCCGTGCCTCCTCCAGGGGATCTTCCTGACCCCGGGATCAAACCTGCATCTGCTGCATTCCAGGCAGATTCTTTACCGCTGTGGCTCAGATTCTGTGGTAAAGAATCTGCTTGTAATTTAGGAGGTCTGGGTTCAGTCCCTGGATTGGGAAGATGCTCTGGAGAAGGGAATGGCTAAGCACTCCAGTGTTCTTGCCTGGAAAATTCCATGGACAGTGGAACCTAGTACATGGAGTCCCAAAGAGTCGGACATGACTGATTAAGACTTTCAGAGTGGCAGGGAGGAGCTTTTTCTTGGCCAGCATGAAGAGTAAGAATACAGTACTTGTTTTGTTTTTTTAAAAAATAATATATGTATGCTGCTGCTGCTGCTGCTGCTAAGTCACTTCAGTGGTGTCCGACTCTGTGTGACCCCATAGACGGCAGCCCACCAGGCTCCCCATCCCTGGGATTCTCCAGGCAAGAACACAGGAGTGGGTTGCCATTTCCTTCTCCAATGCATGAAAGTAAAAAGTGAAAGGGAAGTCGCTCAGTCGTGTCTGACTCTTCGCGATCCCATGGACTGCAGCCTACCAGGCTACCATGGGATTTTCCAGGCAAGAGTACTGGAGTGGGGTGCCATCTCCTTCTCCGAATATATGTATATGTAATCAAAAGAAAAATACAGAAAGTTGTAGGGAAAGTTTCATGTCATTCTGTCTACAGATAGTGTTAGTCACTCAGTCATGTCTGACTCTTAGCGACCCCGTGAACTATATAGCCCTCCAGACTTCTCTGTCCATGCAATTCTCCAGGCAAGAATACTGGAGTGAGTTGCCATTCCCTCCTCCAATCTACAGATAACTGCCATTCATATTTTGGGGCATTTTCACCAGGGTTTTGTCTGTAGCTTTATGTTATTGAAATGATACTGAGATATACCCTTGTTGTTACTACTCTGCAGTAGAAATGGAGGGGTTTTCTCTTATTCATCCCTGTGACACAGTGGAGGTAAGGCACACACAAGCCACTCTGTGTTGGGAGGCGGCCCTGAACTCGTCACAAGGGGTGCACTAAGTGACAGGCCCAGGTTCTCCAGGAGGATTGGCATCTCTGCCTGTGATACAAGTGTAAATTCGCTGCAATGAATACTACAAAAAGTACTTTACAGCTTTGACTTGCAGAGTTTCAGCTCTAGGAAAATAGGGTGTTTGATCATACTGCCATCTAAATTTTGTATGTTATTTGTCTTATCCTTTGGAATAGCTTTCTGGGAGTAGGTACATATTCTCTTGCTTGTTTTTTGTTGCTCACACTTTCCACCCTCTGTGCCCAGCTTCTGGGCAGGTCCATCGACCTCAATCGTCTGATTACCCAGCGCGTCTCCGCTGCCATGTACAAGTCCCTGGAACTGGCAATTGGGCGGTTTGAGAGTGAAGATCTGACATCAATAGTTGTAAGTGCACCCCCTTCTTTCAGGTGCAGCATACATGGGGGAGGACTGGTTGCAAGGACTGGAGCTGCTACTGCTTTCGTCATTATTGATAAATTGACCTGATTGTAGGTGAAGTTTTTGCATAGAACTCCAAAAGTGTGCACTAGAGAACACATAGTTACATCTCACTGTTGCATAAGATATGGTAAAAGAGTAAAAGGTGAAAAGTTTTAAATTAAAAAGAATGAAGACAGACAAAAATGATTTGAGAGAAAATCATGTAGAAGATGAGATAGTGAAGATTCAACATAACGTGTCAGAGTCCCCCGAAGACAAAAACCAAATAATGAGGTGGAACAAACATTAAAAATGCTATTTCAAGAAAACTTTGATGAAATAAAAAACACAGTATAAATCCTTATTAGAAGCAAATCTCACATACCAGGGAAAACAGACCCAAAGTGGCCAGCACCAAGGACCATTATAGTGAACATTGTCGTATTGGACTTTTGAAGAAAAGGAAAAGTCCTGTGGCTATCTGAGCAGAGTAATCAGGGAAAGAAAAATCCAGTTGTCCTCAGACCTGAGCTGGCAGAAAAGGAGGTGCAACATACGGATCTTTTTGCCAAATCTGTCTTCCAGGAATAATGGCTGCAGGCACATGCTAATGAACTTGTGATAACTCCAGGAAAACTCTTTGTCCTTAGAAGTCAGTAGTGGGTGAGGGTTGTCTCCTGGGCCCACCTCTGAGCAGAGCATCTCCACAGGAGTGAGCATGCTTCCCCATCCTTCCTCAGGATCCAGGCTGTCTTGGGATGTGAAGCCTAAACCGGCCTTCCCTTCAGCGTGGCTTGGACTTGGCCATAGTGTTTTCATGCCCTTGGTCTTTCATGACTTAGTGGAGTCTTTGACCAGTATAAACAGAATGCAAGTCACAGAGACCATTTTAAATTTACTTGTAGTAACATTAGAAAAGGAGAAAGAAATAGGGGGAATTGATTTTAATAATCTATTTTATTTAACCCAATATATCCAAAAGTCGACATTTTCACATATAATCGTTGTAAGAATTTTATTGGTGTGGATGTTTTATATTCTTTGTTTTCACATTTGGTTTCTGAAATCTGTATGTGTCTCACACATACTGCACAGCTTGGTTCAGGCCAGCCATGTCCTCGTTGCCATATGTGGTCAGTGGCTGCCACAGTGGATGGAACAGACCTGGGCAGGTCTGTGACGGGGCTGTGTGAGAGCCCGGAAGGCCGCCTTTGCGCGTGCTGCCAGTGTTGCCACACAGCTTTGGATTACCTAGGGTGTCTCAGGGAAGTGACTGAGGCTGACACCCGAGGACACACAGTCTGTCATCAGTGCGGTGGACACGTCTTCATGTTCTCTGCCCCGTGAAGGGTTTGGAGGATAGCGTGGGCCAGTAGCGGGTCACTGCCGTGGAGAATGGACAGTGGCCGTGGGGGGACAACTGTGGAAAGGAGGGGCATTTTAAGAGCACTGGAGAGGGCGTGATGAATTTAGGTGTGAGCAGTAAGCTCGCATCACCTGTCAGAGCCCCACCATGTGGGTCCTGGGCCTCGCACGCTGAGCCTACCTCCGTGCAGCGCCTTCCTGTCTGTGTCCTGTCCTGCTCCGTCCACCTCGAGCCCCCGCCACGGCCCTGCCCCTGGGAGGGTGAGGCCACTGTGCCGTACCCGACTCTTCTCACGTGCCTGGCTTTGTGGCCCCATAGGAGCTGGATGGGCTCTTAGAAATCAACCGCATGACACACAAACTGCTGAGCAAGTTCCTGACTCTGGACAGCTTTGACGCCATGTTCCGGGAGGCCAACCACAACGTGTCTGCGCCCTACGGGAGGATCACCCTCCATGTCTTCTGGGAGCTCAACTATGACTTCCTGCCCAACTACTGCTACAACGGCTCCACCAACCGGTAAGCGTGTCGCCTCGCAGGCAGCCCCGGGTGCTCCTACCCCTGGGCATCGAGAAAGGACGGTCTCTGGGCCCGTCCGCCCCGTGTACAGGGTACGCAGGCCCTCGTGATCTCCTCTGTCTGCAGGTGCAGCCCAGGGCCAGCCCTTGGTTCTGTGGTCGTGGCTTCCACGTGCAGAACACGTGCAGGCCAGAGTTCCTATTGAGGGCACTCCCGTGGGGCCCGGGGTCAAAGCTGTGGTACACGTGGGTAGCAGCTGCTGGGTCTACCCCACCTCCATACTTTTACGTCTGCTGACAGTGGGATGGGCTGGGTGACTCGACTCTTTCCATGCTTCCATTCTGGGATGCTGGAGCACGTGAGGGTCCAGTTAGCCTCCCTCCACCCATCTACCATTTCACTGCTGTGCTGAACGCATGAGTGGCCTGCTGGGTGGTGGCGTGCCTGCTGGCTGCAGTGTTGTGTGGTCCAGCCTCAGGGTACATCCGCATCCTGGGATGGCCCTGTGTCACTTCCAGCTCTGTGCAGAGCTTCATTTCTGCTGTGTCAGCACATGCCAGGGACACATGGGAACGTGTGTGTGTGAAAGAGAAAACGTGGGTGGGTGTGAGAAATAGGAGTGAGGGCGAATGAGGGTGTGTGAGAGAGACTATGTGTGTTTGAGCGTGATGACCACTTTTTTAAAGCAAATGTCTTTTGCTTTTACTTTGCTTCCCTGCTGCGTCTGAACATCCCTTCCCGTTAAGTGTCAGCTTAATCACTACTGACTTTTAGTCCTAGATTTTTGTCTTAATCCAGGGTGCTGAGGTTCAACCCCAAGGGCAGAAGGGAGGCCCTCCTTCAGCGTGACAATACCTGCTGTTGGGACACTGTCTGTTTGGGACACCAGGCTTGGTTTCCTTGTGGGAATACGGGCCTGTTGCTGGTACATGGAGGTGTGCCAGTAGGGCCATCATCTCAACCCCAGGTAGCAGCAGGGGCATGTGGCCGTGGCCACGAGAGCCACTGGTGAAGGAGCCCTGGCTGGCTGCCTTGGGTCAGGGGCCCTGTGCCCAGCTGGGTGCAATCCCCTGAAACCAAACTTAAGTTTGTTTTAGGGTTGGAATTAACTAGAAAAATATTTTTATTACACAAGTAATGCATCATAATTGTGGAAAAGCTAGAAGTCATGTGTGTGTTTGTGTGTGTGTATGTGTGTATGGAATATTATGGGGAAAATAATTAAATCCCTAGAGATTTCCCTTGTAAAATGTCTGTCTTTTAGAGTTTTTGCCATACAGGCAAATATACATGTGTACTTTTTATTTTGCAGAAATGGAGGCCTACTGTTAAATTGACATTCTTTTTTTTACATCATATGTCACAGTGAAGGGTATTCTGTGTTAGTAAGGGTGCATACATGCTTATTTTGCATTTGAAAATCTAATTCATGGCCATTTGCAAGATTTTCTTTGCTTTGGTTGTCTGTTTGGAACTTTGGGAGTTAGTTTCTGTTGTGTCTGTTAACAGGCTTCCCTGGTACCTGAACTGATAAAGAATCTGCCTGCCCCTAGGGAAGGGATGGCTGCCCAGTCCAGTGTTCTTGGGATTCCCTTGGGGCTCAGCTAGTAAAGAATCTGCCTGCCCCTGGGGAAGGGATGGCTGCCCAGTCCAGCGTTCTTGGGCTTCCCTTGGGGCTCAGCTAGTAAAGAATCTGCCTGCCCCTGGGGAAGGGATGGCTGCCCACTCCAGTGTTTTGGGCTTCCCTTAGGGCTCAGCTGGTAAGGAATCTGCCTGCAATGTGGGAGACCTGGATTTGATCCCTAGGTTGGGAAGATCCCCTGGAGAAGGTAACAGCTCCCTACTCCAGTATTCTGGCCTAGAAAATTCCATGGACTGTGTAGTCCATAGAGTCACAAAGAGTTGGACTCGACTGAGCAACTTTCACATTCACTGTGTCCCTAAAATTATTTTGCCTAGTGCTTAAAACTGGCATCTCCCAAACCGAAATGCAACAGAACCTTGTTATAGACAAACTGAGAAACTATGTTAAGTGGGGGCAGGGCCTGGAGGGTTAGAATCAGGAACATAAGGAGTTTTACTTTTTTTCTTTATTTTAGATTGCATTTTTGATCATCTAGCATTTTGTCACCCTTTAAAGAATTCCCAGAGATCTTGGAAAAGGAACAATTGAAGATGTTCCCTGGACCCCTTTTGTGGCCCCTGCACTGCCTGTGTACAGCACCGGCCTGTTCTGGTCATCTTAGTGACAGCCCAGCGGGTTGAGGGCTCGGAAACAACAGGAGCTGTGCGGAAGGGCTGCGGGGTGGCGGGGTGGGGGGTCAAGTGAAACTTAGCTCATGGTGGATTGAGTCACTGCGTTTTCTGAAAACCCTCCAGGCATGATGAGTGGTGAGTGTGAAGTTAGGAAAAGAGGTTTACGCTGAGGCCTTGCTTGCCAGGCTGGGCTCACGTGGGTGCCCTCGCCTGATGGAGGCTGATTCTGGGGAGCAAGCCACCAGCCAGGCCGCATGCCCTGGTAGCAGCAGGAGTCTTGTTATCAGAGACACGGTTGCCAGGACTCAGGTCAGGAAGTGGTGCCAGTGGCCTTAGCAGGAGTGGGACCAGCTCCAGGCTGTAAAGCGGTCGGTGTGGAGGACGCCGCGGCCCAGGGTGTATGAACTGACCTGAGGCCCCTCTGCCCTCAGTCCCCTTAGCCCGTCCCATGTGGGAGCTCATGTGAACAGCCTCAAGTGGAGGCTGCCTTCACCTGGCGGCGTGTGCTCCTGCCTCCCGGGAGGCGCTGATACGCAGCTTTGCCCCAGGCTCTTGAAGCCTATGCCACCTTCAGCAGGCTTGGTGATCACAAGGAAATACAGTTTCACACGCATAGGAGCTGCAGTCTGGCAGGGGCCAGCATAAAGTGACATCAGCCTTCTTGGGCCCAGAAACCCATGTGCAGTTCAGAGATACCATCTTCACCAGAGCAGTTCTGGTGGCCTTCACCTTTCTTAGCGTTGGCAAAGCCAATTACTTCTGTATTTTTAGCAGTCTTCTAGTAGATCCCGTAGAGCTTCATTATCTGGAAAAGACAGTAAAAAATAGGATTTTATATCTCCACCTTGCATGTGGAAACCTGAGAAGACAGATAAAACTGTGCCATCCAGTATCGTAATTCTACACTGAGGGTTTTCTGAGAGCTGCTTGCAGGAAATCGCACTCCGTTTGTTTCTTGTCATACCTACTTATGAAATGCTGCTCATTTCTGCTTAGTAATGTAGGCCTGGTGACTCTGGGAGGTCACATGGGGTGACACGTGACTTAAATTTAACCTGTACAGCTACTGATTTTGACAGTGTGATAGCCCTCAAAGTAAGCCAGCTATTGGGAAGAGTCTGCCTGTTTGGCAGCAAGACTGCTGAGGAGGGAGCAGTGTACCACGGCGTGTCCCATCACTGCTGTTATAACATCCATCCCCTCGTTAGGGTGCTGCTTATGCTAACTTGCTTCAGTTTTGTCCGATGCTGTGACCCCACGGACTGTAGCCTGCCAGGCTCCTCTGTCCATGGGATTCTCCAGGCAAGAATCTGGAGGGGGTTGCCATTCCCTCTTCCAGGGAATCTTCCCGGTTAGGTTGCTGGCTGCCAAATTTCTCTACTGACATGTTTCCATTTTTCTGTTTGAAATTTGTAAGTAATGTTTAGGGGGAGATAATCTAAAACTTTGAAAATGGTTCCTTATTAAAACTTGACCCACTAACCTGAACATCTGTTGATGATTCTTACCCAAATAATTATCCCTGTGGTGTTTGAACAGTGGTGATTTTCTAACCTTGTCATTCCATCTACAGTTATTCATTGGCATTCTGCTGTACATGTTAGCGTTTTTTATTTATTATTAGTAAGGATGTGGGGATTTTAATACAGGGTTATAATCTGTTACTGTCATGACTTGGTTTTAGGTTTTATGGCTCACATCTGTCTTGTCTTGGCGTGTGGGAGCCCCTTCTGCCCCATTTCTCTGTCTTCTTGGCTGTCCCATGATTCTTAAGCCTTCCATTGTGTGTAACAGAAGAAGTCCCAAATGCATTTTAGGATTATCCTTCTTTATTCTTGTAATCTGTGAGTCAGTGATTCCTTTTCATGGAGAATATTTTAAAATTAAGCAGAGTCTGAGTGTTAGGTGTGCTCGCTGCTGCTGGGGTGTCCTTGTTCTCACCTCCTTTCAGTGGTCAGAGCTGGGAAAGACTTGCACCTGTGCTGTTCCAGATTCCTGGGGCTGCCAGAACAAGTTGTCACAAACTGGGGGGCGTAAAACAACAGAAAGGTATTCTCTCACAGTTCTGGATGCTGAACATCCAAAACCAAGGTGCTGGCAGGGCTGTGCTCCTCTGAGGCCGGGTGGGGCCCTCTCCTGGTCTCTGCTGCCTCTGGTGTAGCCAGCCGCCCTCGGCCTGCAGCTGCGCGGCTCCAGTCTCCACCTTTGTTGGCCTGTGGCATTTTCCTCACATGTCTCTCCCCCTCTTCTGTGAGGAAATGAATCATGTTACATTGAATTAGGGGCTCACTCTGCTCTAGCATGACTTCATCTTAATTAATTCCATCTGCAACAACCGTGTTTCTGAATAAGAGCACATTCTGAGGTGCTAGTAATTCAGACTTCAAGTTGTCCTCTGGGGGGACACAACCCCATAATGTGTATGTGTGTGCCTCCTTGTATCCAGGCTTCCCAGGTGGTGCTAGTGGTTAAGGAACCTGCCTGCTAATGCAAGAGATATAAGAGACACAGGTTCAGTCCTTTGGTTGGGAAGATCCCCTGGAGGAGAGCATGGCAACCCACTTCAGTATTCTATGCCTGGAGACTCCTGTGGAGAGAGGAGCCTGGCAGGCTGCAGTCCATAGGGTCACAAAGAGTCAGACATGACTGAAGAGACTTAGCACGCGCTCATACTACTTGTTCGGGTGGCTCAGCTGGTAAAGAATCTGCCTACAATGTGGGAGACCTGGGTTTAGTCCCTGGGTTGGGAAGATCCCTTGGAGAAGGCAAAGGCTACCCACTCCTGTATTCTGGCCTGGAGAATTCTATACAGTCCATGGGGTCGCAAAGAATCGGACGACTGAGCGACTTTCAGTTCACTCGCATGTCACTTGTACCCAGCTCTCTCTATATTGAAACCATGAATTTACACAGCTTTGTCTTCAATTCCAGGTCAGCGACACAGGCTTCATTTCCATTTTTTAACTTCCTTCTGTACTGAGAATTCTTATTTTGTCATTCTTAATGTATTTATGCATTTGCTTAATTCCGGGACATGAAGAAAGTAGTTTCAGAATTACTTAACCTTTTGACTGTGAAGCACAAACCTATTCACTAGAATTCAGTGTTTGTTCCCATTTTTTTGTCTTTAGATTGAGAAATGTGTATAATCAAAATGTGGTGTTTAAAAGTTACTTGAGATAATGGAGTAACAGGGTTTGAATTTACTCTTTCACCTTAAACAAGTGGAAAACTGGACAGCATTTATGAAACAACTATTTCCACCAGATGTTTCCTGGAGGGAAAGGAAATGAAGGATGGAGCTGTGTGGCTCCTTGGCTTCCTACCTGAAAGCACTTTGGAGGTCTTGCTTGGTGGAGGAGACAAAGAAGCTGAGATGGCTGGATGTGCACGGCAGAGTATGGGAGAGCAGAGAGATATCAGAGGAAGAGCTCCTGACACCAACTTAGGAGCCCTTTGTGTCTGTTAGTCACTCAGTCGTGTCTGGACTTTTTGTGACCCCATGGACTATAGCCTCCCAGAATCCTCTGTCCTTGGGATTCTCCAGGCAAGAATACTGGGGTGGGTTGCCATTTCCTTCTCCAGAGGATCTTCCAACCCAGGGATCAAACTCGGGTGTCCTGCATTACAGGCAGATTCTTTATCATCTGAGCCGCCAGGAAGCCCAGTCTTTGCTTGAATATGTATTTTGTGTTTTGTGTGTGTGTGCGTGTGCGTTGGTTTGTTGGTTTTTGGTGGTTTTTGGGGAGGACGGGGAGGGGAGGCTGTACCCATAGCATTCCGGATCTTAGTTCCCTGACCACCTATGAAACCTGTATCTGCTGCAACGGTAGCACAGGGTGGTAACCACTGGACCACCAGGGAAATCGTCATTCCTGAATATTAAACTGTGTGAGCTAAGTGGAACGCCACAAGGCTGGTAGAAGAACAGCTGCCAGGGAGCTGTAGATGGAATTGTTTCCAGAGCT
Source organism: Capra hircus (assembly GCF_001704415.2). NCBI lineage: Eukaryota > Metazoa > Chordata > Mammalia > Artiodactyla > Bovidae > Capra > Capra hircus. The sequence continues at coordinate 135,461,493 of NC_030809.1, forward strand.
CACCAGGACTAGGAGTCATTTGAGGCCGCCTGTAAGAGTGGGGAAAGCTCCCTGAATGCCCAGGCACTGGATAGAGTCGCCAGCAGGGCCTGTCTTAGTGCCAGCACTAGGGCAGGGACTACTCTATGTGCTGTGCTTAGTCACTCAGTCGTGTCCGACTCTGTGACCCTGTGGACTCTAGCCCACCAGGCTCCTCTGTCCATGGGGATTCTCCAGGCAAGAATACTGGAGTAGGTTGCCATGCCCTCCAGAGGATCTTCCCAACCCAGGTCTCCCATATTTCAGGTGGATTTTTTTAAATTAATTAATTAATTTATTTGACTGCACCAGGTCTTAGTTGCAGCATGTGGGATCTAGTTCCCTGACCAGGGATTGAACTTGGGGCCCCTGAATTGGGAGCCTGGAGTCTTAGCCACTGGACTACCAGGGAAATCCCTCCAGTGGATTGTTTACCACCTGAGCCACCAGGGAAGCCCAAGAATACTGGAGTGGGTAGCCTATCTCTTCTCCAGGGGAACTTCCTGACCCAGGAATTGAACTGGGGTCTCCTGAGTTGCAGGTGGATTCTTTATCAGCTGAGCTACCTAGCAAGCCCAGTGGCTACTTTACACCCTAACAGACCAGCTGACTTGCAAGTAGTTTAACCATCTACCTCCCAAAATTCAGCATTCTTTAAAAGTTAAGGACAAAATCCAGCCACTCAACACCGTAGTGTTTCCACGTCAATGTGCTCAGAGCCACAGGCTGCTCCTTCCCTTGGTTGCAAATGTTTGTTTCATGAGCTGTTAGTGTTTTGACAGTTACACTTTTTTATATGTTAATCAGGTTCTTAGAATTTAATAATTAACAAATCCACAACTTTTAAAAAATTTTTATATTTTAGTTGAAGGGTAATTACTTTACAGAATTTGTTGTTTTCTGTCAAACCTCAACACGAATCAGCCATGGATATACATATATCCCCTCCCTCTTGAAGCCCCCTCCCAACACCCTCTCCATCCCACCACTCTAGGTTGATACAGAGCCCCTGTTTTGAGTTTCCAGAGACATATAGCAAATTTTACTTGTTTCCATGAAACAAAGTAACAAAATTTCCATGTTACTGTCTCCATGTATCTCACCCTCTCCTCCCCTCTCCTCGTGTCCATAAGTCTATTCCCTATGTCTGTTACTCCAATGCTGCCCTGCAAATAAATTCTTCAGTATCTTTTTTGTAGATTTCATATATAAATGTTAGTATAGGATATTCATCTTTCTCTCTCTGACTTACTTCACTCTGTATAATAGGCTCTAGGTTCATAGACCTCATCAGAACTGACTCGAATGCACTCCTTTTTATGGCTAATATTCTGTTGTGTGTATGTACCGCAACTTCTTTATCCATTCATCTGTCGATGGACCTCTAGGACATCTGCTTCCATGTTCTAGCTACTGTAAATAGTGCTCTAATGAACAGTGGGATACATATGTCTTTTTCAGTTTTAGTTTCCTCAGGGTTTATGCCTAGGAGTGGGATTTCTGGGTCATATGGTGGTTTTATTCTTAGTTTTTTAAGGAATCTCCATACCATCTTCCATAGTGGCCGTATCAGTTTACATCCCAACCAACAGTGCAAGAGCGTTCCCTTTTCTCCACACCCTCTCCAGCGTTTATTGTTTGTAGACTTTTTGATGATGGCCATCTGATTGGTTTGAGGTGATATCTCACTGTAGTTTTGATTTACATTTCTCTATTAATAAGCAATGTTGAACATCTTTTCATCTGTTTGTTAGCCATCTGTATGTCTTCTTTGGAGAAATGTCTGTTTAGGTCTTTTTCCCACTTTTTGATTGGGTTGTTTGTTTTTCTGGTATTGAGTTGTATGAGCTGCTTGTATATTTTGGAAATTAATCCTTTGTCAGTTGTTTCATTTGCTATTGTTTTCTCCCATTCTGAGGGTTGTCTTTTAACCTTGCTTATACTTTCCTTTGCTGTGCAAAAGCTTTTAAGTTTAATCAGGTCCCACTCGCTTACTTTTGTTTTTATTTCCATTACTCTAGGAGATGGGTCATAGAGGATCTTGCTTTGATTTATGTCATCGAGTGCTCTGCCTATGTTTTCCTCTAGGAGTTTTATAGTTTCTGGTCTTACATTTGGGTCTTTAATCCATTTTGAGTTAATCTCTGTATATGGTGTTAGGAAATGTCCTAATTTGATTCTTTTACATGTAGCTGTCCAGTTTTCCCAGCAACATTTATTGAAGAGGCTGTCTTTGCCCCATTGTATATTCTTGCCTCCTTTGTCAAAAATTAGGTACCCATAGGTGCATGGGTTTATTTCTGGCCTTTCCATCTTGTTACATTGGTCTATATTTCTGTTTTTGTGCCAGTACCATACTGTCTTGATGACTATAGTTTTTTAGTATCTATGACTAGTTTTTTATCATGCTTCTTTGTGAGAGTTTAATATGTTTAAATGAACCCTTCTGATGAAACTTAGTAATTTTGATATTTCTGCTTTAAGATCCAACTGTTTCATTTTCAGTGGCTCCTAATCCATTATGAAGCCACAGTCTCTTGGCTCCGCAAGTGTGTTTTTGGACTCATCTTCTGTTAGCTTGTACCCAGTGACCTAAGTGACCACATCACTGCCCAAATCTGCCTTCCTCCTCCTGTCCCCTGGCATCATTGCTGTGTCCACAGGCCCCTTTTCAGAAGATGAATAAGGCCTGAAATGGTTCTGGCGCCCACTCTGGAGACTCTCTTTATGTTCTAGAAGGGCCCTGGTGTTCTTAGTCTGTTTCTTTGAACTTTGAATACATTTATCAAACTTCAGAGTATTTATAGCTCATTCCTAATATGGGTTTTGATTTCCTATGTGATGATTAATTGGGAGGAAGAGTTCATTGATGAGTAATAGAAAAGTTCTCAATTTTAAAGAAGTACCATTAAATTTTTGATTTTCTTTTCTCTTTTAAAACCTTGTTTAGATTTGTTCGGACAGTATTACCATTTTCTCAAGAATTTCAAAGAGATAAACAGCCAAATGCACAACCTCAGTATTTGCATGGATCAAAGGTAAGTTCTTTTATGTTTATATTATGATTTTCAAGTTCACAGTGAAGTGTATTTTGAAGTTTAGTTTGAATCAGTTTAGTTGCAATAATTTAAATGTATCATGCCACACAGGGCTTTCCAGGTGGCTCAGTGGTAAAGAATCTGCCTGCCAATGCAGGAGATGCAGGTTTGATCTCTCGGTTGGGAAGATCCTCTGGAGGAAAAAATGGCAACCCACTCCAGTATTCTTACGTGGAGAATCCCATGGACAGAGAAGCCTGGCGGGCTACAGTCCGTAGGGTAGCAAACACATGACTGAGTGACTAAGTACACGTACATCATGCCACATACGAAACGCGATTGTATCCTTCAGTTAGCACCGTTCTAAACTGTAATGTAGTGCTGCCTTAAGTGTGGCCGTAGGAGTACACAGAATCCTAGGAGGCCGTCTGTATTCATCAGTATTTAAATATTCTCACTTGTAGGAAGTCAGACTCCTAAGGAAATAAGTCAGACAAGTACAAAGTGAAATATGTTACAGGGGCAATAATACATCATCGTCATGAAAAGCATGGCAGCAGACTAACTGACCATAGCACCTGCCTCACAGGTTCGGGGCTGGGGGGTTAGAGATGAAACCCCCCTGCTCAGTACTGCTGCTGAGCAGCTGTGCAGGTAGGACAGGTGACGGGTGGGGTGGAACACGCGGCCCAAGACTCTGCCTCTTTCCCACACCCAGGTGACGTCTATGCTCTGGGACTGCACAGGAAAGCATTGTCATGGTGTCTGAGCTGCTGGTGGGGTGAAGCTGGGTGCCCAGCCCGCCCTTTAAATTGGGAGGTTGGGAGCCTCCTTAGAGTGTAAGCCTTTCATTTCCATCCTCTCACTGCAGATGTAGTGGAACTCAGACGTGCAGCAGTGTTTACACCTTGGAAATGGGTAGATAATACAGTTTGGGCTCATGTGTGGGTTCAGCCTTCCTCCTCCACCACTTGGTAAGGGCATGAAGTGGATAACTTTAAAAGGACAAGAATAAGTCCTCTAATGCACCTCCTTTTGGAATTAAAATACAGTGTTTAACCCCCTTGGAACTAAAAGAAGTTTTATGTAATTTTTGTAGACAGAACTAGAAACTTTGGTGATTAAGATAGAAATTTCTGGAGAAGAAAGTGGCAGCCTGCTCCAGTATTCTTGCCTGCGAAATTTCATGGACAAAGGAACCTGGTGGGCTGTAGTCCATGGGAGTCACAAAAGAGTCAGACACAACTTAGTGACTAAACAACAAAACTGTACTCATGTTTGCACTCCCTCCCAACCTTGGAAACCAGTCCACGGCCACCCCTTGCTGACAAGAGTATGTTTAGCTGCCAGAGATGAAATCAGTAATAATAGCTTGATTATCTTTAGTGCTAATGAGCTGAACTCACAAGTTTCAAATAGATTCAGGATGGTGTCATCGTCTTTGGGTAATGAAATGACACCACCTTGCTTTGTTTGGGGCAAATTCAAGAAAAAGAAGAAAATAGAATATCTGTGTGAAACAACTCTACAGCGGTGCTCTCAGACTTTACCATGCTCTCGATGTGATTCGCCTGGACTGCAAGAAGACCAAACAGTCCTAAAGGAAACCAACCCTTAATATTCACTGGAAGGACTGATACTGAAGCTGAAGGTCCAATACTTTGGCCACCTGATATGAAGAGCCAACTCACTGGAAAAGACCCTGATGCTGGGAAAGATTGAGGGCAGGAGGAGAACGTGACAGAGGATGAGGTGGTTAGAGAGCATCACCAATTCAGTGGATATAAACTTGAGCAAACTCCAGGACATAGTGGAGGACAGAGGAGCCTGGTGTGCTGCGGTCCATGAGGTCGCAAAGAGTTGGAAGCAACATAGCAACAACAGTGTGATTCTGACAGAATTCTAGCATCACCGATTCAATGGACATGAATTTGTGCAAATTTCAGGAGATAGGAGAGGGCAGAGGAGACTGGTGGGCTACAGTCAGTCCATGGGGTTGTGGAGAGTCAGACATGATTTCATGACTGAACAACAACAGAGGTGAGCAGGAGGCAAGAAGAATCAGGCTTCCTAGAAGAGGAGTCACACAGCTGTTTTTGCTTGAGTAGGTTTTTTCAAAGTGGCGAGTGACATATCCAGCTTCTTTGCCAAATTGGTCCTCTGCCATCTTCAACACTTGCCTCCCAAGGAGTGTTCCCTGTACATAAACACTAACTGTACAGTTTGGGTGTATTGAAGGAGATGGGGTGGGGAGAATATGCAATATGCAGGGTGAGAAACAAAACAGACCTGCACCATAATATTAGGAAGTAACACACGGGAAATTAATTTGGCAGCTGTCCCATACATTTCAAGTGGAACACAACTTTCTAACTATAATTTTCCACTTGCCAGTACAATGAAAACAGTACTCCAGGAGAGTAAGTTTACTGTACATCATCAGTGGTAAAATTAACAGGGCTTATGCTTTAAAGATTGTGAAGAATAGGGAATGTATTTATTTTTTAATTTGCTTTTACTATAGCCAGAAAGTATTTGAGTATCCCTCTTCTGGGACAGTTCACGGCTGTCAGAAACACATTTTATGTGATGCAAAGCAGGTAGAACACATGTCATTGTCACAAAACCCTTGGTTTTTTTTGATGGGATATTTATTATTGTCATTTACTCCATAAGGGTGACTACTGCTGGAATCCACATCAGAAAAGAGCAGAGAGAAAGTTCTGGGACTTCCCTGGTGGTCCAGTGGTTAACACTGTGCTTCCACTGCAGAGAGCACTGGTTCAATCCCTGATCAGGGAACTAAGATCCCACATGCCAGATGTTGCAGCCAAAAAAAGAAAAGAAAAATGAAGGTTGTGCCACCAATCTCTGGCACTCCAGGCAAAGCCAGCCTCCAGGAACGGAGCCAGGAAAAGCCTGATTTTACATGTCAGTGGGTTTCCAGCTTTCTGCTCATGTAAGAAACAAGGTGTGATATCCCAGTTTTCCTTTTGGTTCAAGTATAGTCACTCTAGAACAGGTTCTTTTGAGAGGCAGTGAGATTCTAGATGTTCATGGCTCAGAATGCAGAGTTCATTGCTCAGGAGAAAAAGGAAACACCTAAAACAGCCTCCATAAGCCTTGAGGATAGAATGATCCCCCGAGAGTTGATGACTGATGAGAGGTTTCACACTTCCTCCTTGGAAGGAAAGCTATGACAAATCTAGATAGCATATTAAAAAGCAGAGACATCACTTTGCTGAAAAAGGTCCATATAGTTAAAGCTGTGGTTTTTCCAGTAGTTATGTACAAATGTGAGTTGGACCATAAAGAAGGCTGAGTGCTGAAGTATTGATTCTTTTGAACTGCAGTGCTGGAGAAGACTCTTGAGATTCCCTTGGACTGAAGGAGGTCCTAAAGGAAATCAACCCTGAATATTCATTGGAAGGACTGCTGCTGGAGATTAAGGTCCAATGCTTTGGTCACCTGATATGACGAGGTTGACTCATTGGAAAAGACCTTGATGCTTGGAAAGATTGAAGGCAAAAGGAGAGTATGAGACAGAGGCAGAGGACGAGACAGTTAGATAGCACCAGTAGACATGAATTTGAGCAAACTCTCGGAGATAGTGAAGGATAGGGAAGCCTGGCGTGCTACACTCAATGGGGTCACAAAGAGTTGGACAGTACTTAGCAACTGAACAACAACAACTCCTGAGGATATTCATTCAGAGCTCAACAACCAGACTTGCTAGACGAGGTCTTCAGAATCTTCTTGTCCTGATGTAGTTCTCTGTGTCTGTAGAGGAAATATTTAAGACAATTATAAGAGGGGAAGGGGAAAGAATACAGAGGCCTAAAAGGAGAAATCCTAAAACACTTCATTCAAAAGTGGTAACTTCTGTAACCTATAACTTACATAATGTATAGTGCAACATATATATTACATCCTCTGTCCGTGGAATTCTTCAGGCAAGAATACTGGATTAGGTAGCCATTCTCTTCTCCAGGGGATTTCCCAACCCAGGGATCGAACCTGGCTCTCCTGCATTGCAGGCAGACTCTTTACTGTCTGAACCACCAGGGAAGCTCATAGGTTAACTCACATAACATATAATGTAAAACTTGGAACATCACTGAAAGACCTGTGCAAAGAGATGCTCCCCAAAATACCACAGTTACATCACAACAGAATTCCAGAAAATGTCTAAGTGACCCACAGGAAGAGAAGAAGAAAGAGCCTATGTAAAAACCAGTAATTGCATTATTTGTAAATGTATTATTTGTAAGTAGTCTAAAGACAGTTCAAAGGCAGAGATTGACTGTGGATTAAAAAGTACGACTGCATAAGAAACTCACTTCAAGTCAATGATAAGTAAATTAAAAGTAAAAGGATGGAAAAAGATGTAGTACACATCAGGGGCAAAGAGGGAGGGACATAACATAATGAGAAGAAGGTCAAGCAACCAAGAAGATATAGCAATCCGAAATGTTTATGCGCCAAACAACAGTTTCAAAATACTTGAAGCAAAAACTGACATAAGTGAAAGGAGGAATGAACAACTCCATAGTTGTAGTTGGGGAGGTCAACTTTCCTCTCACTTAGTAATCAAAAGAATAAGTATACAGAAAATCAGCAACAAAGAAGAATAAACACCATCAACCAACAGGGACATGTGTAGAACACTTACAACAGCAGAACACGCATTCTTTTCAAGTACCCATGGAGCATTCTCAAGATAGACCATATCCTGGGCAATAAAGCAACCTTGGCATATACTGGGCATTAAAACAACTTCAACAGAATTCAAAGAATCAAAATATTACAGAGTGTTATCCTACCACAGTGAACGTAAACTTGAAATCAGTAACAAAGAATGACAAGAAAATCTCCAGACACTGAAATTAACATACTTCTAAATGATCCTTAGGGCAAGAGGAAGTCTCAAAGGAAGTAAATCAAAATTTGCAGGGTGCAGCTAAAGAAGTGCTAACAGTGAAATACATAGCACTGAATGCTTAACATTAGGAGTTTCCCTGTTGAGTGTGCACCTGCGTCCTTAGGCAAACTGGGAGGCCTTGTCTTACCAGAAACGACCCTGCCTACCTTTCTTGCCTGCCCACCATGCGGGGCCTGCGGTCTCCAGCTCCCTGGTACCCACTGTCCCATCAGAACCTATTGTTGAGCATCTCCCTTAGGAGACAGGGAGCAGTAAATGGGGGCAGCAGTGAGGTTCTAGGATACATTGATTTCTCATTCCAGGACTTCAAAATATCTTCTGTGGGACTGGCAGTTTAATAAATGTTGGAAGACCAAATGGTTTTGTTTTCTTCCTTCTGTTTTAGCGAGCTTGTTTTCATGTCTTCAGGTTGAAAACATAGATTCCAATGAAGGGCAGTCTGACAGGTTCTTTGGATCCACTGTGTGCTAATGCATGTAGATGAGGACACTTCATTTTCATGTGTGCATGGAACTATACTGAAGACCCGGCAGCTTCATCAAGCACTAATGTTCTCTGCCCCCAGGCTTTAAACCTGGCCTATTCGAGCATCTATGGGAGCTACCGGAACTTTGTGGGGCCCCCGCACTTCCAGGTCATTTGCCGGCTGCTTGGCTACCAGGGCATTGCAGTGGTCATGGAAGAGCTGCTGAAGGTGGTCAAGAGCCTGGTATGTTTCCCGCTGGTGGGCTTCCTTCCCAGGGTTAGGGGGAGGATTCTGCACCCAGTTCCTGTGTGGCGAAGGGCTGCCCACTCCCATCGAGGTCGCTTTCCTTCTATGTGTGAGATTTCCTTTCCAACCAAAGTGATTCTCAGTCTTGGGTCATTATCATGCATTTTACTAACAAATTCGTTTGTAAAAGTCCCCATCGCACCGACAGCCTGCAGGGTAATGTGGCTGGTGGTTGACACAGACCATCTCTCACAGCTGCAAGGCACAATCCTACAGTATGTGAAGACGCTGATGGAAGTGATGCCCAAGGTCTGCCGGCTGCCGCGACATGAGTACGGCTCCCCGGGTGAGCACAGCATCCCTCTGGGGTGTACAGGGAGGGGCAGTGTCGGCCCTAGGTCACTTAAGGGAAATCAAGTTGGAAATTACTGGTAAGGATCAGATCTGCCTTCCCCAAGTGGGAGAAGGTGGGAAGCCCAAGCAGAACCTGATTGTTTCCAACAGAACAAACCAGCCTTTCAACCAAGAGCTGGTGTGCAGGCGTGGGAGAGCTGGGTGGGGGCTGACAGTGCTGTGAACCCTATGTACCTCGGCTCTCCTGCAATACCAGGATCTTGCAAATCACTGATGGGGGAGGCAGGGAGTGCCACTGCCTGCTAGTCTTCAGCAGCCCAGGCTGCAGGGGAGCCCGTGCAGGGGGCCACTTCCCCGACAGTGCAGCTTGTCTGTCTCTGCCCGGCAGCCTCCTATCTCACTGAGTGGCCAGCTGCAGGGCCCTCAGGCAGATGTGGTCTTTGGGGTGCCAGACGAACCTATGTGAGCTGACCAGAGTGGATCTGGTTCTTTCTACATGGATAACCTTCATGACTCAGAGAGCTTTGTGATAAAATTGAATGACAAGAACCCTTGTCTCTTAACAAAGCTGCCATTTATCTCATATCTGTTAATACTTTATTGAAAGCTGGAAAACTATCTTGTTGGTCACCAGTGGGATACTGTCCTGATAGGCAGTTGGCTGGTATGGTTGAGCCTCTGGGTGTTCCTGGCACCACCCAGGGCTGCTGTTGGTGTTTGAGGAGACAGTGAGGTGACCCACTTGGCCATTAGGAAGGGAATAACCATTGGTCTGTCCTGGCTTAGGGAAATCTCAGAAAGTAGACAAGTAATGTTGAGATAATAAAACTGGTGCTCAGATCCGTATTTAAGATGGATATTTTAAATGTCAAAGACAAAGCCATTTAAGCCAGATCCAGAGCTGGTCTACAGGAGAGCTGTGGACTTCCAGGCTGGTTTCCACATGTCCTCACCCAGCTGGCATGGCACCACTGTGGAGGCAGTGCCATGTTGCTGGAAGTACCCCCACACTCATGCTCATTGTGGGGTAGACCACCAAGAGGAAAGGATGGTCTCAGGCAGGCAGGGCTGTGGGGTCATTGTGGAACAGCGCTCAGGGCCTGACCTGATGGGATGAGAAGTTTGAAATCTCTTTAAGTATCCAGCATTTTTCTCAGTGTTGTTTTGCCTGTTCTGGGTCTTCTGTATGACTATAAATTCTGGAGTCAGCTCGGGGATTTTGACTGTGTCAGCAGTGAATGGATAGAGTGCTTCCTAGACTTTATGCTTCTTGTCTTTTCCTGCCTTATGACAACATCCAGAACCTCCAGGAGAGTGGTGAAGATGTGCTGTCTTTCTCTGGAGCTCTGGGAGAAGGCATGCAGATTCACCACTGAGTATGATGTTAGCTACAGGGTTTTTGTAGATGTCCTTTATTAGATTAAATATGTTCCTCTCTATGCCTGTGAAGGGATCTTGAATTTTATCAAATACCTTTTCTACCTCTGCTGGGGATGACTGTGGTCCTGCTCATTTATTGCAACATGATGCCTCCTCTGAAGGTGTATACAGACCTCAGAGATGTTGCAGGTCTGGTTCCAGCCAGCTGCAAATTATCACAATAGAGCAAGCCATATGAATTTTTTATTTCCTGATGCATATAGTTATGTCTGTACTATGCTATAGTCTATTAAGTGTGCAGTAACGCAAGATACGCCTTTTAAAACAACCGTATCTTGGACTTCCCTGGTGGCCCAGCAGTAAAGAATCCGCCTGCCAATGCAGGGGATACGGACTTGATCCCTGGCCCAGGAAGCTCCCACATGCCCTGAAACAACTAAGACAGTGTGCCACAGCCGCTGAGCCCTCACTCTGGGGCCCGTGCTCCAGAAAAAGAAAAGCCACCAAAATGAGAAGCCCGCACACTGCAAGGAGGAGTATTCCCTGCTCGTCACAACTAGGGAAACCCCGAGTGCAGCAGTGAAGACCCAGCACAGCCATAAATAAATAAAACTGAGTATCTTACTTTAAAACACATCATTGCTAAAAAATGCTAACCATCGTCTGAACCTTTAGCAAGATGTGACCTTTTTGCAATAATAACATCAACGAACCTGGATCACCATGACAAATATAATAATGATGAAAAAATTTTAAATATTGCATGAATTATCAAAATCTGATCTAGAAACATGAAGTGAACAGATGCTATGGGGAAAATGGCACCTATAGATTTGTTTGACACAGGAGTGCCACAGACCTTCAGTTTGTGAAAATAACACAATATCTGCAAAGCACAGAAAAACAAGCTGTGCCTGGACTGGGTTGACAGGCTTTGAAGCTGAGGACCAGGATCCAGGCGGTGGAACAGGAGACGTGCCCATCTCCTTGGTGGGCAGGATGGCAGTGTTGGAGAGTCTTCTGCCAGCATGGGTGCTTTCGGCTGTGGGCCCCAGGCTGCGCACTGTCACGCTCCCTCCCTCTAGCCTCTCCCAGCCCCACATTCATTGTCTCCCACTTCAGGCATCCTGGAGTTCTTCCACCACCAGCTAAAGGACATAGTTGAGTATGCGGAGCTGAAAACGGTGTGCTTCCAGAACCTGCGGGAGGTGGGCAACGCTGTGCTCTTCTGCCTGCTCATAGAGCAGAGCCTGGTGAGTGTCCAGCGCCGCCATGGCCTGCATCCTGCCAAGCCCCTTCCTCCTCATGGATGACAGAAGAGGCCATTCTTTAGGCGCTTGATTTAGTGGCGTTATTTAATGGGGGAAGGAGAGCAAGTGTTATAAAGCACTTTTCTTTTATTCATGGTTATTTAGACTTTTGAATTTGTTCCCTATAATTGAAAAACAAAAATGCAGTAGTTCATTTAAGAATGTTTTACTGTGTGACTATTGTAAGAATGTTTTATTATATAGTATTTACTGCATCTAAATTAACATACATGACACACACATAATGTATAAAGCTGCTGCCTGGGAGAACTGTTTGTGATGGAAAATTCCATAGCTGAGGCTGTTGAGACCTCAGAGTGGGGCTCCATGTGACTAAAGAACAGAGTTTTAAATGTCATTGAATTTTAATTTTTTACATTGAAGTAGGTACACATGGCCCATGCCTGCTGAGGTGGACAGCATAAGAAAGCAAGCGCTAGGAGCCCAGCAGCACCAAGAAATCACGCGTGGGCACCCACAGTCCCACTGCCTGCCTGCTGGGCGTGTCCTTCGGCCTCTCCTTCTGTCCCTGTAGGTCACGTCAGTTGACTGCCGCTCTGCACCCAGAGCCCTCTTGAGCTGGCCTCACTCTGCCTTTCAGTGAGGACTGTGGAGCAGGACGTCTTCCCTGCTGCTGGGCTCTCCTTCTGTTAAATGTTCCGTTTGTATCTTGTCCATTTTACTACAACTTGTGTATCTTCTGTGTGTTACATGTAAATGCTAGTATTGTTGTGTATCGCTAGGTCGTGTCTGATTCTTTTTTGTGACCCCATGGACTACAGCCCACCAGGCTCCCCTGTCCATGGGATTCTCCAGGCAAGAATACTGCAGTGGGCTGCCATTTACTTCTCCAGGGCATCTTTTCGACCCCGGTATCGAACTTGTGTCTCCTGCCTCGGCAGGTGGATTCTTTACCGCTGAGCCACCGAGGAAGCCCTGATTTTAGCTTGTCTTTTCACGCTAATAGTGGCGATGTTTGAGGAACTGATACTCCTGATTTGACTATGGTCTCTTTTCTATGGTTCTTGTGTACAAGCACTTCTTGTATCTCTTCAAAGAAATCCTTTCCTCTCTAGGAATCATAAAGACATTCTTTCATATTTTCTTCTAAAGATTTTAGGTTTTGTTTCTACATTAAAGTTTATATTCCTTCTAGAGTTGGTTTTTGTGTGTAATGTCAGATGTGGGTGAAGATTCTTTTTTCTTCATGGGTCATCAGTTGTCCCTTCTCCAGTGACTGAAGGAAGACTCCTTTCCTTGTTGGTCAGCAGTATCCCTCTGTCATCCTCCGCTTTCTATGGCTGTGCTAGTCTGTCTCTTGGTTTTCTTCCTCATTCTACTAGTCTGTGTCTGTCCATGGCTTCTAACATGCTGTCTTACTCATGGTAGCTCTAACTAAAGTGTTAACCCCTGGTAGGACATGCTCCTTACCTTATTCTTCTTCAAGCACATGCTACCTCTTTGTGGATCTTTGCTCTGCTGTGAAAGTATGAGAATCAGCTTGGGCCAAATACACTGAAAAAGCACACTGACATGTCAGTGGGAGTTGTGTTACATTTCTAGCTCTATCTGGGGAGATCTTTGCTCTGTTACTTCTTAGAGCAGTCTCTTCTCTCTCTGGAGCCTTGGCACCTTGGCAGAGGCAAGGTGTGTTTTGCAAGGACCTGGGCCAGGGTGTTCCATACACTGTGCAGGGTGTGGCAGTCAGACTGCAGGCCTGAGGGGCTGAGCCAGTGGGCTCGGCACCTTGCACCTGGTTACTCGAAGAAGATATGCTGGCTCTCACGTCAGGGAGCCCAAGCTCGGCTGCAGGGTACAGTCTCTGGTCAGGACCTCATCTTCCAGACTCTGCTCTGCCACTCTGCTCGCAGAAGACCTTTTCCATGTGGTGCCAGAGGTGGGCAGCTCCCAGGCCCTTGCTGTCCCACTGCCTGTGACTCAGCCCAGCTGCTCCCCGCAGCAGGACTGGTGGTGCTGGGCCAACAGGCAGCTCCCCAAGGAGCTGGTGTCCAGGGCAACCTTGCTCCAGGAGCAGCTGAGGGAGAACTGAATCTTTCACCTAACTACACTAGATAAGTGAGGGGAAATTCCTGTAAATAGTAATCACTCATCATGAATTTTCAATATTTAATAGAGGAAAAGTCCCTTCACATATGACTTTTCCTGAACACATACGTGAAGTGCAGTATCTCATCTGTGTGTATCCACGCCCATCTCTGCGTTCCCTTTTTCACTCGACAGTAAATCTGGAGATGATTCCACATTAGTAATGGTGACAATTATCAGCCTTTTCCAGCTGCGTGATACTCCACAGACATTACGCTCTAGTCTGTGTGTGCGTGGTAGTCCTTCACCGTCTGATGCCTTCCTTCTGTGAGAAGAGCTTGTGTTCTTTCTGGACTTGGGCACAGGAGGTGTGGAGGAGGGGGTCAGCCTCCTTTTGGAGGGTTCTGGAAGAGCAGGGCTGGCTGACTGACTGCTCTTCCAGGCTTATGTTAGGCGATGACAGGACCTTTACATGATGGGTACAGAAAGCCTTCTCTTCCTCCTCTTGCTCTTAGTTTTGCTATCATCTTTGCGGAGATCCTCAGAAAGGAAACTCTTATCAGTCAGTATGTTTTGATTCTCTGATAACCATTTCTTTGTTTAGCAATTTGTTTTATCAAGATTTCAGGATAGGTGTAGAGTAGGAGGCAGGAGAGCCCGTTCTCATTTCCTGTCTTTTTGCCCTGTGGTGAGCACACTGCTGTCCAAAGAGTTTCCCTTGTTTATGGGCCCTCCAGCTAGGGAAGGGCACCCTTCTTGACCATTTTTGGGTTCATGGTGGAGTTTTAGATGTTGAGACCCCTGTGATATTGGAAGTAAGCTTTCTTCCTGCATTGCATTGTTCTGGAGAATAGGTTTTATGTAGTGTGGGGTTTTATTGCCTGTTTAAAGGAATTTGTGATCCAGCAACAGGTTCAGAGTGACTGCTCAGACTCTTGTTTTAGGCTCAGTGGGGAATGGCCAACGGTGCCCCTTCCTTCTGCCTCCTGTTCTTTGTTTACAAAGGAGGCACCTGCTTCCTGGCTTTGCAGGGATGGCTGAGAGACCCTAAAGACAAAGGAACCGTGCTCAGTGCTGTCTGTGTTTCAGTTCAGTTGCTCAGTCGTGTCCGACTCTTTGCAGCCGCATGGACTGCAGCACTCCCTGTCCATCCCCAACTCCCAGAGCTGGCTCGAATTCATGTCCATCCAGTCAGTGATGCCATCCAACCATCTCATCCTCTGTTGTCCCCTTCTCCTTCCTTCAATCTTTCCCAGCATTAGGGTCTTTTCTAGTGAATCAGCTCTTTGCATCAGGTGGCCAAAGTACTGGAGTTTCAGCTTCAACATCAGTCCTTCCAGTGAATATTCAGGACTGATTTCCCTTAGGATGGACTGGTTGCAGTCCAAGGGACTCTCAAGAGTCTTCTCCAACACCACAGTTCAAAATCATCAATTCTTCAGCACTCTAGGATGGACTGGTTGCAGTCCAAGGGACTCTCAAGAGTCTTCTCCAACACCACAGTTCAAAATCATCAATTCTTCAGCACTCAGCTTTCTTCACAGTCCAACTCTCACATCTATACATGACCACTGGAAAAACCATAGCTTTGACTAGACGGACCTTTGTCAGTAAAGTAATCACAATCTGCTTCTTAATATGCTGTCTAGGTTGGTCATAGCTTTTCCTGCAAGGAGCAAGCGTCTTTTAATTTCATGGCTGCAGTCACCATCTGCAGTGATTTTGGAGCCCAAGAAAATAAAGTCTGTCACTGTTTCCACTGTTTCCTCATCTATTTGCCATGAAGTGATAGGTCCGGATGCCATGATCTTAGTTTTTTGAATGTTGAGTTTTAAGCCAGCTTTTCCCTCTCCTCTTTCATTCTCATCAAGAGGCTGTTTTGTTCCTCTTTGCTTTTTCCATAAGGGTGGTGTCATCTGCATATCTGAGGTTATTCATACTTCTCCAGGCAATCTTGATTCCAGCTTGTGCTTCATCCAGCCTGGCATTTTGCATGATGTACTCTGCATATAAGTTAAACAAGCAGGGTGACAATATTCAGCCTTGACATACTCCTTTCCCAATTTTGAACCAGTCCATTGTTCCATGTCCAGTTCTAACTGTTGCTTCTTGACCTGCATACAGATTTCTCAGGAGGCAGTTAAGGTCGTCTGGTATTCTGATCTCTTTAAGAATTTTCTACAGTTTGTTGTGATCCACACAGTCAAAGGCTTTTGGCGTAGTCAATGAAACAGAAGTAGTTTCTTCTCTGGAATTTTCTTGCTTTTTCACTTTGATCTCTGGTCTGTGTTTAAATTAATAAAAATGAAAATTGAGTAACTAAAAATGAAAATTCCGTTCCTTAGCCACATTCCAAGTACTTAATCACCACTTGTTGCTGGTAGCCACCTGGACAGAACAGCGAGGGGCAGTTCCACCAGCACAGAGGCTCCTGTTGGGCAGTCTGCTTGCAGTGTTTATTTTACACAAGATGAGAAAGATGTGCCTTGTGTTCAGCATCCGATTTCTTTGTCCATCTTTACTGTGAGATAAGCTTCTTCATGCAGCCTTCTTTTTCATTGTTCTAGTCTCTAGAAGAAGTATGTGACCTGCTGCACGCAGCCCCTTTCCAGAACATCTTGCCAAGGGTCCATGTGAAAGGTGAGCCAGTCCTCTGACCAGGGTAGGGACACACGTCTGTGTTGCCAGAGAGTTCTCTTTAGTTAAAAAGCCAGCTTTGAGTTTGCTTCCTGTTCAGTCACATCCTGGAAGTAATATAGTTAAATGAATATTGAATAAAGGAAGTATTTAGGATGGAAATGCTGTATCTTGATTGTTTCAGAATAGCATGGGAGGAGGGGTATTGGGTATATATGAAACAAGAATGCCATGAGCTCATGATTGTAGCAACAGATAGTCACAGAGGATTCATTGTACTGTGCTGTTTTTGACTACATTTGGATTTTTCAGTAAGTCTTTTAAAGTTTGAATATTGAGCAAAGACTCAGTTCTCTGTTTGACTTAAAATAGCAGATTAGCCAGTTCCATAAAAGAATTTTCAAAGAGAACCTCTATGCATAATGTTAAATATTTTTTATTTCGGTTTTTCTTTTTTTATAAAATTAAACTTATGCAATTGTTATTCATACAAGGAATAGAGTATAAAATGTTTTTTTCCACTGTAGAGGGAGAGAGACTTGATGCCAAAATGAAAAGGCTAGAATCAAAGTACGCCCCACTGCACCTTGTCCCTCTGATCGAAAGACTGGGAACTCCACAGGTAACACAACATGCTGCTGTGAGCTGGGCACCCAGTTGGGCTGGTCATTGGCAGGGTTGACGGACTCTGGGTGAGACCTAGTCCTAAGGCATCAAGAGATTGCATAGGCCTGCTCAGCTACTCAGGCCTGAGTTTCCCAAATGAGTTTTATAATAGGACCTTGTCACAGGGTGGCTGGGAAGTTTGAATGAGCTAACACGTGAAAGGATGCAGAACATCACCTGCAGGTGAGACGTGAACAGTAAACATCTCTGTTTTTATTGTCCATCCCTTCATGAAGAAAGCTTTCTCATAGGTTTTTAAGAACAGGAGGTAGGGAGGAACTTAAGCGAGCTACATCAGAGTCTCTCAACCTCTTGCCATTTTGGATGAGATAATTCTCTGTTGGGGGGACTGTCCTATGAATTGTAGGACATTTAGCAGCATCCCTGGCCTCTACCCACTAGATGCCACTAGACCCACAAGCTATGAAAACCAAATGTCCTCACAAGATAAATCTCTCCCTTAAGAACAACTGTGCTTGACTGACAGTTCTGTTTAGTCTGATAAGACATATAAGTAATAGCTGACGTATTTTGTTGATGTTTATTTTTAAAAACCCTCTTCTGCAAGGTGTGATAGTTTCCAGTGAGTCAAAAACAATACAGAGTACTTCGACTTCAGCATTCTAGCTGCCTGCCATGCCTGTGACATTCTGTCCTTTCTACAGCAAATTGCAATAGCAAGAGAGGGGGACCTGCTGACAAAGGAGCGTCTCTGCTGTGGCCTGTCCATGTTTGAAGTCATCCTGACTCGGATCCGGACCTTTCTGGACGACTCCATCTGGCGTGGGCCCCTGCCCAGCAATGGGGTCATGCACGTAGACGACTGTGTTGAGTTTCACAGACTGTGGAGCGCCATGCAGTTTGTCTACTGCATTCCTGTGGGAACGCACGAGTTTACAGTCGAGTAAGTGAGTGCTCAGGGAGGGGAGGTGGGAGAGAAGCTGGCGTTAGGCTCATGCGGAGAGCCGCTTTCCTCTAGAAATGGGTCCCCATACTGCTGAGCTGCCATAAAGCGAGTTAAGTAGGGGCTGTTACCTGATACCTAGGAAATGCTTCAGGGCCGGGCTTCTGGAGTTGTCTGAACTCATGGAAACTTATGCAAGTCAGGTGTGTATTTTGCTGGACAGGAGAACCACCAACACTTCATGAACTCATTGTCCATGGCAGGGCCTTGATCTAAAAAGAGGTTCAGAAACAGTTTTCCAGAGGAACCCCAAAGAGGTTTTTACCAAACCAGGGACACAGCTCTGCTCATCATACCCTGCGGGACACACAGGTGGTTGGGACACACAGGTGGTTTGGCCACTGGCATCTGGTCGCCCGTTCCACCTCCTGCTTCTTGTCTCCAGGCAGTGCTTTGGCGATGGGCTCCACTGGGCTGGCTGCATGATCATTGCGCTGCTTGGGCAGCAGCGCCGCTTTGCTGTGCTGGATTTCTGCTACCATCTGCTCAAAGTCCAGAAACACGATGGCAAAGACGAAATCATCAAAAATGTGGTACGTGGAAGCTTCACAAAGACAGACATTTTCTATTTATTTAAAATTTTTGTTTTTTTCCCCATGAATGTTTCTCATCTGAGGACAAAAGGTGCCACCAAATGAAACTTTCTTTTCACTCCCCAAATGAATCTAAATAGAATTAGTAAGCAAAGGAGTCTGATTCCATTTTCCTTCTATTTTCAAGGTATGTAGATCTACTTCATATTATAGAGCCTTGTAAGATCTGCATTTTCAGTATATTGGCATACTCTTCAAGTCTTCTGGCTTCATTAAAGATCTTTTTGTGTTTGTCATTTTATGGATTCTTTGGAATTGAATTCCAGAAAATACTTATTATCTTTTCAAATATTTTAGTTTTTCTTCCATTTGGGGACTTCATTAGACATGTCTATACATGTGTCACTCAGTCGTGTCCGACTCTTTGTGACCCCATGGGCTGCAGCACGCCAGGCCTCCCTGTCCATCACCAACTCCCGGAGTCTACTCAAACCCATGTCCATTGAGTTGGTGATGCCATCTCATCCTCTGTCATTCCCTTCTCCTGCCTTCAATCTTTCCCAACATCAGGGACTTTTCAAATGAGTCAGCTCTTCGCATCAGGTGGGCAAAATATTGGAGTTTCAGCCTCAACATCAGTCCTATGAACACCCAGGACTGATCTCCTTAGGATGGACTGGTTGGATCTCCTTGCAATCCAAGGGACTCTCAAGAGTCTTCTCCAACACCACAGTTCAACAGCATCAATTCTTTGGTGCTGAGCTTTCTTTATAGACCAACTCTCATCCATATATGACAAAAACCATAGCCTTGACTAGGCAGACCTTTGTTGACAAAGTAATGTCTCTGCTTTTTAATATGCTGTCTAGGTTGGTCATAACTTTTCTTTCAAGGAGTTTAAGTGTCTTTTAACTTCATGGCTGTAATCAACATCTGCAGTGATTTTGGAACCCAAAAAAATAAAGTCAGCCACTGTTTCCACTGTTTCCCCATCTATTTGCCATTAAGTGATGGGACCGGATGCCATGATCTTAGTTTTCTGAATGTTGAGCTTTGAGCCAACTTTTTCACTCTCTTCTTTCATTTTCATCAAGAGGCTCTTTAGTTGTTCTTCACTTTCTGCCATAAGGCTGGTGTCATCTGCATATCTAAGGTTATTGATAGTTCTCCTGGCAATCTTGATTCCAGCTTGTGCTTCAGCCAGCCCAGTGTTTCTCATGGTGTACTCTGCATAGAAGTTAAATAAGCAGGGTGACAATATACAGCCTTGGCATACCCCTTTTCCTATCTGGAACCAGTCTGTTGTTCCGTGTCCAGTTCTAACTGTTGCTTCCTGACCTGCATACAGGTTTCTCAAGAGGCAGGTGGTGGTCTGTTATTCCCATCTCTTTCAGAATTTTCCACAGTTTATTGTGATCCACACAGTCAAAAGCTTTGGCACAGTCAGTAAAGCAGAAATAGATGTTTTTCTGGAACTCTCTTGCTTTTTCAGTGATCCAGCGGATGTTGGCAATTTGATCTCTGGTTCCTCTGCCTTTTCTAAAACCAGCTTGAACATCCGGAAGTACACGGTTCACGTATTGCTGAAGCCTGGCTTGGAGAATTTTGAGCATTACTTTACTAGCATGTGAGATGAGTGCAATTGTGCAGTACTTAGTATCTCTCAGTTTTCTGCCTTAGAGGTCGGGAACAGCATGCCTCAGCCGGGTCTTCCATTTACAGTTTCACAAGGCCGCTATCAATGTGTCTGTAAGGCTGTGTTCCCTTCTGGAGCCTCTAGTTATGGATCTACTTCCAGACTCATTCAGGTGGTTGGCTCCATTCAGCTCTGTTCCATTGGAGAACTAAGGTCTCCATTTCCTTGCTGGTTATTTAGTTCACATCCCTTCTCATGCTTTCCACATGGCCCCTGCCAGCCAACATGGTCAAGTCCCTCTCACACTACGAATCTTCTAATTTAATTTTGTGTCACGTCTCTGCTGTCTCCAGCTCGAGAAAGTTCTCTTCTCGTATGATTAGATTGGGTCCACCTGGGTAATCCATCCTACTTTTCCTATTTTAAAGTCTGTAACCACCTAACTATATTTGCAAGGTCCCCTTTGCTATTGGAAAGTAATACACTTACAGGTTCCAGGGACTGGACATGGATATCTTAGGGGGCACTCTACCTCCCATACCTCCATTTCCTTGGCTGTCTGGGCTGTACCCAAGTACTGACTTAACTGACTTCACCTCAGTGTGATCTGCTGTTTTTAACTTTTGAAAGTCACTAGTTTATGTTTAAAATGTTGATTTCCTTCTTCAAATCTTGGTAGTAATTGATAATTTTATCTTCACAGAATTTTTTCCATTTTTGTTTCTTTATACATCTAGTCTAAATGCATAAAGAAATAAGTCATCTCTCAGTTTTTTTGCGACAGAGACCTCAAGGCAATTTGTTCCGAGACTTCAAGGGGTATCTGAAACTCTGAAATGTTTGTTTATTGGATTTTTATTTGGCAGCTTTTGTTTGGTTGAACTTAATTTGGGACGCCTTTCTCCCAGGATTTCCATTTACTGCTCATCTCCCAGAGTTATTACCAGTGTGGAACCACTTTTATTTATTTATTTATTTATTGGAACCACTTTTAACTTCCTAAGAGGTCCAGGCTTGTGGAGAGCCTTGGAGTGCAGTCCACTTTGCTTAAAGCCCAGCCTGTCTCTTCATCCCACCCCTGCTGACAGCATCTGTCTCTGAGGAGCCTGGCTTTTCTCTCACTTCTTGCATAGACAAAACCAGCAGTGCTTTAAACTGGAATAGAGTTTAAAGTTTGTTCTGTTTTCATTTTTGTGTTTTTTTATAATAGTTCTGTTACAGCAGGAAGTGAAGTGACATGAAAGTCGCCCAGTCGTGTCTAACTATTTGGGACCCCAATAATCCATGGAATTCTCCAGGCCAGAATACTGGAATGGGTAGCCTTTCCCTTCTCCAGGGGATCTTCCCAACCCAGGGATTGAACCTAGGTCTCCTGCATTGCAGGCGAATGAGGGAAGCCCATTATAGCAGAAGGGTCTATCAAAGCACCCTGTCCACAATAACTGTCCACAGTTGCTTGTGTTGTGTTAGTTACTGGGCTCCATCTTCACATTTCTAGCTCTTAGGACACCACAGTTCTCAATACCTGTCTGTTGAATAAACAGGTCTGTAAGTTTTACACATGAATCTACAGTAGCATGAAACAAACAGAGAAATGTTGCAGTAAAGAGATGGTATGTATCAAGTTGGCTGTAATTTTTCTAATATGAAAATCCTGAGGTATTTTGAAGCATGAAGAATAAATGACAGCTATCCTAATTTTAATTGTTGTAGCCTTTGAAGAAGATGGTGGAAAGAATTCGCAAGTTCCAGATTCTAAATGATGAGATAATCACTATCTTGGACAAGTACTTGAAGTCAGGTGATGGAGAGAGCACACCTGTGGAGCACGTCCGCTGCTTTCAGCCACCTATCCACCAGTCCCTGGCCAGCAGCTGAGGGAGTGTGTATCACCTGTTTTTGAAGAGTTCCAGTACTGACTGCATTTAAGATCTAGAAGGGCATGTTTTTCTTTCCATAAACTATTTAGTGGGATTCTGGGGAACTATTTTTCAGTATCTCTGTGCCTGTTAAAATAAGGGGGTGCTTTTCAATCTAAAAGCTTGATTTTATAAAATTGACTTATTTTTCTACACTAAAATTGTATATACTTTTGGTAATTAGAAACTCTAAGAATGTTGACTACAGATTGTTGCCATCATGTTCTTACAAAATCATTTTCCATTTTTTTGTGGAATGTTCCAACAGCTAGCTATGTCATGAAGTGCTGCTGAGTTCATCCATTTATCCTGTAACATTTAAGGAAAGATCTGTGAATTTAAGCAAGAAACTTAATACCAGCTAACTGTAATAAAACCCATTACCAATTAGAATTAAACTTAATGATTAGCTTTTGTTGAGAGATTTTTGTTTTTTTTTAATGAAAACCTTTTCTAAGTCATTTCCCTTCCCCTTTTTGTGTCTTTCAAAAAATAGTGAACTTGATTTCTCTGTTTCTACTAAATCCAGCTGTAACAAAATCTAGTCTGTGACAGGATTTAAAGGTTACAGAAATAAAAATAATGGAACCTGTTTGTGTTCATTCATTTACTGTGACCCTGTGCGCCCTGGCTTTGGTAAAGTACTTTCCCACTTGCTCGAGTGCACAAACCAGGCTAGAAGTCCAGGTCACCTGCAGCCATGAAGGAAGGGACAAGATCATGATGGTAACTTCTATATGGTTTTAAAAATATTAATAGCAAAGTCCAGGTGCATTATCTATGGCACCAAAAATAAAGTCTGTGAACTACTTGGTTTTACTGTTTAACCTTAAGATAAAACAGAACTATTTTAGAAAAAGTAACCTAAAAATGTTGCTTGTGGTAATGTGAAATAATAACCCTGGGGCCAGTATTCTGCAGATTAAGAGGTAGTATCTGTGCTCACCCTATAATGGAAGTATAGAATATGAAAAATTAACGAGTAAATTTAAATAATTCATGAGTTTTATAACACTTAATTATAAACTAAATAAAAATTTTACGTGCTGTAAGATGTTAAATAATTACAAATTTATTACTATAAAGCTATGCATTCTCAATGAGGGCAATATCACACCCAAAGGGGTGAAAATTGGTTTTCATCTGTTGTGTACAAAACACAGATATAGTTACGGTTTTGTACATAAACAAATATAGAGTATATCTGTGGTATTAAAATTACATGGAGAGAGGCAGTTAGGAAAAAAATGTCTACAGAGGCTCCTTAGAAGATCAATAATAAAATATTGGGAAAATGGAACATGTTTCAGAGACCTGGAAAAATGTCAACTCTGCCTTGGTAAGGCCAGTGAACAGTGAACCTCCCATGGGTGGCTACTTACACAGTAGACCAAGCTTTGTGACTGTGGGCAGGACCAACAGAATGGAAACAGGCCTAAGTTCTTCCTACCTAGGTGGGAATGAGTTGTATTTTTGAGGCCAATTGATGACAGGTTTTGAAGCTGGACAGAGGTTCATTACACTGTTATTTTTTGCACAGGTTTGATGTTTTCTGTAAACATTTTTTTCACGGACATTTTAACAAAACCAAAATAGTCGTCCAAACTCTTAAGCAAAAATAAGTGCTACAAAGAAATTATGTTTTACAAACACCATTTGTTCTAAACATTCAGACTGAGATCTTTTCAGTTTTATTTCAACGTGAGCTAAATTTAAGAATTTATCCTAGTCTTCTGACTTTATTTTCCAGTGTTGTTAGAAGAGCTAAATGACAATGTAACTCATTACGAAAATAAATGGAAAAGTACAAGAGCTGATGTAAAATGGTAATCAAGGGTCCAGCCATCAAGGGATTAGAGTAACTGAAGAAGAAAGCCAGCCAGGCTGTAGTCTGACAAAGGATGTGCTGATTTAACAAAGTGTCATCTAGGAAGGCCATCAAATGTTCATGGTGGCAACTCCCAGCCTGAGAAGTACTTCCATGCAGTGATTTCCTACCTTTTTTTGTTTGTAAGTTTCCTTCATTTAATAATTTAGGTGTCTCTTAAATTCATAGTTCAAAATTTAAATAATTCATTAAATAGGAGTCATTTTTATAGGTAAGATAAATTACAGGATAAAGTATTGAGTTAGTTTTGTTTTTGTTTTAATCAAAAAGCCTTAAAATGATCAGGGATTGATAAGAATGGGCATGAAAAATGTACATTTCAGACTTTCATTACCAGTGGGGAAAAAAAGCCTTTTTATAGACCTAAAACTGTCATTACTGCATTTAGATTTTGGTGAAGGAAAATTTAAAATAACTCTACAATAATACAGTGTTAATAGAAATTGGCCATGTATTGAGTCATCATTTAAACATAAGTAATTTCTTGGTCCAAATTAGTGAAACCTTAAAAAAAAAAAAAAAAAGATTGTCTCTAGAGAACATCATCATTTGAGAGCAATGCTTTTTCAGACACATTCTGATACTCAGATTCACTTTTTTATAACAGTTACAGATTAATTACATCTTTCTTCCTAAAAAGCTGTCAGATTTCCATTTCTTCGGGAGATATTTTCAGCAGTGTGTTGTTCAATTCCACAGGTTAAGCTCTCTTCATTATTATTAAGAACTTCATACATACTAGAAAGACTGCCATTCACTGCTTTTTCGTCTTTCCAAAAAGACACAGGCAGACTTGAGAGACTAAAGCTGACGTCTTTAAAGGCATGCAACAAGAATATTCCCACAATGATTGTAAAGAAGCCACTCAGAGTACCAATGACATCATCAACAGGCATATCTTGCCACTCCTTAAAAAGAATAGCTGAACAAGTTAAAACTGATGTTGTGAAGAACACATAATATATTGGAGTCACGATAGAAGTGTTGAATATGTCCAGGGCCCTGTTTAGGTAGTTAATCTGTGTGCTTACACAGACTATAAGGCTCAGCAGCAGGATCCAGGTCAGGGGATGTTGTAGCACAGGTTTTCCAGCAAACAGCTCTTTGATAGCAATGCCCAGGCCTTTAGCACAGGAGACTGAAACTGCTCCAATTACAGAGCAGATTGTGATATATACAAGAATGTTTGTCTGTCCATGCCGAGGTCCCACCACAAAGATTAATATCAAGGACACAATGACCACAAGTGTTGCAAAGACCACAAAACCTGGAGGAGGCAAAGAAAAATTATATTTAGTTAAATGTTTAAGTACTTGATAAGAAGGAGAAAAGGTGTGGTCCTAAAATAAAAATCAGCTTTTGCTGCCCCAGCAAAAACACAGCCATAATAATTCAGGTAAATGCACACACTGGGAGATTACGCTTCATAGTCACGAATTATTATACTACTAGCATTTTTAAAGTGGCATCTTGAGCCTCGTAATTATACAGATATCCCTTAATTAACATGGGATTGAGTTGCATGGATCCAATTATACATGGATTTTTCCAATAAATACAGTACAATACAATCTGAGGGCTAAACCTGTGGATGCGGAATCTCAGACATATAGGATGGGCTGTAAGTGGGTTTTCTCATATCCCTAACCTCTGTGTTGTTAAAGGGTCAAATGTATATATATCAAAGAAAACAGTATCAGGCTGACTCACAGCCATCCATCCAAGAACACTGCCCTACTTCCACCCACTGGGATGCTCTAATTCCAATAACAGGTATAATACAATCAGAATAATCAGAAACCAGTGGAGAGAAATTATGAGATGACCTTGAATGCTCAATGATTTGTAGATGCTAAAGAACATTTGTCTAACAGGAGCAAATTTTTAACATATTTAGGGGCCAACCACAGGGGTAAAAAATCAATAAGAGAACTTGACAATAACTGTCGGGATCCAAGTTAGATAGGAGACTTGAACCCAACATGATAATAGCTAGTGACTGTGCAGCACTACAGGTCAGACACTTTTCTTAGCAATTTGTATCAATTCAGTCATTAAATTCTCACAACTACCCTGTAATATAGACACTGTCATTTGCAATTTTAAGATGAGGAAACAGAGCAGTTGTTTCATCTTTCAACTCCTCGAATTCTAGTAATATGATTTTACAGAAGGAAACACAAAAATAAGAATTTGTAAGGAGATGATAGAAACATCAAAGCCAAAAATCAGAAGATAATAACTGATAACAGCAGATTCAAGACAGCTGAATCCCACATCAGCAGTGATCAAAAATTAGAAAGTGACTCGGTGTGCTACAAAGAATGCTCTGAAGATACAAACTACCTCTAGAAGTGGGTTGAAGAGGAGACTAAAAACAGAAGGCCTGGCTAAAGCCTTTTCAAAGAGCACTGAGACCACGTCAGATCCCGGCCCAGTTCTGAATATCTCAGTGACTGGTCCCCTTGCCACAGTGTATGGGAGGACCCCAGACCAGCTGAGTGTGTGGGGGCCTCACTAAAATCGGGGGCTGAAGTCAGGCATACGTCTGATGGTAGCCATCTCCTCTTCCCCACTCAAATCCTAGGATGCTGGCAAGCCAGATAGGAAACTTGGCTGGGAATCTGACCAGCTCAACTCGCAAGGCAGTCAAGGATCATTAGAGAGGGGCCAAAACAAACAGAAAAAGTCTTTGTTAGTTCAACGTAGACAGAGGGAAACTTCAAAGACAATAATAAAATGAGAGGAATCAAAGCAGTCAAAATCTGAAGTAAAAGGAAGTACCCTGAGGTAGCTAGAGAAAGACCACACAAAGCAATGAAGATCCAGCGCAGCCAGAGAGAAATAAAAATTACTCCTGAAAAAGAGTAAAATACAGTAAGACTAATAAAGTTTTTATTTTTTCATACCTGGATCTCCTAGCTTGTGAGACATTTCATTTAAGGTCTCAATCTCCTCTTCTTTTGGAGCATGAATAACCATAACTGTAGACCCCAGAATACTTAGCAAACATCCAATTTTTCCATGAAGATTAAGTCTTTCATTTAGAAAGTAGGAAGAAAGAATGGCACTAAAATGGAGGGAAAGATGGAGGATTATTACACAGTCAGCTACTTTTCTCATTTTTAAATATCAACACAACTTAAGAATTGCTGAACTCAAACTAAAACACTGAGCTTATAAAGATTCTAGCTTTTAGCCAAGGTAAAGAAAATGCACATTCAATCATAAAATGAAGTTTCTGGAAACTACCTGCTTCATCATACTCTAAACCAGAATAGTTACCATCTTTCTACTGTAGGACATCAATATGAAATTTTACAATAAACAGAGCTATGATACAAATTTAAGAATCTAGGTCCATTTGGACCTATTTGCTCAACTTTATCCTTACTGAGTGATGAATCCATCATATATTTTCATTTAATTCCATATAACTTGCCTATTAATGATCAAGTTTTAATATTTTATAGCTAGTTTTATTGAAATCTTAAAAAAGTATAAACCTATAATAATGGCATAACAAAATTAAGAAAAGACATTTCCATAATAAATATTTATTATACATAATACATAAATAGCATCTTGTATCTTTATATATTATACAATTTCTTGAAAATTATATAATTTTGCATGCAATATAGATTTATATAACTATTAATGTTAAAAAATATTTATATAACTATTAATGTTAAATACCTATCAATCAACCAACTTCGGGAATACTAGCCAAAATCCAAACTTCAATATGGGCTTAGCTGTTTTGGCTAATGATTAAAACAACAGAAACAGGACAAGTCTTGGACTGTTCCTTCCAAAAAAGTGTCCCAGGCCAGTCTTCAACCTTGCTCCAATCAATTACTTTCTAGAGAAGGTATAGAGATCTATTCATCACCAGACACCACCTACCAAAGTATACATATGTCAAATGATAAATATTGTAATGAATACAACTTGGAATTTTAAAATACTGCAATTAAAGTCGAACTAGTATTGACTCTAAACACAAACAAGACTAAGCATAAAAGCATTTTCTCCCACAACTTGTTAGCTGGCCTATGCACAGAGAATAACATTTCAAAAGCAAACTACTACACAGCATAAAAAAGTCTCAAGGCTGTTTAAATATAAATTAAACTGAGCATGTGTAATTAGCAGGTACTGAATACCTTACAGATGAAACGTTAACTGCTGTTTCTACACGTGAAGAGCAGGGTCCTCACCTTACTAGGACACTGAGTGCTCCTAATGGAGTCACTAGGGTGGCTGGTGCAAAGGCATATGCAGCAAAGTTGGCCACCTCGCCAGCTCCCACTTGGAGAAAGACAACAAAAGAAAATGTTCAGGTAGGAACATATTCAGTCAAAACAGAAAAGGCTGCATTTCACATACATTTTTTAACACACTGTTTTAATTGTTATTCATAAAGGTTTTCCTGTAAATTATCAACATTAGAATAGAATTCAAACCAATTAGAAACAATAGAAACCTATAATTTTAACGGAAAATATCTAATTTCTATGTGGTTTTTTTTTTTTTTTGGTTGGGCTGCATGGCTTGTGGGATCCTAGTTCCCCAACCAGGGATCGAACCAGGGTCCTTGGCAGTCACAGCACTGAGTCTGAATCACTGGGCTGCCAGGCAATTCCCCTGTGTATGGGTTTTTTTAATTAAAATTATAGTATTTATATCCTATGACAAAAAAATCAGCTTCAACAGATATAAAAGCCTTTTTTAGTAGCTCTTTTCTTTTTTAAAACCCAACTGTTACATTCAAAAGATATTCTTGGGTTGCTACTATGTGTCAGATGTTCTAGGATGAGGAAAAATAAAGATACTGCTCACCTAAGACATTTTAGTGAACAAAAACAGACAAAACATACAAATGAAGTAAAGTGCTGTTCAGAAAACAAAGCAAGGGAAAGGAATGAAGAGCTGGTGACAGGCAGATAATGTTGCCAGGCAAGGGTGCTTGGATAGAAAGTTCTGATCAGTCAGATATGGAGTGAGGGATTTACCAGCAGCTATGTGGGTGAGGAAAATGGAGAGACATCCCAAGCAGGAAGAACAAGTACAAAATTTTGACTCATGACCATGTCTGGCATGTCTGAGCAGCAAGGAAGCCTGAGTGGTTCATACAAAGCAAGCATGCGGGGAGTGGCTAGCGAGAGCAGGACCTTTGTCTCTCAATGGATTTCATCTGAGCTGAAAAGCCACTGAGGAATTTTAGCAGGGGAGGGACATGTGATCACATAAAATCACTCTTGGCTAGTTTTCCAAAATGGTTATGCTAAATTTCACCTAGCAGTGTCTGAGAGTTTCCTGTTTCTCACTCTCCCCAGCGTTTGCTAATCTGTTAATGGGAAACAGGATTATTTTATCATGCTATGAATTTGCATTCCCCTTTTTCATATGTTTATTAGCCAAGTTAAATCTTTCAGTGAAGTAAGGGCTTCCCTGGTGGGTCAGAGGTTAAAGCATCTGCCTCCAATGCAGGAGACCTGTGTTCGATCCCTGGGTCGGGAAGATCCCTGGAGAAGGAAATGGTAACCCACGCCAGTATTCTTGCCTGGAGAATCCCATGGACGGAGAAGCCTGGTAGGCTAACAGTCCACGGGGTCGCAAAGAGTTGGACATGACTGAGCGACTTCACTTCACTTTTTTGGGTTTTTTACCAGTTTGTCTATTAGGGTATTTGTTTTCTCTTATTGATTTTAAGTAATCCTTCATATATTTTGAACACGAATATTTTCGCAGCTTCAAAAAAAGTCTTTGCTATTTCCCCACTGTGGTGTTTACTATGGGCTTGCCAGGTGGCTCCAGTGGTAAAGAACCCACTTGCTGATGCAGGAGATGGAAGAGATGCCTGGGTTGGGAAGACTCCCTGGAGGAGGGCATGCCAACCCACTCCAGTATTCTTGCCTGGAGAATCCCAAGGACAGAGGAGCTTGGTGGGCTTCAGTCCATAGGGTCGCAGTCAAACATGACTAAAGTGACTTAGCACCAAGCAATTGTTAGTTCTGCCATTTTTTTTGGCTTAGAAATCCTTTATCATCTTATCATCTTTAATTCACCTAAATTACTAATTTGAAATGGTTTTAGTCATGAATAGCTAAATTTTACTGAGATAATCATATATTTTTTCTCCTTCAATTTAACACAGTAAATTACAGTGATTTGTTTTCCAAGATTATGCCAATTTTGCATCTGCAGAATAAATCTAACTTGCTCATATTATTTTGTTTGTGATTTTTACATATAGGTTTGTGAATGAGACTAGACTTTATTTTTCCCATCTTATTCTGTCCTGATCATGTTTTGGTATTAGGATTATACTAGCTTTTTAAGAAGAGTGAGGGAACCCCCTTTTTCTATTATTAAGAAACTTCTTAAAACAATTATTTCTTCTTTAAATGACTGTGTAATTTACCTATGAAACCATCTGGGCTCAGGATTTAGTACATGCAAAGGTTTTAAAACTACAGCTTCAACTGGGTTAAGTTAGAGGAGTATTCCAGTTTTCTATTTCCTCATGAGTATTGATAAACTTTACTTTTCCATAAATTTTATCTATGTTTTTTATCAATTGGATAACTGGATGTTTTTCATAATATCCTGTTAATCTCTATGAAACCTTAATTACATCACCTAGCTATTCTATCTTTTCCTTTTCTTGATCAGTTTCAACAACAGGTTTGTCAAGTTCATTATTCTAAGCATTGACCCAAATGTTGCTTTAATGCCTTGTTTTTCTAAATACTTTTAGCTCTTCTCTTTACTCCTTCTATGGTTTATTCTACAATTCTTTTTCTATTTTCTTCAACTAGATGCTTCATCTTTCAATTACATTTATTTGAAACCATAAATTTTACTCTACTTCAGTTATATTCCCTAAGTTATGATATTTTGTATTCTGTATCAACATATTGAAGTATTGTTTAAATTAAACATAATTTTAAAATATTTTCTAATTTCCATTCTGACTTCTTTGAACCACAAACCTGTGGTTTAAAAGCGTATTTCTAAATTTCTACATGTATTTTTCATGTTATATTTTTGTTATTGCTTTCTAATATAATGATAATGATCTGTGAAAAACTTAATTTAATTATTTGAAAATTTTCAAGACTGGCTTTATGGTCCAGCAAATAGTTCATTTGCATCAATATTCCATATGCACTTGAAAATAATATAGACCTTTAAGTTGCTCACTGAGTTCTGTGAGTTAAGTTAAATCTATCACCTTAAGAATTTTACTCTGCCTATCCCATCAACTGCTCAGTGTCATATTAAAATCTCACTATATGAATTTGGATTTGTGTATTTCACCTTGCTGTTCTGTGTTTCAAGGCCATGTTATTATTTTATTTATTTACGGCTGTACTGGGTCTTCACTGTTTGCCTAAGCAAACATTCTTCAGTTTTCGGTGCATGGGGGCTGCTCTTTGTGGTGGTGCACAGGTTTCTCCTTGCAGTGGCCTCTCGTTGCAGAGCACAGGGTAAGGACTTAGGAGGTGTTGATATATGAGCTAAACTGCTCCACGGCATGTGGGATCTTCCCAAACCAGGGATCAAACCCATGTCCCCTGCAATGGCAGGCAGATTCTTATCCACTGTGCCACCAGAGAAATCCTCAAGGCCAATATTATTAAATAAAGTCAGGACTGATAAAACCTCCTGAGTTGAACCCTTTGTTTTTAAGAAATAATCTTCTATCTCCAGTGCTGTTTTGCTATGAAGTATATTTTTTCTAAAACAATAATAGAAATGTGAAGTTTCTTTAGGCATGTTCTTCCATCCTTCTCTTCCAGCCATTTTATATCCTCATGTTTTATAGTTTACCTTACAACAGGCATGCAGTTTTTTTATTATTTGTTTTTATAAATCCAATAGAATAATCTTTGTCTTTAACTGGGCCATTTCATGCACAGTAGTTGATAGACCTGGATTTAAATATACCTGTGGCTGATTCATGTTGATGTTTGGTAGACACCAACACAATACTGCAAAGCAATTATCTTTCAATTAAAAATAAAATTTAAAAGTAAGTTAAAAAATAAATATACCACATTTTAAAAGATTTTCAAGAGTTTAAAATTAATAATGTAATACTTCAAATATTCAGAAAAACAGAATAAAATATAAATGACAGCTATATATCCACCACCTGAATGGTATCACCCTTCTTAGAGCAGTTCACAAGTTCTCTTTCAAAAGCTGCCTGCTATGGAGTCTGTAGTTACCTCTAGGGCAGAAGTATTTCCAGCTGATCCTGAGCTTTATGCGTTTCCCTGATGCTGGCTAGGTAATTCTTAACTATCATGTTGGCTCTTTAATGCTTTTAAGAGGATGCTTTTTTATATCCTGTCCAGTCTTTCAACTTGTTTTCAGCAAATCTTATTAGTTTCATCTTCAGAACACATCCAGAATGCTACCACTTCTCACCAAACTAACTGCCATTACTCTGGGTCCATGCCATTATCACCTCTTACCAAATTATTTCAATGGCTTCTTACCGGTTTCTCTGCTTTTGCCCCTACGCAGTCTATGCCTCAACACAGCAGCCCAAGAATTCCTATTAAAACCTGCGTCTGTACATGTTACCCGTTTGTTCAAGCCTCCAGTAATTCCCCATCAAACATAAAAGTCAAAGTCTTTTCTGTGACATACAAAGCCCCATGTAATCTAGGCCCTCATTACTTCCCTAAATTAACCTCAACCACTGCCCTGCACTCCCACTCCCTTACTATCCTTACCTCTTTCATGGTTCCTGAGGTTTTAGTAGTAATCCAGTGCTGTACAACAAAGCACCCCCAAAACTGGCAGCTTAAAACAACAAATGTCAGCCATGTTTTCTGTTGGCCAAGACAATGATTTCTCATAGTTTCTGCTGATCAGCAGATACTTCTCAATCAGGGTCTTTCAAAAGGTTGCAGTCGAGATACCGTCTGGAGCCTGTGCCTTGCCACAACCTGGAGGACTCACATCCAAGGTAACTCACATGACCAGTAAGTCAGTAACTGAGTGTAGCCTGGGGACCTCTCCTCAGGGTGACTGTCCTCCAGCACAGTAGCTGGCTTCAGAATGACCAATCCAATCAATCAAGGCAAAACCTTAATGCCTCTGATGACTTAATTCACAAGTCATCAACTCTGTTGTATACCTTGATCATATTGCATTAATTCAGTGTGAGAGGAGATAATACAAAGTTGTGACTATCAGGGAGCAAGAAGCTTTGCAGGCTATCTTGGGTTCTGCCTACCACATTTTAACCTGCCAGGCATGGTCCTGCTCGCTGTCTTCATGTTTTATTATTTCCTCCTGCTTAAAATGTTCTTCACCCAAATACCCATATGGTCAGTCCCTCACTTCCTTTATCTTTTACTCAAATCTTATCTTTCCAATGAGGCCTGCCCTGGCCCCTCAACTAAAATATAAACCTATCTATCCTTCATCTTACTGCATCCCTTCTCCACGCACTACTAGCAAACAGCAGCATCTATCACTAACACACAGGTTACCTTTACTGTTGTCCACCTAGAAAGCAAAGTCTCCTATGGGTAAGAGTTTCTCTCTTTATTCTGTTTATTCTATCTCCAGCACCTAGAACACCTGACATACAAAAATAAATGATCAAGAAGTATTTGCTGAATGAATAGTTAAATTGTCTCTTTGTTATTTCAACTGCTCTTAGAAAAAAAATTTACATAATTCAATCCTGAATATTTTGAAAGCTCAGCGTCTCAAGGATCACTCTTTCTTCGTACCTTTTAAAAGACAATCATCAGAGCCCCCTCGCCTGCCCCCTTGTACCCCTCACAAGCATCCTACACTAATAAACCTACTTCTTGACTATCAAAAAAATAATACATAAATACATAAAAATCATCAAAGTATGCATGGAAGTCTTAGCAAATGCATACCTCCTTTCTAATTTGGAATGAAAATCAATGGAAGGACAGGAATTAAAAACAGGATGCTTTCTATGATCTTTCACTTTCAAAATCACCTTAAACTGAGCATAACTTTTAAAAATACATATATATGTCAGGCATGTTTTAATCAGATAGACAAAAGTTTTCTCATCCAAATTAAATAAACTATTAAACTGTTAAGTGACTTATACAGGCTTAAATTTTACATATTTTGAGTTTTGTTCATCAAAAAAACCCAGAATTTAAAGTTTTAAAATTTTCTGGTAATATAAGGCTGTAAAATAGTATAAATAAATATTTCAATATACACCTATAGTATTTTCTTGAAACATCCTCTATACATACTTGATAGCAGTCCGGCCCACCACAACCATTCTTTGAGATATGCATGGCCACCTTGACCTGTCAATGAAAACATATTTCACTTCTTTGGAAGATTATTAGACTTCAATGTATTTATGACAACAATTAGTAATGACAGATTTAAAAATATCATTTGCTTATTATTACTATATTGAAAAACGGTTTCATCATGATTACACTAGAGAAGGCAATGGCACCCCACTCCAGTACTCTTGCCTGGAAAATCCCATGGATGGAGGAGCCTGGTGGGCTGAAGTCCATGGGGTTGCTAAGGGGGGAACACAACTGAGCGACTTCACTTTCACTTTTCATTTTCATGCATTGGAGAAGGAAATGGCAACCCACTCCAGTGTTCTTGCCTAGAGAATCCCAGGGATGGGGGAGCCTGGTGGGCTGCCATCTATGGGGTCGCACAGAGTCGGACACTACTGAAGCAACTTAGCAGCAGCAGCAGTAGTAGAAGCATGATTACAAAGGGGAATTCTTATATAATATTTTTATGATTATCTTAAAAAAGGGGATGTGAGGATCACAACAATGTGAATGAAGGAGTTAAATCAATCCTTCTATTTCAGTTCATACTTCATGCTTTTGTTTTGTGAACTTACCTTCAATAAACAAAGTGAACCAATCAGAAATAGCCCAACTTCTAGTGAATTAGATAGCGGAGAAGCCATTTCAGTGTGGGTTAGCCCCACTTATGCGGTAGTAACCCTGGAGAAAGGGGTCCTTTATTGACCAGAACATAAAAAGATTGAGCACTGCTCACAGTCTGGAGCTTCCAGGATGTTCATCCTGCCTTTTCCTCTAGACCATCCTTCACTTTCCTCTAGACCAAACTAACAAAATTCGGAAGCAATCAGTACTTAAGCCACTATTCAAAAGAAAAAGTCAATGTGAATGAACCCCTTTGATAAGCATATCCACATGGAAAATGTGAGTACGTGACTTAGGAATGAGGATATACTTGTTCAAATAGTATATGCCAATACTTTCTCCTTTCTGCATGAAATCCAACTGAGGTCATTATTTTAAGAGCTTGATTAGGTATGGCTATAGAAATGGCACAGAAAGAAGGTAATTTTTTTTTTTTTTACTGCCAAAGCAGATTTTCCTATGAGAACAGAACTGGGTCTAAAACTGAAGCAGAGGCTGAATGACAGAACATGGCCAGAATGCAACATAAAGCTGGAAGCTGTTAGGATACACCAAAGTTAGAGGGAGCTCAATCACATCAGGCGTTTCCCAGGGGCTCATGGCTTGTCAGTAGTTTCTGGGGATCAACCTATACCACCAATCAGGATTTCACTCAACTGAGTACACTTCAACCTAAAGAAGCCAGCTCTCTTTCCTGCCAATTTGAGATCAGGAAGGAAAATGTCTAAGGAAAAAACAAACTTTTACTATCATTGACAAAAGAGCCTAGCCTTCGATAAGATTCTGATTCTATCCATACAACCTCATTTCCTTCTCTGCAGACTATCAAAATTTAAAGAAAGGGCTGGATGCTAATTGGGTATTGGTCCCTATTCCCACTTTGATAATAACTGCAAGAGTGAGTAGTTAATTTATTTTGACAACTTTTTTTCTTATTACAAAAGTGATTCTCTATAAACATGTACAATTCTTACAAAGTCCAAAGTTTTGAATATAGTCGCTAGGAATGAAGATATAGTCTTTTACAGTCAAAGAACCCAAATATCAATACAAAGGAACACACTGATACCATTTCAAAGTCACACAGGGCATAAATAACTTACCTGCTCTCATGGAGCCTTTTCTGGCAAGTCGCAGAAGGCCTTTTTTTTTCAAAATGAAACTCCCTCCAATGAAAATACTGGAACTCATAGCCAATCCCAGACCAATATAAAAGTCATACTTTCCATGCCCCTGGCTCATTTCGCTTGTTACTTAAAAAGCTACTGTGAATCACATTGATCAAGAACAGAGAAACTGTTGGTGCTGGAGGCAGGATGATGCAGTCTTCAAATCTAAAGAGGGAAAACAAAAGGAAATTTTCACAGAATGACAGGATGCATGATCACTGCAAAATTTTACTCTTTCTTTTCTCATAAAATAATAATACTTTTTATTACTACTATTAATAACATAAATATATTTACCATTTGTATTTAGCACTAATCTAATTATATATCCTCCAATTATGGAAAAAGATAGGATTGTGATATAAAACCAAACTTAAAAATTAGGACTTCCCTGGCAGTCCAGTGGTTAAAACTCCATGCTTCCACTGCAGGGGGCAATGGTTCAACCCCTGATCAGGGAACTGAGATGCTACATGCTGCGCAGGACAGCCAAAAAAGAAAAAAGACTGAACTCATAGAAACAGAAAACTCTGAAAGGTGGGGGTTAAGGGGTAGAGAAAGGGAGTGAAGGTGGTCAAAACATACAACCTTCCAGTTTTAAGATTAATAAGTGACATAGTTAACACTAGCCTATTGCGTAGGCTAGTGAATGTTGCTAGACAGTAGATCTTAAAAATTCTCATTACAAAAAAAAAAAAAAACCCATTTAGCTATGTGTGGTCATCGATGAACGTTAACTAAACTTACTGTGGTAATTATTTTGTAATATATACACTATGTGGTACACCTTAAACTAATACAATGTTACATATCAACTATAATTCAATAAAACTGAGGAAAAATAAAAAGTAAAACCATATTAAAATTGATTTTATAAACTCTGGTTTCCTATTTTAAAAATGTTTCCTGTCTTAGCTGCATAGTCCATAGTTAACAAACTTTCCTAAGAAAAAAACTCCTCAGAATGAAAATGAGGCATAAAAACACACAAATCTAGTTTACAAAAACATTTACCAATTTTACAAATGTGTCTTTTTGAATACTCTATACAAAGAAACAAAAAATTTTCTCAAGCATATATTTTCTTCTTAGAAATCTATGTAGATGTAAGTATATGGTAATTTATCTCTCATGTAGCCCATTCAGGAATGTGTATGGAGAAAGCAGATGTCGCATTACTCTGTCATAGCAGAGAACAAAGTCTAGCAGACAGATGTTTGTCAGGGTGTGTGTGTGGTACTCTTGGCCCTTTTAGAAAACAGGAGGGCCATGGAACCTAGAAGACTCACGCTGTAAGACCAGAAAGGATGCGTGGCTTACCAAAGACCACAGTGTTTTCAAAACAGCCAAAACTCAGAACTCTGCTGGCAAATGAACTAAATTGGGTAGAAAAGCAGAGGAAAAAGCACTTACTCAGCTACAAGGTTTACTACTGGTTATAACAAACTGCCAGCCCAACTTTCTGATATGTCTTGAGATTCTTTTTTTAGTCCCACAATTTAACAACTGCATCCCAGAATTAATCTACAGTTCAGTCAGGATCCTTAATCATTAACCTTCACTGACCAGCCAGATTTTTCCATTCTTCAGGTTACAGGTCTCTGGCCTTTAACTAAAGCAACTTAATTTCCTATCTTCCTAGCCCCTCAACTGCCTTATCCATCCACTCAAACAGGCTTTACTGAACATACGTTCTGTGCACTAAGCAGTATGATCAGCTGTTTGGATAAAATGGTAATAGCTTTTAGACTTCAGTGACAGATTATAATGGGGTTGGGAGGTAAGTGAAATAGGTGAGGGAGATTAAGAGGTACAAACTTTCAGGTACAGATAAATGAATCACTGAGATGAAACATACAACACGGGGAACATAGTCAATACCAATGTAATATCTCTTTATGGTGATAAGATGGTAACTAGGTTCATCATGGTGATCGTTTTATAACATAAAAATATCATAATTAATCCTGAAATGAATTTCTAAGGTCCCAAGCTGCTGAAATAGTGAACTAATTGCATCCTTAGGCAAATGATCTTAGT